>NC_058130.1:688669159-688781203 GCF_016433145.1 Gracilinanus agilis | reverse complement strand
CTGTTTCTTATTTACCTTTTCATCTTTCTCTTGATATTTGTGGTTGAGTGTCAAACTTTCCATTTAGTCCCGGTCTCTTTTGTGCAAAAACTTGGAATTCTTCAATTTTGTTGAATGCCCATACTTTCCCCTGAAAGTATATGGTTAGTTTCGCTGGGTAGTTGATTGTGGCTGAAGGCCCAGCTCTCTTGCCTTTCTGAATATTGTATTCCAATCTTTATTTCTTGATTATGAGGATTACCTAAATTAAATTCTGAGATGGAGCTTTGTGAATATTCTAAAGGGTTGACTCCTGCCCCTCAGGTCTCTTCCCTCAAAGTATAAGGATGTCTCCTTGGACTCCAGAGAGGAGAATGAAGCAAAATAGGGAGCTAGCTCATGTCTCCTTGGGTAAACCAGAAACTGGCAATGAGTTTACATCCTGGTTCTGTCTTCTTTCTGTTTAGAGCTGGGAAAAATACTACACTTCCCATCACACCATTCCATTTGGCATTAAGGGACTAAACTTAAGAACTATCATCCTGAAAAAGTTTAGTACAAATTGGCTCTGGAGTAAAAGGGGCCAAACAATTCAATAAAGTTTAAAAATATAATAATAAGAGTAATAATAACTAGCACTTTAACAATATTTTAAAATTTGCAAAGCATTTAAAAATATTTTATTTTATCTTCAAATGACAACCCTGGGATAGAAGATGCTACTATTTTGTCATTTCATTTATATGACCTTAATATTATGGAAGTGAGTCCCCACAGGAATAGTTTTAGAATGTTCAACTATATACAGAACTTTCAGTTTTCCATGGGCTCGAGGTGGGAGACAGTTTGATGAACTGAATGGAGAAACAGGATTAGAGGCAAAAAGACTTGAGTTCAAGTTCTATCTCTGACTCATCCTGATTGTTATCCCTGGACAACTCATTTAAACTCTCAGTTCCCTAGGCAACTCTTCAATATCTTTTTTTATTTTAAAAATCCTTACCATTTGTCTTGGTAACAACTCCAATACAGAAGAGTGGCAAGGACCAGGTAACTCAGGTTAAGTGACTTGCCCATGGTCACACAGCTAAGAAGTGTCTGGGAATCAAATTTGAACACAAGTCCTCCTGACTCTAGGCCTGATAGTCTTTCTACTGTACTATATCACTTCCCTCTAATATATTTTCATGTAGGTGTCGATATACATTGGTAGAGGAAATTTCTTCCCTAAGAATTCCATTACACACACACACACACACACACACACACACACACACAATTTTGCCTGCACTCAAGAAGTACCAGAGAGTATATAGATGCTTCTCAAAACCCAAGAGCTCTAGAAATGTCCCTGTTCTGTTTGCTTACTCTCTCGCAGTCATATGTCCTAGAAGCAAATGAAAGAGAATAAACAATAGAACACAGTTCCCTGCTTAGCCTTTATTTAAGTATCCTGTAAGACAATAAATATCCTACCAAGGAAAATGTGGGCAAGGCAGAGGAGAAGGATCACTTTCCTTTTGGGAGATCAGAGAAGGTTTTATAAAAGGGGCAGAACCTAATCTGGGAAATGAAGAAAGAGAATTTTTGGCAGAGATGAGAATATAGCATGTTCCAAACATGAGACAGTTTGTGTGAATACCTTGTGAAGAAAAGGTAGAATGAGCCTGATTTCCCAGTTTGCTCACAGAGAAGAAGTATCAAAAGGAATATGACTGGAAAGATAGGTTAGAGTCAGAATGCAGAAAGGAGACCAACTATAAAAAAACAAAATTAATACTCATAAAATTTCTCAAGAATAATTACAGGCTAATATTTAAAAAGTCAGTCACTTAATAACCATTCTTTGAATGCTTAATTTGTTCAATTATGTGAAAGGCTGGGGACATACATACAAGCCAAAGGGAAGGCAGGCTCTGATCTCTAACAGGGGAAGAAAAGAGATAAAAAGAAAACTAAACAGTTTGTGGGGAGTGTAATTTGAGAGAGGAAGTTTCCTAAAGATTCAGAATCAGAGTTGAGAGTGGAGGGAAATAAGTCATCAAAAAGATATAATTAATGCAAACAGGGTTAAATGTAGATAGGTAGAAGGAAAGGATAATCAGAATCAAGGTTGAATTAGAGTTGTAGAATTTTAAAACTTAAAAAGAATTTAGAAGTGTAGTCCAAAGAATATAAATTCCACGAGGGCATGTTCTATCTTTGCTTACAAATATGCACTTAATAAATGCCTGTTCAATGAGTCAAACCCTTATTTGACAACATGAGAAAACTGAGGCTGAAGGGGTGAGTTAAGTTTTTCCAAGTCATAGATTGTTATTTAGCAGAGCAAGAACCTGAACCTATGTTTTTAGCCTGCCTCCTTATTTCCTAATGGAAATCAGATTTACTTTCTTATTGGAAATCATAGAAATCACGTGGCCTCTCTCATGGGAGAAAGCTCCACATACTGATATCTAAGATGTCTCAGTGTTCCATTCTGAGTTTCTCATATGTTGTCCATTATTCATTGAAAGATTCAACTGAATTCTTCAATATTCATTTAAGGATCATTTATTGAGGACCTATAAGGAAAACCCTTTGGGGGTCATTTGGAGTAGTTCTGTGGGGGAATTGACACAATAAGTACATTTCTTTCCTTGGGGGAGCTTATATCTGGTTGGGCAGATGACACATGCACATATTATAATTCCTTATATCTTTAGAGTGTTTTGATTGATTGATCACCAAGTGGAAATGGCAGGATTCAAACATTTTTTCAAACTAAATCCAAGCCTCATTCCTCCAGAATATTCTGCGAACAAGTGTAATAGTGAGCCATGGAGAATATGTCAAAGAAGGGACAGTCAATGTCTTCTGGAGAGATCAGAGATTGCTTCATGGAGCAGGTGGTTCATAAACTTGCCCTTAAAGAGTGGTTTGAATCCTTCTGATCTGAATATAAAATCAGTAATGTAAGGGGCAAGGAGAGTAGAAAGGAGTCAGAAGGATGCTTTGTTCATCTGATGCTGAAAACAGATATATTAGTTACACATAACCGAAAAAAGCTTTTTGTAATCATCCTTTACTCACTAATGGCCACCAAATACACTGGGTTTCCCATGGAGACTTTCCCCAGAACAAAAACAGCTCATCCTATATTAATCTCTAGCTTCGAAGGAAGGCTGCTATTTCCAGTCCTTTGTTAACTAAGCCTTTGTTCTCATGGGGTTTAATCTCCCTAAGAGAACAACCACTGGGTTCCATAAGTCATCAGGTTCCTTTTGCAGAACTCCATAAGTTTTTCTCTCCTCCATATGTGGTCATGTGCGGCTGTATTTTATCTTCTAGCCTTATGTATATGATAAAAAAGGTCAGTGAAAGAAGGAGCAAAGTAATGGCAAAGATAATAACAATAGGGGGACAAGTAGGTGACTCAGTGGATAGGGGGCCAGTCCTACAGATGGGAAGTCCTAGGTTCAAATCTGGCACTTCTTAGCTGTGTGATCAAGCAAATTACTTGACCTCCATTACCTGGCCCTTACTGCTCTTCTGCTTTAGAACCCAGTACTTAGTATTAATTCTAAGACAAAAGGTAAAGGTTTAAAAAAACAATAGTAATACATTCATGCCCACCTCTTGTGCCTTATCCTGCTATGGAAGCAATTCTGGGTTCTCAAAAGCTAACTCAGGAGAATGCAAGCCCTAGTAGGTCCTACCAAACTCAAAAAGCATAAAGGATGGATGCAGCAAAGAATGGATGTTGGTCAATCAAGGCCAGCCTAGATTGGAGTTGAGAAGCTTATCACCAGAAGATTGGCCACCAAGTGTTCAATTGTCTCAGCCACAGTAATTTATGAAATCATCATCTGTTTGTGGAGGGCTTGGGATCTTCCACTTCCAGGAATGAAATTTGAGATCTTTGAAGATGTACATGAATACTATGGAGATATTGTGGGTTCAGTTCCAGACTATTGTAATAAAGTGGAATTCATGATAAAGTGAGTCATAGGAAATTTTTGGTTTTCCAATGTATATTAGTTATGTTTATACTACACTATAGTCTATACATTTGTGCAAGAGAATTATATCTTTAAAATTTTTCATACCTTTATTTAAAATGTTGTTTAAAAATGCTAGCTATCATCTGAGTCTTCAGCAAGACTTAATCTTTTTGCTGGTGGAGGCTCTTACCTCAATGTTGATGGCGATTTCTTAAAATAAGACAATAGAGAAAGAAAGAGAACTTAAAACGCTTAGAGACCATTGTAGAGTTCTTATTTGGTCTATTTTCATTATTATATTGTATCTCAGAGAATGGGGAGCCTCAAAGAGAGAGAAATAGAGAGAGAGACAAGGGGAGGCCAGTAGGTGGAGGAATCAGAACACACCCAACTTTTATGGATTGAGTTCACCACCTTTTATGGGCAGACTTTGTGGCACCCCAAACTATTACAATAGTAACATCAAAGATCATTCATCACAAATCACTATAACATAAAATGAAAAAGCTTGAAATATTTCAAGAATTACTAAGATATGACTCAGAGTCATTCTATTAGAAAAATGAGAATCGATGAACTTATTCAATTTGGGGTTGCCAAAAAACTTACATTTGCACAAAAAATGCAACATCTGAAAAGCACAATAAAGTGAAGTGCAATAAAATGAGGTATGCCTATATGCACAGAGGCCTGTGCTAAAGTTCTCAGGTTAATACCAAGAGGAATATGATTTCACCTCAAGGTTTGTTGAATTAAATTCAAATTGAATTGAACTGGACCAAGTAATTCAGCTAGCATTTAAAGTCACAAACCCTGGAACTATCAAAGCTGAAATTTGAGATCCAAACCAGGAGTCAGAAGCCAAAGCTGGGGTTTATGATTGAATTGGCTGAGCCAGAGCAAATTATGGGGCTTTGGTTGACTTCATCATAAGAATATACTACATTTTTGGAGTGCCTTATTCAACTCAACAAGCCTTTATCCAGAAGGTTCTATGCAAGGCCCTGACTTAAAAGCAGGAATTACAAAAAAAAAATGAAATAGTCCTGACCCTGAAAGAATCCACATTATACATGGGAATGTGGGAGTCAATATATTTGCAAATAAGGAAATACAAACCAGGCACAAAATAATTTCATTAAGGAGTACTAATAATTGGGAGGCGGATGAGGGAAGGAAGAATCCTAATTTGGGATTTACAACCTGAACTATCTTTGAAGGAAGCTAGAAATTCTATGAGGCAGAACTCTATGAAGATAGAGCACACTTAAAATATAGAAGATTACTTTGCAAAGGTGCTGAGAAATAGAAATAGAAATATATATATACACATACTGTAATGTGGGTAATTTGAGGAAAGGTGTTTGGGATAAGGGAATTGAAAGGAGGATGTTGGAGACTTGCTAAGTGGGTAATCTCGGTTACAAGTAGGCTGGGACTAAAGGAGATTCAGGGTATAATAGAACTGAAGTCAGGAGTATAACACAGAAGGGAAACAGAGATCTTCAGGGAGAGGAGAAATTAAACTAAACAGACAAACACAGCAGGCTTACAGACTGGGACTTAGACTCAAACACAAGCTGAGGGAAATAGACTAGACTGAAATTAACAAACAGGCTTTAGTTAATTTCACAGGAAGGGACCTGTTTTGAAGTAACACCTTCCTTCAAGATGGATGCCCAGCTTCCCTCTAAGCCCAGAGTATGTTGTCTCTTTCCCTCTTCTTCCCTCTTAATAACTAACAGATAAATTACACTAATAGGGCTGTTGAACACAAAAGAGTTTATTTTGTTTGAATGATGTTTGTTAGGAAGGTGGATCAAAGGAAAGCCCTATCAGTTGTCTTAGGAACCTCAGGTGGGGGAAGGGAAGTAAAGATGAAGTCTGAGTAAGGGCCTTCCTTTAAACTCAGCTTTACAAAGTACTATTACTATCTAAAGGGAATAAATGATGACTGACTAACTATAATTAATGCTGTCAATTAGGTAACCCTTCACAGATTTAACTCCTCTCTAATTACTCTCCTTATTAACTCCACAGACATATAAGGTAAGGGAGGGAAAGCAGGGATGGTATTAGGATAGGAAGATATAAAGGGTTTATCTAAAATAATAATTTCTTAAGTAAATATATCAAAGCGAGGATCAATTTCGATATTAAAGTTAGGTCAGAGACAGCTCGGCTCATTCACAACCTCCCTCCACGGAAGATCCAGCCAACTGTCTTTTTCTCAAGATTCCAAACCTCTAACAGCTTTTGGAACTCAGCAAAAGCTAGAAAAAACTATATGACCCCAATTCTGTATACTACAATACATATATATAAAATAGCTAAGTGGCCAGTTTGACTATAAGAGCGTGAGTTTACAAAGTACTTTTCTCACACTAACAGGCAAATTACATAAAAATAATTACTCTCATTTTCACAAAATCACAAAACTAAGGAATTGAAAAGGATCTCAGCAGCCAATTTATATAAGTCCAACTTATTCACCAAAGAAATTCTCACTGTAACATTCTTGCCAAAGGAACATCAAACTTTTACTTGAAGACCTCCAAGAAGGGAGAATCCACTGCTTCTCAAAGCAAAGCATTCCTTTTTTTTTAACAGAATTGTTAGAATTTTGTAATCCAACCATCAAGCCTCAATTTGACTTTTTAAAAATTCTATCCAATACTTTTGGTTCTGTCTTCTGTGGCCAAAGGTCTTGTTTTACAGATAAGGAAACTGAGACTCAGATATGTATAGTGACTAATTCAAGGTCTTACCCTGAAAATGTAGCAGAGCCAAGGTTTGAATCAAGATTGTTCTGGCTTCAAGTCCAGTTTCCTTTCTGAGTCCTAGCAAGGCTTCGCATCCAAAAGATCTTCCCTATCCCTGCCTCCTCCTTTTTTAGGACAGTGCATAATCCTAATAGCTAGCATTTATATAATGCTGTAAGGTTTGAGAAGTGCTTTACAAAATATTATCTCATTGTATCTTCACAATGGTCTTGCCTTTGGAATTATTATTATATCCATTTTATAAATGGTGCAAAGATTAAATGATTTGTCCGCAGTCACACAGAAAGTAAGAGATTGAGGTCATATTTGAATTAAGGTCTTTCTGACTCTAGGAAAAGCACTCTATCCACTGTGCCAACTAGCTGCTCTTAGCTTCCTTAAAATCCCAGGGATGTACACAGAGATAATGAGATTGCCAGAGCTAGCTCTGTGTTTGGGATGATCCAAAGGAAAGTATGGGAAAGAAGAGGTATTGGGCTACCTGTCAAATTAATAGTCTACAGAACTATTGCTAACATCATTGCTGTATGGTTGTGAAATTTGGATGGTCTACCAGTCTCATACCAGGATTTTGAATCACTTCCATTTGATTTATGTTAGGAAGATTCTGAAGATCATCTGGCAAAATAAGGTACTGTACATTGATGTCCTTTCTCAAACTAAATGCAAGCATTCAAACACTACTCTAGAGAGAACAACTCCAATAGGCTTGTTATGTTGTTCAAATACCTAAAGTAAATTTGCCTTAAAGACTCTTTTACAGAGAACTCACACTCAAAGCCAGAGATACAAAGACACTCTAAAGGTCTCTCTGAAGAACTTTAGCATCAATTGTGAGATATGGGAGACACTGACACAAGACTGCCCAACATAAGATACCCTCATCAAAGAATGTGCTCTGTTCCATAAGCAAAGCAGAATTTCAGTAGCTTAAAAGAAATGAGAGATGTACAAAATTGAAGATATCTCCATCTCACATGTTCTTCCAAACTGTATGTACCTAAACTATGATAGAACCTTCCAAACTCATATTGGCCTCATGAAACATGGTCAGACATATTGTACACTGACCTCGACATCATGATATAATTTTGGTACTCTCTGAGAACTTAAGACAACAATCAAACAACAACTAACTGTGGAGATTAAAATTTATATCCAATATCTCCAAGCATAATATTTATGAAGTTTATTGCTAAAAACTACTATAAAAAAGCTAAAGCAAAAAGGCAGCTAACTAACCTCAGCCACACTCGTGGAGAAGAGAGAGAGGTGAAGCCTCAGAACTTATACAAACCTGAAGAGGCAAACATGGACAAAGGGAAAATCATTCTGGGTAATACAGAAAGGAATTTTGGGTAATATAGTTCAAGGTACAAATTCTCTAACTATATATAACCAACTGTGGACAAACCATTTATATTCACGAACTATTATGAAAAATGTGTATTTCCTTCCATTCTGTTCTACTGTACTCTTCCTTCTATGTTTCCCATTCCCACTTTATAAAAACAAGAAGGAAATGAGATAGGAGCATTCTTATTACCATGTTCTAGGTTTTAGGTAATCTGTTCCTGCTTCAATGACCTTCTCCTCTTGCCATCACCCTATGAACATTCATAAGCCTCTCTTTGAGATTCACTCTCTTTAGAGTCTATTTCTCTTAGTACTAATCACTCCTTTAATCTTTCTTGACTTTAATTCCCTCTTCTCCTGTCTTCCCTTTCCCTACAGTTTGCCTATTTCTTTACCAAATTGTATGTATTCTTCCCTATTTTGATCAGTTCAGATATGAATGAGTACTAATTCCTGACTACTAACTTCCTAGCCCTGTTTTTATAGATGTCTACCTAGGTACTCTGAATATAAGATATAATTTTATTTAATCTTCCTTTATCTTCCTAGTCTAATGTATAAATCTTCCCTTATTTTTTCCACTCTTCTTTTGAGATTATTAAGATATGGTAGACAGACTTCCAGGGGTGAAGCCAAGATGGCAGAGTAGAAGCCCAGAAAGCTTGAACCACTTTGAGAATCTTCTCCAATCAACCTTAAAATAACTTCACAATGAACACTGAAGTGAAAGGACCAGCTAGGAGAAAGAATAAAGCAACTTTCACATAGAGAATAATGATAGCTAGGCAGAGAAGGTTCACTGGAGCACAGCTCATAGGAAGTCACAGTACCAGTGCAAGCCAACAGCAAGCACCCTCACCCCACATCTCCTGTTCTAGTTTCTGAACATGGGCCCAAGCCAATATCCAGACCCTGAGATCCTGCATAAACCAACAACAGTGAAACCCCCTGCCCATACCTTAAAGTTCCTAGTCCCAGATCAAGTCAGCAGTGAGACTGCAAATCCTAGCACAGGGCAATCCTCAGTGTGCCTGGCTGGTACAAGTCAAGAGGAAGGCTCTAGGCCTCAGCCCAAGCCCAAACCAAATCCCCAAGCCCAAGCCCAAAGCTGTTGGTAAGGCAACAAGCTGGTACAAGCCCAATGGGATGCCCAGAGCCCTTGCCCGAGCTTACAGTGAGGTCCTGAATCCTATTACAAGGAGTCTAGTGTATGTTTTCTCTGTGTAAACCCAGATATAGGCCAAGAAATCTAACCCATACCCCCAATGTGATTGTGAACCCCAGCAAGGCATTCCTCAGCCCCACTGGCTTGTGTAAGCCCAGATCAAGATCCAGAACTACTACCAAAGTCAAGAAAAAGTTACAAGCTCCAAGGAAAGACAGTCCACAGTGTACCTGACCTGATCAATCCCAGAATGAGAGCAAAAGACCCTGACAAAGCCTAAGGATAGACCTGGAGCCAAAGCATAGGGTAGCTCACAGTGCTCTGAGCTCTGCAAGCTATCAGTAGTCTCAGGAGGTGATTGAATTAGCAGAGAGAGGTAGCTTTCAGAGCTCCCAGGCCACAGTCAATTATAGCACCTTAGAAGAACTAAAATTGCAGAAACCCAGAAACTGAGCTTAGGATAGCAACAAGAAAAAACTGAATTTCAAGAGAGTGTCATCTTTACCCTGAAAACAGAGCCCACCTTTAAGATAAAATTAAAAGTTAAAAAAGCCTGGGAAAATGAACAAATATATAAGCAATATAAATACCTAATAATATTTTTATGATAATAAAGAAGAACAAGGCAAAGACAAAAAAAGGGAAGAGTGAAAGCAAAGCAAATACAAGAAAAACTTCAAATAAAATATAAATTGGTTGTAGGTTCTAGAAGAACTCAAAAAGGATTTTAAAAATCAATTAAGAAAGGCTAAGGAAAAAATGGGGAAAAGAACTGAAAAAGTGCAAGGAAAAAAGCAGCAAAAATAGCCAAAAGGAAAAGAACGTTCAAAAGGTCATAGAGGAAAATCCTTTCTTAAAAATTAGAATTGGGAAACTAAAAGATAATGACATCATGAGACGTGATGAAACAATAAAACAAAATCAGAAGAATGAAGGAAGATGAAAACATAAAATATCTTATTGAAAAAACAACTGACCTGGAAAACAGATTGAGGGGAGACAATTTAAGAATTATTAGACAACCTGAAAGCTATGATTAAAAAAATCTGGACATCACAATATGAGAATTTTAAGTATTACAAATATCATTTTACCATGTCTGAATATAAAAAAATTGACTTCATTAAATTTTCTTTTTCTTATTTACCTTTGTATGATTCTCTTTATTTTGTATCTGGACATCAAAATTTTCTGTTTATGTCTGGTCTTTTCATAAAGAATGTTTGGAAATATTTTATTTTATTAAATGACCATTTTCTCCCCTGAAAGAATATATTGAGTTTTGATGGTAAGTAATTCTTTCTGGTAAACCCAGTTTCTTTGCCCTCCAGAATATTGTATTCCAAGCCTTCTGATTCCTCAATGTGGAAACTACCAGATCCTGTGTCATACTGACTGGGAATCCATGATATTTGAATAGTTTATTTCTAGCTATTTGAAATATTTTCTGCTTAGCTGGGAGCTCTTGAATATGAATATAATAATTCTGGATATTGTCATTTGGGGATTTATATTAGGAGGTGATCCGCAGATTGTTTAAATTTCTATTTTACCCTCATGTTCAAGAATATCAGGGCAAGTTTTTTAATAATTTCACATAATATGTCTACATTTTTTGTCATTACATTATTAGATTGTCTCTTCTGGATCTATTTTCCAGATTAGTTGTTTTTTACAATGAGATATCTCACATTTTCTTCTATTTTTCATTCTTTTTACTTTGTTTTATTGTTTCTTGATGTCTCATGTAGTCATTATTTTTTATTTGCTCAATTATAATTTTAAATAATGGTTTTCTTCCATGACCTTTTGAACCTCCTTTTCCATTTGGTCAGTTGTACTTTCCATGAAACTCTTTTCTTCATTGGATTTTTGTGCCTCTTTTTTCACTTGACCAATTTTGCTTTTTAAACTATTATTTTCATTTTGTATTACTTTCATTTCTTTTTCTCATCTTTCCTCCACCTCTCTTATTTGATTTTTGAAATCCTTTTTGAGCTCTTCCAGTGCCTGAGACCAATTCCTATTTATATTTGAAGTTTTACACGTGTCTTTTTTGATCTCTCCTTCCTCTACTGAGTCTGTACCTTGTTTATCTTTATCTCCATAGAATCATTCTATATAGTTAGTTGATTCTTTTGCTGTTTGCTCATTTTCCCAGCCATTTTTTTTTACTTTTACTTATATCTAAAAGGTGGTCTCTATTTTCTGATTAGAAGGTATACTGTCTTAAATGTCAGTTTTTTTTCTTGCTGCTACTCTTAGCTCTAGTTCTAGTTTTCTGTTATTTTCAGTTCCTCTGAGATGGAATGACATCCTGTGGGCTGGGAGTTCTGAAAGCTGATAATTCAGTCTCCTCTCTGGAGTGCTAATGGATTGAATTATGCAGAGCACTGTCAGCTATTTTCCCTGAGGCTAGGAGCTTTACAATAGGCTTGAATAGACTTGGGGCCCTCAGTACAGGCTTGTGCTAGAGATTGGAACTTCAAGGGGTCAGTACAGGATGCTCAGCTTTTGGCTTAGCCAAAGTCTTGGAGTCTGGAAGTTGGCTTGTGAACAGTTTCAGAACTTGGCACAGTAGGGGGGGAGTGGCCTACACTCCCTTGTGTGCCATTTTATTTTTAGTTCCCCTCTTTACCCTGTGGGTGGGGGGAATCTATCTGCCTACCATTCTAATTTTTTTCTACTAGAGAGTCACCTCACTCTGTTCCCTTGTTGGTTCTGTGACTCCCATCATTTTGAGGTAGTATTTTAAGGTTGGTTAAAGGGGATTCTCAGAAGGGTTCCAGCTTTTGTTGATACTCAACCACCATCTTAGTTCTGCTCCTTTTTATGAAATATCATCCTTTCTTCTATTTTGTTTTCAGCATTTTGACTTTAATCATTTTGTGGACTCATGAAGTGATTAGCTTCCTTTCAGACTATTTTGATTTTGAGGCAGTTTATTGCTTGGATAAGTTGGATAAGTTTTTTGGTTTTTTTTAACCTCTTGTGCTAACATGTTAATAATTTTTTAATTATTTTCCCCATTGCTCACAGTTCTTTTCCATTTTTCTCTAGTACTCTTATTTCATTAATAAAAATATGTTAATTTCTTAAAAAATACTTTTGCCATCTCTTCCAAGAGTTGTAAGTAAACTTAAACCTAGGCTATTTTCTTCTTTAAGGCTTTGCTTGTTGATGTTTTGGAGTCATTTTCTTCTGTGTTTTTGTCTTTAGTAGACCTCTCATCATTATATGTATATATATACATATAATTATTTTTTTTATTTATTCACTAGTTCTTCCATCCTATTTCTTGACCTTGGACTTAATCTTAAAACTACGCTATTTTCTAGAAGTAATATTGCTGCCTTCTTATGTCATTGAGCATTATGTTAATCCAGGAACTTGGGGAAAGCTCAGGACAGATATCTGCAAGCTTTCAAAGATCCCAAAATTGTCTGATCCAAGGCAAAATTTGATCACTGACCTGTTGATCTGATAATTTCAAGTTCCTAATATGAGCTTGGGTCTTAGCTTGCTCTTGCATGGAATCCCAACAAACTATTGCTGAATTCCCCCACAGCCAGTTGGAAAGCTTAGCTGGTTCAGTCTGGCAGAA
Organism: Gracilinanus agilis; assembly: GCF_016433145.1. Lineage (NCBI taxonomy): Eukaryota > Metazoa > Chordata > Mammalia > Didelphimorphia > Didelphidae > Gracilinanus > Gracilinanus agilis. The sequence goes on along the minus strand of NC_058130.1, from coordinate 688,768,333 downwards.
CTACTTGGTCATCCTTTGATCTGGAATTCCTGACCTGCTTATTGCTCTGCCAGCTTCAGACTGGAATAGGAGCTGAAATTGAAACCTGGTTCAGCTCATGTTGTCAGAATCGCTCAGTTGCTACATCCCTCTAAGATTGTCCCTTGATCAGTACACAGTCTGGTGCCTGAGACAACTTCTTTCCCTGGAATACTATTATTAGATTCAGGATCTAGAGACATGGATCTCTGACCCAGACCTGGGTAGTGATTATAGAGCTGCCATTTGTACCTTTTTCTATAGCCTACACAAGTTTGACTTCATTTACATGAGTCTGAGACCTCTTCTTGCCTTGGTGTATAGTCTTGATTATCATTCAGTCCTTGAATTGGAAGGATCTACACCACTTTAGTTGACTAGATTATGCTCAATGTTAGAATGCTTGTCTGTCTCTTCATGCTCATCTAAGCTGGGAAAATTCTTCATTATATTTTTTTCCTTGAATTTCCCAATCTGGAATTGTTCTGGTGCATTTTTTTTTCATCTGTGTAGAGAAGATGTGGTGGGGATTTCAGCTTCATTTCCTTCTGCTATTCTGTCATCTAGCTCTGCTCCCACAAATAACTTTGGGAGACATCTACTACTGGTTAAACTATAAAATTCCTGAATTATGTAGAGTATTTGAAATTTAATTACCTTATTTAAAGAGAAGAATAAACAACTAAGTACCTATGTGATCATTTGAGAAGGAAGAGAATACCAATAACTAGGGGACTGGAATAGACTTTCAGAGGGAGTCAGCACGACCTGAGTCAATGTTAAAGTCAGAAATCATGAAAGACAAAGACAAGACAGCATCCTATTCCAGAGAAGGCAATCAAGTGCAAGTACCTTCAAGCAGCAAAGGCAGGATTACTTTTACAAGGAGGCTTATTCAAGCATTTTACCATGAGTTTGAAAATATTTTTTTTCAAAAGGAAATTTTGAAGTAGCCAAAAAAGGACAGAAAACAACAGTTGGGGGTATTCATTGGGCTTGGAGTCAGTAAGAGAAATCTTCCTGAACTCAAATTTCACCTCATACATTCACTGGCTATATGCCCCTGGACAAGTTATTTAATCCTATCTATCTTAGTTTCCTCACCTATAAAATGTACTGGAGGAGGAAACAGCAAACAACTCTGGTATCTTTGTAAGAAAACTCCAAATAGAGTCGTGAAGAGTCAGACATGACTGAAATGACTAAACAATCACAGGTTGGTTAGGGAAGTCAGGCTGTTGAGAATCCCATAATCATAGGATCTCGGGATTGGAAGCACCTCTGAGGCCATCTGACAACTTGTGCCAGAGGAAAAATATTCTTTAGAACATACCTAAGCAGTGATCAATGAATCTCTTTCTGAACTCCTCTACAGACAGAGTGCAGGAGGCAGCCTAGTGTATCCTTGGGGATTGCTCTCATTGTTAGGAAGACTTCCTCACATCAAGTCTAAATCTGAGTCTTTGCATCTTCTACCTAAATCTGACCTCTTGAGTCAATTAGAACAAATTCTTGTCTTGGCTTTCTCTTGTGCCTAGAATGCTTTCACTCTTGACGTGCTATTGACTTCCCAGAGGTCCTTCAGACTCAACTCAAATCCAACCTTTTGCATAAGACTTTCTCTACCCCCAAACACTGCTATCTAATCTAATCCAGTAAAAATGTATTGAGAGTATATATACCATGAGCCAGGCACTGTGTTAAGTAAGTGCTGGGAAATTTACAATCCAAAGGGAGGAGAAGGGGGCAGCTGGATTGCTCAGTGGATTGAGAGCCAGGCCTAGAGATGGAGGTCCCAGGTTCAAATCTGGCCTCAGACACATCCTAGCTGTGTGACCCTGGGCAAGTCACTTAACCTCCATTGCCCAGTCCTTACCATTCTTCTTCCTTGTAGCCAATACACAGTACGGACTTCAAGACAGAAGGCAAGGGTTTAAAAAAATAAAGGGAGGAGAAAGCACATAAAAGGAGATGGGAAAAGGTGGTGAATTGAAACCAAGCAGAGAAAATGTGAAATGGAGTGAACTGGGAGTCTAACTTCTGCCCTCTGTATAGAAAGTATTGAGAAGAGTTCTCCTGACTCCAATATTATTAGGTGACAAACTTATGGGAGATCAGGAAGAAGATTCTGACCCAGAAGGATTGCACTCCTTTGTTGTTGCAAGGAATACCCAAATTTCTAAGATCTTAGATCCATAGTGAACATCAGGGACATGATAAATCCTATCTCACAGGCACTTATGAAGGTTGAATATAATAAAAACTCTTAAAAGTTTTATAACTATTAAATACTATCAAAATAAGAGTTACTTTTCATTATTATTAGTATCATATTGTTATCATTGTAGAAAGTACATAGATGCATGCAATCACAGGATATGTAATAGATTTGAAGAATAATAGGAATTAAGAGGGTGATGGTAATTCAAGGCTTCTTTGCCTATCACAATGAATTATTCCATCATTATATTGTTTCCTCCCTCTCTGATTAGTCTTTCCTTCTGGGTGGCTGCAAACCAAGTTGTTCTGACCTGGAAACAAGCTGACTTTTTAAATTTTTTTTCTTCTCTAAATGAGGTCTTATATGAAGTTGTTCACAGCATTCTTGTCTGGTTTGTTAGACTATTTTCTAAGATTACCTTCTCAGTTGACCAGAGAAGCTTGCCCTCTTTCTTGACAAATTCAATCTAGTTCACTGCTGTGTCATGAGGAGACATAGCTCTCATCAGAGAAATGAGGCAGAGAATTAAGGAAATACCAGGCACTTAACACCTTAGCCTGTAGCAAACTGCTTCATGTACCCTGACTAAACTAAGAAATAGAATTACAGAATCACATAATTTTAAAGTTGTAAGTGACGTAGGCATCCATACAGTCCAACTGCTACCAGAAAATAATGCCCTCTATAACACAGCCAACAAATGATCATCCAGTCACTGCTTGAAGATTAACAAGGAGGTGAGAATATACCACCAATCACTAAATAATATAACATTATAAATAGAAAAGATCTCAAAGAATATACGAAAGTGACTCTTTCATTTTACAAATGAGAGGTTAAATTGCTTACACATAGTATGTGCCTAATAAAGGTTTATTGAATCTATTGAAATACTCTGTTGAAAGTTATATGGTTAGTAGTAGAATTGGGACTCTAATAAATTGGCAAATTTTGTAAATTCTACCATACACTGTCTTTCCCATCAATTTCCTTCTTTCCTTTGACACAACCATTCTAATCTTCATCACTTCTGACCTGGACTATGAAAAGGTAACTTTTCTTTTTTTTAAACCCTTAACTTCTGTGTATTGGCTCATAGATGGAAGAGTGGTAAGGGTAGGCAATGGGGGTCAAGTGACTTGCCCAGGGTCACACAGCTGGGAAATGTCTCAGGTCAGATTTGAACCTAGGACCTCCCGTCTCTAGGCCTGACTCTCACTCCACTGAGCTACCCAGCTGCCCTGAAAAGATAACTTTTAACCCATCTCAACTCTAGTAGTTCCTTTTTCCAATACATGTGGCACCCAGTTTCTAAAATGACCTTCTTAAAAAAGCTCAGGTCTGACCATGTCACTCCTCTGCTCAAGAAGCTTAAGTGATCTTATGTTGCCTCTAGATTAAAATACATTCTGATTTTGCCATCCCAACTTTTCATCCTTGATATTTCATATTACTTCCTCTCATTCTCTCTGTATTAGCCTTTATATAACAGTCATACTGTGCTACTTGATATTTCCAGACATAATATTCCATCTCTCACCTAGGTGCCTTTGCCCAAACTCTCCCTCTTTCCTGGAATGTCCTATTCTTGAGACTTCTTAGAATCTTTTATTTCTACCAAGGTAATATCAAGACATCCCCTCCTAGCTTTTTCCAATTTTCAATCCTTTCTCTCTCAAATTATTTTGTATTTACTTCATAAATATTTATGTTTATTTTTCTGTGTACATTGTCCTTCCTTGGCAAATACTTCACCCCACCCCACACAAACACCAGTAGAATTTAAGCTCCTTGAGGGTAGGATTTTTTCATTTCTTGAAAATTTCTATCCTTAACAACTCTACAACTATTAACATAAAACCAGTGCTTCATAATTCCTTATTGAATTGCAATGAAATGAAATTGAATTCATGTAATGAAATGAAATATAGCAAACTATTTAGATTCTAGATCTGACTCCTAATTCAGGGCTCTTTCCATTATATCATGAAAAATATGCTGTTACTACTACCATCACCTCCACCTCCACTAATACTACTGCTACTAATTAATATTGTCCTCCGCAACTGGTAATATATTAATCAAATTTTCAAATATATGAAGGTGGAGGAAAATACCAGGATAAACGAATTGGAGGGCAATATCCAGCAGTTATCTTGTTGGAATGGAAGAAGGGACTGATTCATACAAAATTTGAAAAGGCTAGAAGAACTTAGATAGAAAGAGCAAAAAACTCAGTGTTCGAGCCCAAGTTTCAAATCTCACTTTGAACAAAGAACTTGAATGACCTTAGGAAATTCACTTAACCTTTTAAACTCAGTTTCCTCAGCTATAAAAGGAAGAAAATGAATCAAATGAACGCAGAGGTCCTTTCCAGAGCTAGTTTCAGATAGATGGCTCATAAAGCACTTGACAGAGTCAGGAAGACTTGTTTTTGAATCCTACTTCAGATACTTGCTAGCTATAAGACCTTGGGGAAAAATTAATTAACTGTTTGTTGCCTCAATTCCCTTATCTGTAAAATAGGGATGGTCATAACACCTTTCCCCTCAGTATTTTATGAAGATAAAATATTTATAAGATTATTTATAAGCCTTAAAGTGCTATATAAATGTATATGTGTGTGCTATATATAAAGTGCTATGTGAATATAAAGTACTAGCTATCATTATTAGCTATTAAATCTATGATACTATAATCTATAAAAATGGATTTAATATAAATAGATATAAAAGAATTTTGTTATTGTTAATCAGTTCTAGGAGTACAAAATCAGCCAAAGTATAGGGCAAGTACTTGTCCAGGAAACAATTCATGTGAAAAAGAGCTGCTTGTTTCAGTAGACTGCAAATTCAACATGAATTCTATCATGAAGTGGCAGCTAAAATGGCCAAACAGTTTTCTACATCAATATTTTTTTGTGTTGTGATTATCTATAACTTAAAGCTTTAGGGAGCTTTCTGAAACTCAGAGAGGTCAAGTAATTGGCTCCTGGTCACAAAGCAGTATATGTCAGAGGCGGGATGTGAATTATATTCCTGGTGCTATTTCTCTAGTCCTCCTGGTACCCTAAGAGGGTAGCTCCTAGCCACTGTCCCACACAGCCTCCCAATTTGACCTGAAGCTAAATTTAGAGCTGTAGAGTGTCTTCAGCATAGTTTTACCTTCTGCAATCTGTCCTGATTGTATGGGGGGGGGGGGAGAATCAGTTCATTATGCATAACTTTCAGATTCACAAATCTCTTTGGAATAATTGTGCTTTTTACTGAAGGGGCATTTTGGTATTCTGGAGTCTCATATATTCAATCAATGCCATCTTTCCATAGTAGGATTTGGAGAATTGTAATATCAACTGGAACATATTACCTGAAGAATCAAAAGGGATGAAGTCAACTTTGAAGCTCTAAAGATAAACAGTAGGGATTTGTTTTACTTGAACTAAACAAAAGCAAATTCAGGTATATGCAAGTGGCAATTGGAAAAAAAGCCAAAAATGATATAAAATAAATATTTTTAATTATGTGCTAAATTTTCACCATTTCCCAAGCTGCAGAAAGTCTCACAGCAGTTCAGCTAATCATGCTTATTCTTGCTCTGAGAAGCATTAATGGGAGTCATTTGTTTTGCGCTAAACATTTGTTCCCACATCAGTCTTTGTAACAAGCCATGTCCATGTCAGAGCAGTACTTCTCTTTATTTCATTAACATTATTTAGTTATTTATAATGGCCCCACAATATAAGAGTGGTGATGCTTTTAGCTCTGATAAGCCCAAGAAAAGTCATAAAGTATCGAGGTATGTTTGTATAAAAATAGTTATTAAATACTAATGTTTGATATTATGCATGATTTTCAACTCATGCAAAGAGTCTTGGAATGTATTGGTCACATAAAATTAGGTCCTACTGTACTTCTTGTTTGTGACTACATAGATAATTACTCCCACAAATACATTAGAATTTGTTGTTAATTTGCTGCTGCCCCCAATTCTCATCTTGGTTCTTTTCCTTCTACAGGTCAACCAACTTCTGTATATTTGAAACACTTTTAATCCAGTTTCTACTGTTCCCTATCCAAACGTCTGTGTGTGTGCAAACCAAATAAAAGTAACTGGTTCTATTTCAACTCATCTCAGCTCTATTGGAATCATAAGTAAGGGGCAGAGCAGAAAGGGGTCCAGAAGAAAGAGAGTGTAAAATAGTTCAGTAGAAAGAATAGTGGACTGGGAGGGAGGAGATCTGGTTTCCAACCATAGATTTTTCACTGATTCCCTGGGTGATCCTGAGTAATACAACTCTCTTCACTGGACCCATACTTCCCCAAAATGTCCTCTAAGGTCTCTTCTAAATCTATTACCTTAATTCTCTCCCCATAGATCAGACAAAAGATTATGGATGCCTCTTATCAAAGCTATTTTCTCTGCTAAAATCAGAATTCAAAATATAAGTCCTACTATCACAAGGCCAAAAGCATTACCAGCAGAGAAAATTAGCTAGAGAAGGGTTCCAGACCTAGAAATTATAAAAAGAGAAGTCTTGCCATTAACTTGGACATTATGAGTAATCAACTAATAGTGATCTTATTTTTTCTCTCTTAGAAAATAATTTACTCTCTCTGGTCTTCCTCTCCTTTACTTAGCACTCCATTACCACTGAAAATAAAGCTAGACTTGGGGATATTGACACCTGGGACAAATTTGGTTAGGGGTAAAGAGAACAGTGGCAGCCTTTTTGTAGAATAATTGGCCCTCTGACCATGTGTAAAGTCCTAACAAAGAAAGTAACCCATCCCTCAAAAATGAATGTAAAAATCCAACCAGTGATTTTTGTGTTTGAGACAAAGACCTTTATAAAACGTATAAGGAAAGAGAATAGAACAAGATGCCTTCAACTTCTGAGAAAAAAAGACACAAAGAGTAGACGAATTTGCTAGGGAGCTCATCCATTATGGAATATGCAGGGAATGTAAGACCCATAATCATATATGTTATAGTAGGCATTCTTTTTGAGGCATAGGTTAGACTAAATGTCTTACTATGGATGCCTTTAAAATTCTAGGCTCTTTTATGATTCTGTGTTGTCAAAGTTTCCTACTTTAAATGATTATTCTTGCTAATTAAATGATGCAGTGGCAACATGGCAGAGTAGCAAAGTAGTCTCCTAGTCAGGAATACTGGAGTTCAAATTTCTTCAAAGACGGGGAAAATCATAGTCTCTCAGTGCCTCTCAACTCTCCAAGATAAGGATGCTAAAAGTAAAACTCTATCCTTTGATCTTTTTTAAAATTTATTGAAGAAACAGCAAGGGGACTTTCCCTCCACTGAAATGAACTAACTCCTCCCACTACTTTGAATCACCTCACATTCAAAGTTCCCTCAGAGTGGGATTGGTCCTTATATAGACCAATCCTGAGCCCGGAAGTTGGGGCGTGGTCCCTCCACAACACAGGATTGGTCCATTTAAGACCAATCCCACACCAGGAAGTAGGGGGGAGGGACCCCTGGGGCACACTGGGGGATGTAGTTTCCCCAGCCACAATACCTCAAAACCCAGAAAAACTAAGTTCAATAATAGAAACTCCCTCCCCTGATGCAATCATAGGTCGGGTAATGAACACACAAATGAGGTGCTAAGCTCAGCTATTTCTAGTCAACCAGTGTCCCCTGAATGTTGCTACCAGAGATAAAAATCCCTATTTCCCCCTCTTAGTTACAAATCTCTCAGTGGAGTTAAGGGAGAAAGTTGTTCCTTGGACAAGGGTTGACAAGCAACATGATCCTAGGTATGATGAGTTAAGAAGCTGTATTTACAGCAACAGAGCCTGACCAAAGCCCATGAGATAAGATGTTGGGAAGCACCCACCACTCACTCTCTACTCTACCTTCTCTCCAGACTCCTCACCCTCCACCCCATTCTTTTTATTCCATATAGAGATCCAAAGTCAAAATCTTATTGTCTTGTGCTAATAATAATTCTGAGGAAGAAAAATTGTTTGTGGAGTGTTCTAATAGAACAATGATATCCTATTTTAAGAATGTTTCCTATATTTCAACAGAGTTTTTCCATTCTTGTTCCTTCATGTTAATTGATTTAATGTGGAACAATAATGGGTGTATTTCAGAAGATCTGTTGAGTGTCAAAATGATCCATGACAGTGAAAGAAACACTATTTGCTACTCCTGACATCCTTAAATGTCATTAATAACAAGATGGACAGTTTAGATATGTGTAAAACATCTTCATTAGCTTAGCAACAGTTCATGTTCACAAGATATCAGTCCTTCAATTCAACAAGCACATATTCAGTGCTCACTTTATGAGGACCATAGATTGGGAGTCAGAAGGAAACTTAGAAGAGATCTAGTCCAATCTCTTTATTTTATACTTATGGAAAATTATTCTAAATGTGAAGACATTTGTCCAAGGGAGTCAGTAAGGTAGGAGGGGTAGAGGCTAGGTTTGAAACCAGGTCTTTTGGTTCAAAATCCATTGCCCAGAAAGAGAAATTTTACTTCACTGCCTAGGCATAAATAATTTCAATAGAAGATTGGAATGGAGAGAGGGGATCTCAATAAGGGAGAGTATTCAATGGCAAGTTACTTCCTCCCTGATTAAGGAAAACTATATTTTGTATAGGTTTTATTCTTATGCCTCACAATGAGAGCTCATACATCTCTAGGATATTAAAGTTAACTAATAACTTTCTTCACAATGATACTTCCACCTTCCCCCATCCTATTGGGAAGTATCCCCATTTTACACATTAGGAAACTGAGATGCAGACAGCACAAACAACATTGATAAAAAAGAGAATAAGGACTCCCAAAATGCATGTCCTATATACACATTTTCTCTGGGTAATTCTTTTCTCTCTTTATTCTTGGTGCTGCTTGTTACTTCCTTCTCTCTGTGCTGGTACTTTTTCTATCTTTAGGTTGACATCTATTAAAATACATACATATTTTTTCATATTTCTGGCATATGCCTTAAACAATTGGTATAAATAAATCAGCACCACTGAATTCATTATGAACAGACAACCAACCTGAAATCGAACTAGTTCCTTGATAAGAGTCAGCATGTTTCACAATTCTTTAGAAGTGAATATATAAAGCATATATTTCCTTTCCTCCCAAAGCAATTTTTAAAAGTCCCCAACATACATATATGTTAATATCATTATTCTCCATATTCTGCAGCCATTCATCTAACAGCTCCCTCCACTTAGCTCTGTCATCTTTGAATGAGATTGATCATCCCAGTTTCTTTCTCAAGAGAAATGAAAGAGAAGTGAGCCATATGGCAATCCCACAAATAGTTACCCAGAATAGGGAATACTTTCAATTTGGTTAGTGGAAAGAATCAGAGAAGCATGGATTCTTATTGTTTATAAGATCATAGATCTTAAATTTATAGCTTGAAGGCACCTTAGGAATTCAAGTTCACCCTTTCATTTTACAGATGAGGAAACTTAGGCCAAGAAAACTCAATTGACTTGTCCAAAAATCACAGAATGTCTGAAGCAATCTGCGAAGTCAAAGCTTCCGGACCATAATCCTAATGTATATTTTTTGTTTTGTTTTCCTTCTGTAACTTCATAAAGAAAAGCAAGCACATTGTTTATGCATGCTAGAACACAGGATGGAAAGGATTTTGGTCTGCTTTCTAGTCTATTATTAAAGCACTGAAGGTCCTAGTTCTCAACTTGAATTATGCTCATTATGAACCATCCACTACTTCAACTAGTGAGTTCCTCCTGCGATTTTAATTTTGGCCTTCATTCCTCTCCTGGCACTATTCATGGCTTTCCAGATTCCAAAGGCACTATTTTTCAGATGAGTTCCTGCATTAGAAAGGAAGCTTCCTGAGTGCATAGACTATCTTTTTGCATATAATTATTTGTCCTTTGTTTCAAAGAGGATCAATGACATCATGAAGTGTCATACTTTCATGTGAATTAGGTTTGAGCGAAGCAGAGCTATACAGTCATTAACCTCTACTCTCTTCCCAAATCACCAAAGTTCAGCAGCAAGACAAAAGTCTAGGTGAGTGTACATCTGGAACATTATTGTCAGTCTGATGTATCACATTTAGCAAGAACTGTCTGACAAGCTAGTACATATCCAAATGAAGGTCATAGAATGGTAGGGAAGTGGAAACTTGCCATATGGGAATGCCAAAGGAATCTGGAAACTTTAACTTGTAGAAGAGTAAACTACAAGAGAAGAGCGACTAGACATAATCTGGTTACATCCACAAGGTAGAAATACATATGAAAAAAGAATGCAAACTTCAAGGAGACAGAATTCAAGTCAATAAAACATCCTCCTTAATGGAGGTATCTGAAAACAGGATGGATTGGCTCATGAAGTCTTGGGTTTTGGAGCTAGAAGACTGATTAAACATCATCTAATCCAATCTATTTGTTTTACAGGTGAAAAAGCAGAAAACAAGAGTATAAAGTGATTTGTCAAAAATCCTACAGGACGTAAGCAGAAAGCTAGAATTTGAACACAGATATTTTGACTACAAATCCATTGCTCTTTCTATCACACCATAGCTACCAATTAAGCACAATCTTCAGACTGAGATGGAATCTTGAGTCAGTGATGGTGTAGAGGAAATTCACGTACATATAGGGAGGGCTGCCTGATCTCTAGTTATGATCACTTCCAAATCTAAAATTATCTGGAATGGGAGAGAAAATACAATTGAGTTGATTGTGAATGCCAAGCTGGGGAGGGTGTCAAGCAATACCTTTTTTAATAAGCATTCTCTAGTCTTGATTCTCTAGTCTCAGAACCACAGTTCAGAGAGCAATGATAATAACCCTGACCAGAAAAGGTCAGGACCTTCATGGTCCATCAGAAGCTAACTGACTGAACATGGGAAAAAAGTACCTGAGGTCACTCCAATAATAGGTACACAAGAACAAGAATCTTAGTGTAGATAGGTGATCAATGGAAGCAGAATAGTTACAAAGGTCTTAGAGTCAGGGTCAGTAATCAGAAGGCTTGAAAAGAGGAATCAAAGACTCAGTAATGGAGCTCTATAAATAAAAGATAGGAGAATGAAATATCATGTTGGGACAAATACCAAGGGCCAGCTCCCATTTTTCAGCATCTCTTTAAGCATGACCTTCCTGCATTATAATGTAAATTCCTTAAAGACAGAAATTTTCCTTTTTGCCTGATTTGTAGTCCTTGAACACTACGCCTGGCACATAGCAAGGGTTTAATAAATGCCTGTTGACTTAATAGGAGAGCAAGGAAGGAATGCAATTACTGGGGAACTGATATTAACAGATTTCATATTTAAACATCATTACTGATATAATTATCATATGACATCTAGTTACCTTGTAGCAATTTGAAATTGGATGGTATAATTCATCCCTCCCTTAATTATCTTCTGCCAGGACAAGTGAGCCCCAATGAATCCTGTAACTGAATTGAGGAAGCAACATTCTTTTAAGAAGAGTAGACTTCTTAGCTTTAAAAAATGACATATCTCAAAATAAGTTGGCATTCCACACCTCTCTCACAAGCTACACCCATCAAAATAAATAGGCATTCCCTTTACCTATGCAAATTTGCAATTTTTATCACTGATAATCTTTGAAAGAAGTACCTCAAGTCTTACTGACACAAATTCTCACTCTATTCACTACGTAACACTGCCTCTATCAGCAATATTCCTTACATTGTTTTATTATTGTTCAGTTATTTTCAGTTGTGTCCAGCTCTTTGTGACCCTATCTGAGATTTTCATGGCAATGGTACTGGAATGGTTTATCATTTCCTTCTCCAACTCATTTAATAGATGAGGAAACCGAGACAAATTAAATGACTTGTCTAGGGTCAAAGTCAATAAGTGTCTGAAGCTAAAATTTGAACTCAGTAAGTTTTCCTGAATATATGCCTTGCATTCTATGCACTGTGCAACCTAACTGACGTTTTACATTATTATAGTCAGTGTATTTTTGTTCTCTTAATTATTTCTTCTTTACACCTTACAACTTCATGCACATATTGATAGGTTTCTCTAAATTTCTTACAGTCATTATTTGTAGGGAAAAATAACATTCCATTTGATTTATATGCCAAAAAATTTTTAGCCATTTCTCAATCATAATGTATCCTTTTTTCTTTTCTATTTTTTGATAGTACAGAGAGTGAAATGAATTCTATATTTTGCTTAGGACTTTTATTTATGCCAGTATCTTCCTTAGACTATGGGGCCAATAATTATCCCTAGAGCTTTCTCAAGCAAACTCCTCTGGCCTTGCCTACCCTTCCTGGACTAGTGACATTGAATTTTTTAACCCAAAGGTAAGTCTTTACATTTATCCCAATTTTATTGCATTTTATTTGATTTATTCTAATTTTTAGATTGTTATTGTTATTATTTCTATCATAGATTATAATTATAATTTTTCTATTATATGATAATATAATCATATATTATTATAATCTCTATCATTTATTTTCTTTCTTTCATTATATAAGTAAGCTAAATATGCTTTGAGGAAGACACTATATAACTTTTTTGACAAACTTCTCTTTGTTTGATTTATTTTAAAATTTCCAGAAATGTAAAAGCTATAGTTCTTTTAAAAGCCCTCTGAAATAAGGAGTTGGGAAGGTGTCCAAGAGGGAATTTCTATTAGCTTTGCTGCCTTTCTAGCTAGCTTCTTATATCAATACTTTGAAGATCTGTGGTTTCATCAATGTGGCTACTTCTGCCAATACAGATCCCAATCCTTCTTTGACTTATCCTACGATCTTTCAAAGTAACTTGTCACTCCAAAATTCATTACTGTCTGATTAACCTAGATATACAGTATCCCTATAAGTGATTTTTTAAAATGCCTTCAAGAGAAAAGTCAGTATATTAAGCAGGAGGAACGAATTCTCTGGACTGAGTAATGTGATTGTAAAAGGGAACCCCTTCTAAATAGGTTTAATTCTCTGGTCCCATCCACATCTGGTTCCATGAACCTGTATATCACACATGTACATCGGAGAGATGCAAAATAAAGGGCTGTGTAAAGTCCTAAGAAAGAGATTGTTCTAATAGGTGGAAGCAGGGAGAGAGCTACATGAAGGAATTTCTATTTGGGTGTAATATTTTAGCATGTAAGGAGAAATACAGAGAAGACAAGAGTATACACAACAGTGTCTGAGAGAGAGAGACAGCAACATATAATAGAAAGAATGTTGTTGTTGTTCAGTTATTTGAGTCATATACAATTCTTTGTGTTCCCATTTGAGTTCTTCTTGGCAAAAATACTGGAGCAGTCTGCCATTTCTAACTCCAATTTATTTTCCAGAGGAGGAAACAAGAGGCAAATAGGGTTAAGTGAGTTGCCCAGGGATACAGAGCTAATATGTGTCTGACAGTAGATGTACTCAAGAAGATGAGTCTTCCTGGCTCTCCTTCCAGAACTCTTCTAGCTGCCACCCATTAGCCCCAGATAGAGAGAATGTGGGTCTGCAAGTCAGTCAGCATTTGTAAACTTCAGCTTCCTACTTCTAAGGATGCACATTTCTTACATTTCTAAGACAAGCATGTTTTAAATATTAGTGCTCCATCTAAGTTAGTATTCATGAAATTTTCAGCTTACAGGACACTTCATATCTATTGTCTCACTTGAATCTCATAAGGACACCAGAAAATAAGCCAAGAAAGCATTTTCATCCCCATTTTACAGATAGGGAAAGTGAGTCTCCAAGAAGTGGAGTTATTTTCCTATAGTCACATAGCTCATAAAGAGTAGGAATTGAATTCAAAATTCTTCTAACTCCAAGTCCTAGATAATCCTCTTCTTTACCTTTCTGAGAATGGAATCATCTCCCTCCTCAACTCTGCCTCATAGATTGCCTCTCTTTCTTCAAAGCATGACTAAAGCACCATCTTTTATATAAAGCCTTCTCTGATTTTTCCCAATTTCTGGGGTCCTTCTTGCTTGAATGTGTCAGTTTTGTATTTATTTATATTTATTCTCAATATGTATATGTATGTACTTGATGACTCAACCATTAAAATTCTTTTTGAGAGGAACAATTATCTCTTTCTTTGTACTTATATCCCCAGTGCCTAATACAGTGTCTGGTACATAGTAGATACTTAATAAATATTTGTCTTATTTCCTCTATGTATACCATGCTACCTTAAACCAAATGGATTTCCCTGTCTGTTTTTTTTAATGAAAACTATTAGGTAATGAATTAACAACTATTTCATCTCATCAGATACCATGCTTTCAAAAATAATAGCCAAAAAGCCACACAAAAACTGTTATTCAGCCAGAAAAGACAGCATGAACAGTAATTGTATTTTCTAAACCTATTTCCATTACTTATGTAATCACAATATCTCCAGTAGTCTCCAGTAACACAGGATTTAGAAGACATTAATTCTTTGGGTCTTAGGGAGAAGCCATATGACAAATCTGTGGACTCAAGATGGAGTCCATTCCTGTGAAGATCATAAAGATATGTGGTATTGTAGAATTGGATTGGAGCCAGGTACCTGGGTCTAATCATGACTCTGTCACTTTATAGCTGTATGTCTTTAAATCCCTGAAACTTTATGTGAATCAGTTTCTTATATGTAAAATGAAAATTGAATTCAATAATCTTTTCAATATCATATCATATCAAATGGATATGATCCTTTAACCTCTGTTAAGCTCCATTGACTATTGTCCCATGGCATTTCTCATATCTAACCATGTCTCCTCATCTAAGTTCAACTCCTCATCTCTCATTTGGCAATTTTGATCACTTCCTAATTGGCTACTTTATTTTCAGATTCCTCCCTTTCCCATTAATCCATGTAGAAGCCAAATTCATATTCTTGAAAATCAAAAGTCTAACCACATGATTCCCATTCCAAGAAACTTTTATGACCTTATTTCAAAAGTAAAATACAAACTTGTCTAAATGGGCTCTGCTAGCTGGGCCAGTAGATAAAGCACTGGGTCTGATGTCAGGAAGACCTGAGTTCAAATCTAATTTCAGACATTTATTAGCTCTTTGACCCTTGACATATCACTTAACCTTATTTAGGCTCAATTTGTTATCTAAAAAATGAAGAGAATAATCCCTCCTGCTTCCCAGGGCTGTTGTGAATATAAGATGAGAACATTTGTATAGCATTTAGCACAGCGCCTTGCACAGAGTAGCCATTTTATAAATGTTAGCTATTAATGTTTGTTATTATTATTTTCGTATTTAAAACCCTTTCTGTCTGTCTTCAGTTTATATTTCCCGAATAGCACTGCTCAAGTATAAGCTCTTTCATTAGACCTTTCTTTATCCCAACAATTATTAGAGTGTTTCCTCCCCATTAATTTCTACTTCCTTTATATTCAGAATAACCCTTTTGGGAAACCCTGTATATTTTGTATTTATCTATACAGTGGTAGTCAAGGTAGTACAGAAGAAAGACTATTGAATCAGAGGATCAGGGCTCAAACTCTGACTTTAATGTTTGCTATCTTTGTCACCTTAGGCAAGTGACTTCATTTCCCTATATCTCAGGTGCTAAATAAGGAATTTGGATTAGATGGCTTCTGAGGACTTTGGTGATTGAGAGCTAAAATTTTATATTGTTTTTCCTTAGTTAAATATAACCTTCTGAAGGCCAGAGATCATTTAATTTTGGATACCCAGTGCTTATCACAGTGCTTGGTATATAATAGGTGTTTATTAAAAAGTCATTGAGTTGAATGAATAAGCAATTATTAAGTACCTGTGGTATGCCAAGAACTGTGCTAAACACTTAACAATATTATCTCTTTTTATTTTAATTATTGAATTGAAAAAATATCACTCAGGATTGGGGATACCCACAGAGCACAGTGGAAAGAAAATGAAGAAATGAAACTTCATGCTATTTTTCCCTAAAGAACATTAATGCAAAAAAAATTCAATTAAATGTTAGGAAAGAGCATTTGTGCTCTTTCTTCCTATGTAGGGTCCATTATTTTACAACTAATTCTTCAAAAAGAAGTAATTTCAAATTGATCCTTTGACATTCATCATGCATGGAAAAGGAGTTTATCTGCAGCCTTTCTCACTCAGCAGGATGTGCATAATTCTTGAGCTGTCAGCAGACAACATGGGTGCTCCATGGTCATGAAGCACAGCCCCTGAAAAATCAACTATTCCTAAGCGAAGAAGACAAAAAGAAGTAACAGAGAGCACACTCCAGGCACTTAGCTAATTAGGCTTTTCCTCTACCTCCTAGCTCTGTGATCTCATTGATTTGGGCATTGCCTCCATTGGTAGAGATCAAAACCCATCCATACCTTTTAATCCTGTGTGTGATTCTGGTGCATATTCCCCTCAAAATCATTTGCAGAGGATAATCCCAATTGCTGGAGGAATCAAAAGGCTATAATGTGACTTAGGAGGTACAAGCCGCTCAAAGAAAGCCCTTGGTGATACTTCTACCCGCCTTTCTATTTTACCCTCCCTGAGTTTCAAGAATATATTTTTAATTGCTTGAAGAACCATCATTTTCTATGCCTCTGAAAATTAGGTCAACTTGAAAGGACAATGAGAAGCAGTGTGGTTTCGTGGAAAGAGCCTTAGACTGGGAGTTAGGAAATTTGTGTTCAAGTCCCACCTTTGCCATTAGCTATCTATTTGTCCCTGTCCTTGAAGTATGTACACCCCATATGTTAGTTTCCACAACACTGAAATTACATAATCAGAGATTTGAAGGTGACAGGAATCTAAGGGCCCATCTAAGCCAAATAATTCACTTTACATAATAAAATTGAACCCCAGAATTTTAAGGGGTTTACCTAAGGATATATGACATATATTTTAGATATTATATATTCATGTTATGCATAATATATAATTTTTAAGGATAAAATGAATCCAGTACTCTTTCCATTGTATCACCCTCTCTTATGTAGAATTGTACTCCAGACAGGATTCATGTTAAGGTACCATTTGAACTAGATGACCTATAATATCCCCTCCAATTTTGACATCCTGATTCTTTTTCTCTAGACCAGAGTTTCTTAAATCTTAAGAAAGTTATTTTATTTTTTAACCTTGATAATTGTATTTCAATAAAATTGGGCTCTTTTATGATGCCATTGTTTTTATTGTATATATTTGAAAGCTTTATTCTGAAAAAAAATCCATAGACATCATCAAATTGATAAATTTGGGTCCATGACACAAAACAGGTTAACAACTCTGTTCTAGATGATATCTAAGGTCCTTTCCTACCCTAACAGTCAATTAATGAATGAATGATAATGTTCCTAAAATATCAATACTATCTTGCTATTCCCAAGCTCAAAATCCCTCAAAGGTTCTCATTCCCTGACAGATACAGTCAAATTCTTTATCCTCAATGTCTTCCATATTGCAGCTCCACTTTATTTTTCTATGTTTATTTCCTACTATAATACCTGTTCTTCACTCTAATTAGATTGATCCCCTCTCTGAGGCTACATGGCTCATTCTTAAATCCAAATCTTTGTTCACTCAAACTTCCCTTCTCTCACTTGTCTCTATCTCTTAATTTGGATATTCAGGAAGGACTAGCACTAACAATATGAAGACTTATAGAGCCCTTTTCAGAGCTGCTCATTCACTTTTGGTATCCACCTGTCTCCCAACTCTTACCTATGGCAACAAGAAACTATAGAACACACAGTGGCCATATGCCAATAAAACTGTCTCAACAGACTGGCTGACACAGATTTGGGGTAAGCAACAGACCTCAAACCTATCAGTGAATTAGGGGGATGTCTACCCCAAACATATGAAGACACAATCTGGCAGAATGAATGGATGAGAGTAATTTTTCCAATGGCTAAGAAGGAGGTAGAAGTAGGTGCTATGAAATGCTTAAAGCTTGTTCAGACATCAAAGATGACAGGATCATCCACTACATCCCAGACCATCACCAGTCATCATGACTTCGCTCTTGCCACTGGACTTGTAGGTCTCTGGAAGAAAGAGTGAGGTTGTTGGCTTCATACAACTTTGCCTCACTAAAATCCAACTCACATGCAAGTTAAGATATCATCCCATGAAGTCATTGGTACTCTTTGGAAAATATGATCATCTCTTCATATTTTTCATAACCATCTTTCCAGGGCCATCTCAAGACTCATTTTTTCCATGAACTTTCCTTTACTGTTCCAGGTCATGTGCCCTGCTCTCCTATCCAATAGCAGAAATTCTATGCATCATACAAATTCTCTCATTGCTAAAATTCATCCTTTGAAATTTAATTCTTTTTACTTCTCTGTAAACATGTGTATATGTATATGTATGTGTCTTTTCATCACAATAAGATTAAGGTTTGAAGGGAGAAGGACTATGTCTCACTTCTCGTGAATATTTGCCTCAGTGCCCTATACATAGTGTTATAGTTAAAATAATTGACTATAAAAACAACTTCATAAAATCACAGAATAGAGACTATCTAGTGCAACCCATACCTGAGCAGGAATCCTCTTCGTAACATACCAAGTGTTTCTCCAACTTCCTCTTGTAAATCTCCAAAGAATGGTAAATCACTGCTTACTAAAATAGTGCATTCCATTTCAGAACAGTGATAATTGTTAGAAAGTTGGTCTTTCTGTTGAAATAAACTCTGTCTTTCTCTAACTTCCTATCCAGTGATCCTAACCAAAGAAGCAAGAAGGCACATCAGGACTCATGGCAGAGACTCAGATTCCCTTGGCTGAGGCAGATGAAAGTGTGGTCTGGGCCTGCCAATTTAGGCTGGTGCAGTCACCAGAACTGTGGGTCATTATAGCCATTTGAAAATAGATATGTGGAGGGTGGGGAATGGGGTAGTATGGTTTTCTGAACCTTTAAAAAAATTTCTCATTCACTGGGACAGTGGGTCTGCTCTGAATGCTTGGCACTGGGAGCATGTTCCTGGATTAAATACTTAAATAAGCACAGCTCATCATTTGGTCCCTCTGAATATGCAAATGTATGTATACACTCATGCAAGCCTCCAAAGGAGAACTGTGTGTTTCCTGATGACTGCTGGTTTGCTGCCTTTGGCTGGGAGATAAGATATTTGGGTGAGATTTACATGATCCCCAAAGCTCTGTCATGGATCCTTTTCATTTCTGTCTCCTTTCTAGGGGTACTTTGTACTGAAAAGAGCCTTCACTCTTTTCAATCCTAGTTTTGGGGATGTAGAATTTCTATATTACAGTACCATGGGCCCCTTGGGCAGTCTGGTAAAGTTTATGGACCCCTTCTCAGAAAAAAAAAAGTCTTAAAACACATAGGAGTACAAAGGAAATTACTTATATTGAAATGGTTATTGACATTATATATATATATATATATGTATACATATACATATATACTTACACACATATTTATATAAAATATTTTAATTATAGACCACCTGAAATCTCTTCATTGACCTGAACCCCAAAGCTTCTCTCTACTCTAAGCTAAGTACATTTGCAAGCCTATATTTTTTCCATTACTGATCAAATCAGTTTAACTATCATCTCTTAACAGATGTCTCTGAGATCCATATATCTGGGGTGCAGCTTTTCTTTTTTTTTAACTTATATCTTTATTTTATTTTGGAAATCTTTATTTAATTAATTAATTTAGAATATTTTCCATGGTTACAAGATTCATTTTCTATCCCTGCCCTTTTCCTACCCTCCTCCCATAGCTGACACGTAATTCCACTGGGTTTTACATGTGTCATTGATCAAGATCTATTTCCATATTATTGATATTTGCACTAGGGTGCTCATTTAGAGTCAATATCCCCAATCATATCCCCATCAACCCATGTGGTCAAGCAGTTGTTTTTCTTCTGTGTTTCTATTCCCACAGTTCTTCCTCTGAATGTGGATGGCATTCTTCCTTATAAGTCTCTCAGAATTGTCCTGAATCATTGTATTCCTGCTGGTACAGAAGTCCATTACATTCGATTTTACCACAGTATATCAGTCTCTGTGTACAATGTTCTCCTGGATCTGCTCCTTTCACTCTGCATCACTTCCTGGAGGTCATTCCAGTTCACATGGAATTCCTCCAGTTCATTATTCCTTTGAGCACAATAGTATTCCATCACCATCAGATACCACAATTTGTTCAGGGTCCAGTTCTTCTTAATCAGCTGTCTTTTGGACATCTCAGACTAGATGTCCTATAATCAGTCTTTAATCAAAATGTCTAAAACAGAAGTTATTTCTCTTTACTCCTTCACTCTGAACTTCTCTTATTACCATTAAGAACACTGAAACTTGGTGTCATCCTTAATTCATCACTTGCACTAACTCCATATATCTATTCTGTCCTCATATGTTGTCATTTCTACCCTCCCCCAACATCTCTTAATGTATCTTCTCTACACTCCCACATCCACCACCATATACTGGCCCTCATCTCCTTTGTCTTGTCTACATAACCTTCTAATTGGTCTTCCTTCCTCAACTCTTTCTCCCCTCTAATACATTCTCTACTCAGCTAGCAAAGCACTTTTCTTTAAGTGTAGGTCTAAACATATCCCATACTAACTTGATAAACTCCACTCATTCCCTATTACCTGTTTAGCATGTAAAGTCCTCATAAAATAGCCCATTCCTATTTTTCTAGTAATCTTATACTTCATTTCCTCTCCATATGTTCAATAATTCAGCTACATGGGTCTACTTGCTATGCTTTGAACACAATACTCTATGTCTAAACTCTGTTGTCCTCTGTGTCTGTAGTGCTCTCCCTCCTCACCTCCCTTTTTGGCTCTGGCTTCATTATATTTATCAGAAGACTTATTTTTGCTTCTCCAACCCCTTCCTACCTCCTTCTACTTGTTGTGACCCTGGGCAAGTCACTTGGTCCTGTTTGCCTCAGTTTCTTCATCTATCTTTTCCAAGAAGATCCCAAATGGGGTCACAAAGAGTTGCACATGACTGAAATGATCAAAGGGCAACACTATATCTTATATATATGTAGATACCTGTTCCTCACAGATAACTATGTCCTTGTCTCTCCCATTGGAATCTTAGGCTCTGAAGGTAGAGTGTGTTTTTTGCCTTTTTGTTTGTCTTTTTGTATTCTTTCCATTTAGCCTGGTACCTGACACATGGTAAATACATTTAATGTTTAGCAATTCACTGGTGCAAAGCAATGGAAATTGGACTAAGTCAGAAGGCCTGAATAACATTCCCAGATGTGAAACTGATCAGTTGTAAGACAATAGGCCATTTTTGCCCCGTTGGTATTTTTTCAAATTTGTCAAATGGAAATAATGATATCTTCCTTGCCAACTCACAGGGTGATTGTGAAGGTATAATAATTCAAAAAAATTTATGAAATGTCAATGTTTATACTGCTGCAAAACATGCCAGCACCATCATCTCAGAAAAATACGAGAGACAAAGTAAACTGAAAAAGGAAACAGAGGAATTCAAAAAATTGATCATTCATCTGGCATGGAGGCATTTTAGGGTTGTGATAGGAATATTTTGCTTTTAAGGAGACCAACTAGAAGCTAGCGGGTACCATAGAAATCACTGGCTCAATCTCTTAATTTTATAATTAAAGGAACTGAGGTATAGAAATTGGTTAACTGAGTTGGTCAAAGTCACATAGTTCATCAGTGGTGAATCTGGAATTTGAGCCCAATTTCTTTAACTCTCAATCTGGAACTCTTTCATTATACCAAAATGTATCTCACTACCTTTACTGAATTTCCCTGTCTCAAAATCAGAGGAGTGATTACATTAGCTGATCTTAAGGATAATCTTATCCTTCAAAAGGTGACTGAGGCAAGGAGGGGGACATTCTCTTCTGGGTCTGACTCTGTTAGGATATCTCTCCAGTTCTGTTGGCCAAACATAGTTGTCAACAGATACCCTCTCTAAGTGTTAGTGAAAGTATACAAGGACCTATCCTTTCTTCAGCTTAGCTCCAGTTAGTACTAGAATGTTCCACAAGGGAGCAAAATAAAATGAAGGGGGGGGTGTCTTTCTATCATAAATAATAGAAGGTCTCCCTTAATCAAGAGATATGATCCTGAACAGTCAGTTTGACTAGACCAAGATAGGTAGCTTTCTATCCTTTTAATAGGGACCAAATGCCCTTGTCACAAACTGACATTTTCTGTTGACTGAGTTTGTGAGGATGTTGCAGTATAGGATGTCACTTTAGAGTGGAGTCAAAGGCAGGGTTCTATTTGAGGGTTCAGCGCTACTTGTGTTTCTTTGTCTTAACTAATGCTTCTTTCTCGGCTCCTGGAAACCAAAATTGCCAATTTTAGCTCTGATTCAAGCCACTTTAGGAGTTCACGTAGCTACCACTTCACTCGAGTTTAAATTTCCCCCACAACTTATTGATTTCATTTGCAATCAGTAAAACTCAGCCGAAAATACCTCCTGAGCCTTAGGAACTGGATTCTTTTTTTCTTTTTCCTTTAAAATCTACTGGTTGAAAGATACTGGGTAATTCACTCAAACTCTTTGAGTTTCCTCAATGTCCTCATTGGGGAAATGGGGACAAAAATAATACTTAGCGCTCAGGTTAAGTATACCTTAATGAATCAGTGTTTGTAAGCCATCATGAGAAACAAATGAGAAAATACATGTAAGGCATATTTCAGATTTTAAATTGCCATAGAAATATCAGTTCTTATTTTTAGTGTATTTCCAAGTGTCCTACTTATAATAAGAATTAGAACTGAGTCTCAGATTGCCTACTTTTGACTCTATGAAAAATTCTATTCCTTCAACAATGTATTTGTCTCTTTCTCTTTTATCTCTCTTTCCAAATTAGGGAGGGAGATAACCTGGTTAAAAAAGCATATGACAGCATTCAGCCTCCTTCCCCTCTCCTCTCCTACCCCTCCACTATTACCTGCTATTCAATGCAAGGTTTATTTTAGCTGTCTTAACCTCCAACTGCTTAATCAGCTCTTAAGTCATTCACTCTTGATTTTACCCCTCATTAGCAATAAGTGAGTCTTTAGCATTCATGAAAAGTTCCTGGAAATGCAGCTGTGCTATAGTGGAGAGGTTGCAGGACTAGGTAGGAAACCACCTGGTTTTTAATCCTGCTTCTGTGGTTAAGCAGCTCTGTAACCTAGAGTAACTCACTTGCTTTGGTCTACACCGGGCTGCAGCGGGGACTCCTGGATCTCATCTCTGAAAATTCTATATCCTAGATCTCAGTCCTGAAATTCATACCCCCAAAATACTCTACTGCAATCCCTCTCTCAGGCTGGATGCCCCTCTTTTCTGCTTCTATTATATGTTGTGCCTATTAGAATATAAATCACTTGAGGGGAAGGACAATATTTTTGGTTGTATTTGTATCCCCAACACTTAGGAAAGTTTGTTATTCAGTCCTTTCAGTACCATCTGAATCTTTATGGCCCCATTTGGGGTTTTCTTGGCAAACACACTAGAGTGGTTTGCAATTTCTTATTTTTCAGATGAGGAACAGTGTTAAGTGACTTGCCCAGGGTCACACAGGTAATAAGTGTCTGTGGTCAGACTTGAACTCAGATCTTCCTGACTCAGGTCAAGTGCTCTATCTACTGTACCACCTAACTACTCTGCATAGTGCTTAGCACATAGTAAATGTTTAATCAAGCTTATTGATCCTCTGACTGCAGTTAATAAGCATTAATAAAGTTCCAGTTCTTTTCTAGGCATGATTCTAAGTGATATGAGATAAGTGATAGGGATATTAAAAAAGTCAAAAGATAATCCCTGCCCTCTCTAAGGCTCACCTCCTTGATTTTAAAAACAAAATCACATTTCCCCATATTACCTTCCAGGGAAGATTTGCTGATACAGTTAAATAATTTGCATGTAACATTTTATAGCATCAAAGCAGTGTGGAACATAGATTTAGAACTGGAAGAGATCTCGTAATTTAACTAGTCCAGTCTTAGTGATTTACTTTAGAAGATCCTGGGATCTAGTGGGATTAAATGATCTGTCCCAGATCCCAAAACCCATGTGGCAGAACAATCATTTGAAGTTAGGTCTCTTTGAATCCTTATTGTTCTTCCCATTTCCCATAATTCTCCCACCACCCTTATCATTAATCAGGCAGGTTCTATTAAGATCCTACAATGTGCCAGGCATTGTGCTAGGAGCTGCGTGTACAATGAAAAAAACTTAACCCTGTTTCCCTCTTATTCCTCATCTGTAAAAATTAGAGAATTGGAGAAAGAAATGGCAAACCACTCCAATATGTTTGCCAAGAAAAACCCAAATGGAGTCATTAAGAGACAGATATGATTGAAATGACTGAACAACAACACAACCTCCCAACAAAGGCCATTATGGGGAGCAAATGATTCTCAAATGGAAAGCAGGATACGTTTCATATTGAAAGCAACATAAATTGAGTTTTAAAGGGAAGCAGGGATTGTAATAGATGATGGTGAGGTGGTAAAACATTCTAGGTACATAGAACTGCCACTACAAAGCCAAAAGATCTGAGATGGAATGTTAGAGGAATAGCCAGAAGGTCAGAACACTTGGATGGTAGAGTCATTGAAAATATAAAGAAGAAGAATAAATTGGTAAGAGTAGGGGGTGATCACAGAGAACTTTAAACATCAAACAGAGCAGTCAGTTTTCCAAGAAGCATTTGCTAAATAGGTTTACTTTGGGCCAAAACCTATATTAAGTGGTCCTCCTGAGCATACAAAGGGAAGCAAACTATATGAACAAGTAATACAAACAAAAACAAAACAATATTTGCTTTTCAGGAGAATATACTTTAATGGGGGGAGAACATGTAAATATCAAGGTACATAGAGAGTATATGAACATAATCTAGAAAGGAAAGACATTAGATATTTGATCTATAGATAATGTGGTACAGTAAAAAGTGAGTCAAAGGGGGCAGCAGGGTAGTTCAGTGGATGGAGAGCCCAGCCTAGAGATGGAAGGTACTGGTTCAAATCTGACCTCAGACACTTCCTAGCTGTGTGACCCTGGGCAAGTCACTTAACTCCATTGCTTAGCCCTTACCGCTCTTCTGCCTTGGAACCAATGCACAGTATTGATTCTAAGATGGAAGGTGAGGGTTTTTATTTATTTTTTTTTTAAACCCTTGTACTTCGGTGTATTGTCTCATAGGTGGAAGATTGGTAAGGGTGGGCAATGGGGGTCAAGTGACTTGCCCAGGGTCACACAGCTGGGAAGTGGCTGAGGCCGGATTTGAACCTAGGACCTCCTGTCTCTAGGCCTGACTCTCACTCCACTGAGCTACCCAGCTGCCCGGAAGGTGAGGGTTTTTAACAAAAATATGTTGAATTTGAAATTGATCTGGATTCAAATCTCTCCACTCTCTCTAATTCACTTACTACCTCTGAGCAAGTCATGTAACCTCTTGTGACAACAGATTCCTCAACTGTACAATGTCAGAGTTGGCCAAGATGACCTCTGAGATCCTTTCTGGATATGTCTATGATCTTTTAATCCCAAAGACAATAGAGATCACCTGGAGTTTGAATAAAGTGATATAGTTATTATTCTCATAACAATGATGATCATTTCAGTGATAGGAGCAAACTAAAAGAATGTCTCCAGTTCATGGAGTGGATTTTCTATGGTACTTACTTAAAGGTTGGGATTGGAATGGTACAGGATGAGCTGGCATTCTGATCATGACAATCAATAGGGTTTTGGAGAATACCTGTATTGAGGAATATCACTAATCCACTGATATAGTAAAGTATAATAATATTATTAGTAATCTAATATTATTTTTGCTGTTATTACTATAGTAAACAGTAGTTTTTCAAAGTGGTTCCTCCATTTGTTTAAAGGGGATTTGAAAAGGACTATAATAAGACATTGACTTCTGAATATTTTAAAGACATTCAGTGCAGTACTCAAGTATACCTGCAGCTAGGGGGCACAGTATATGGATCTGGGCCTAGAATCAAGAGCTGAGTTCAAATACAATCCCAGAAAATTACCAACTAAATGACTATGTAAAAACCATTTAATCTTTCTAAATCTTAGTTTCCTCATCTGTAAAATGGAGGTAGGGGAATGGTTAATTATAGCACCTATCCCACAAGGTTGTTGTGAGGAATAAATTTGATAAAATTAGTAAAATGCTTCACAAATTTTAAAGAGTTGTATGAATGCAGGCTATTATTATTAGGTTTACAAAGTCCTTTCAAAATATCTCTTTTTTAAAATCAGCTCTTGGCTTTTATATTCCCAATCAAACTTCTTTTTTTATCTGCCTGCCATCTTTTCCTGGAATTTGAGGCTTTTTGCATTCAACCTATGCGAAATTTGGCAAAAGGATTTTATGTTTCCTTCTGTTTGTGCTGCTTTGCTAAAGTCATCAGAGACAACTTTGACTTTATTTTTCTATGAGGCCTTTTAAAAGTGTTTTGACACTGAGGTTGACCCATCTGGTTCCCAGATTCGATATGTACACTTGGTAAAATGCTGTAATTCTAAAAATACATTATTGAGTTACTGATCAATATAACTGTGGGTATGAAAGAGAGCAGCTGCACTTCAGGTCAGTACAGTCAATTAACTTCAGTAAGCTTTTATTGAACCCCAAACTTGTGCTAGACCCTTAGGAGAAAAAGAGGTTAAAGCCACATCCCCTGTCCTCAGGGCACTTAAACTCTTATTGGGGAACTAGGAACTGTTCATTAAATGACCAGCAACAAAGAAAAGGTCACATCTGCTCAAGGGCCAGTGAGTGGTACAGACAGGGGCTGCTATAGGATTTTGAAAGGAAGAACTCATTTTGTTATAGAGAAGTAAATATCATCTTAAACTTTTCATTCCATTCATTATTAAACTCCTAGTACCAAGAAGTCTGTACTCACTTCATTCACTTCCTTACCATTCCCAAAACTTCTCATCTGAATTCATTCTCCATTATACTACTGAGGATCTTCCTCTCATTGTCATTGATGACTTCCTTTTTTTAAACCATTACCTTCTCTCTTGTAATCATCAGTTCCAAAGCAGAAAAGCAGAAAGGACTAGGCAATTGGAGTTGTGACTCATTAATGATTTTTAATTACCAAACTCAAATAAATATTTTATTTTATTCTATTGCTGTTTTTAGTCCTCATCCTTCTCTGGGGAATTTTACATTCTTGATTACTCTTTTTTTTTCTTCGGGAAGCTTGACCCTTAGTTTCCAAAGCATCCTCATTTTCTGGTTCTTCTCTCTGGTCCTTCTCATTCTCCTTCTTTGATTTTTCTTACATCTCTCACACACGAATTGTAGGTATGCTTCCAGGCTTGTGTCTCAATCCTCTTCTCTCCTTCCCCATGCTCTTTACCTTGGTTATCTCATCTCCTCAATTATAACATCAACACAGATACATCACAAAACCCACATATCCAACTGCCTGTTGAACATCTCCATCTAGGTGTCCCACTGGTCACTTGAAATCACCATGCCCCAAATTGAGTTCATCTTCCTCTCCTCTGAAGGCTGACTTTCTCCCTAATTTCCTACTCTCTGTTGATAACACCATCATTCTTTTAGTCATAGAGGATCAAAATTTCATAATCATATTTGAATCTCTAATCTCCCTTGTTCCAAATGTGCATTCATTTGCTAAAACGTCTCAATCTTACCATCCATCTTTTCTCTCCCCACAAAAAAAACACAGAGAAAACCTTTTATGATAGTACTAAAGTAGAAGACAATATTGTGACAAAATCTCAGAATTTAAGAATTAGAAGAAAAAAACAGATATCATTTACCTAATATCTGACCATGAATCTCTTCTGCTATGTATCTAATGCATTTGTTCAGTCTCTTCTTGAATATCTCTAGAGAAGGTGAAGACTCTAACTCCTGAGGGAGTGAATTGTGATTTTAAGATTTACAGGAATTGATAGGAAGTTGGAAAGTTGTCCTGAGCATTGGCTAGGAATTGAAGAAAAAGATGATAAACTTAGTCCAGTGGAATGATATAGGAGTCATGAAGAATTTTTATTATCTGGATATTTAATTGGATCTCTCTGTGAATGGTATTAGGGAGCAGGTTGGAGATACACTCGGTGTGTGTGTGTGTGTGTGTGTGTGTGTGTGTGTGTGTGTGTGTGTGTGAGAGAGAGAGAGAGAGAGAGAAAGAGAGAGAGAGAGAGAGAGAGAGACAGACAGACAGAGAGAGACAGACAGAGACAGACAGAGAGAGAGACAGAGAGAGAGACAGAGAGACAGAGAGACAAAGAGAGAGAGACAGAGAGAGAGACAGAGAGAGAGACAGAGAGAGAGACAGAGAGGAAGAGAGGGAGGAAGTGAGTGAGTGAGAGGGATGAGAGAAAGGATTGTAGGGAGGATTTGGCTTCAATCACATAATGATTGCCACTTATGAGCAAAGTCCAACTTTTATAGGTCACTAGCCCTATCTCCACCCTCCACCCCCACAAGTGTTAATGAAAAGGACAATTAGTCCTCATGGCTTAGTACCAAAGTTCCTCTATGATCTGCCCTTCTAACCTTAAAAAGGCTGCCATGAGGAAGTCTTTAATAGCTTAAGCAAATTAGCTTCCAAGCTGCTATTAATAACTCACAAGAACTTGGGCCTATTACAGATAATCAAAAGGAGGTAGGGTTTCTCTGTTAATTTGTTTCTATCCTTCATTTTATGTTCTGATTGATAGACCCCCTTGGCATTACAAATCCAGAGCAAGTCATTAACACCCACACTTTGAAACTAATTTTCACTTTCTTTCTCTCTTTTTTTCCCCTTTAACTACCATTGCCTCCTTTGATCTGGCTTATTCATTAATTAAGTTAGAACTGTGAATCATAGAATGTAAGAATAGGAAAGGGCCTTTGAGATCATCTATCTCACCCTCCTTAGTTTATTGAGGAAGAAACTGAGGTTTTTGGAGATTATACACTTTACCCCCATCCCCAAATATCAAATAGGTAATCATTCCCTAGGGGAAGAGTCCAAGTGTGAAGTCTCCTGGCTTCAAATTATTTGTCCTTTCAATCTAACAAACTCTTTTTCCTCTTATGAGTGCCCCATAATTTTCAAACTGTTTCAGTGTGATATAGTAAGGATTCCATTAATGCATATTTGGGATTAGATGAACAATAAGATCCTTCCAACTCTCAAATTTTGTGATTCTGTGATTTAGGACTTCTTAAATATTGCTAAAATTTGGAAAGAGAGGGTGTTGAGTACTTACTTAACTGTTCAATAAAATGGTTCCCTTGTCAGATGACTGAGACAGAAAGAATGTCCCTTCTCATTTCTGGACTAAACAGTTTGAGAGGGACATTTATAGAATGGAAATCATGGAGAGCATATAAATCAGGAGAGTGAGGAGATTTAAAATTGTATCACATGAGGATGAGATTAAGGAACCAACAATGGAGTAGAGGAGAATTTGTAGAAACAAAATATGTGCCTTCAAGTACTTGCACTGAGGCAGCAAAGAGGCACAGGGAGTAAAAAAAATACCTGACTTTAATCCTGCTTTAGATATTTAGGAATGGTGTGACTCTGGGCAAATCACTGAATCTTTCTTAGTCTTAATTTCCATATATATATATGCATATATATATGTATATATATATATATATAATATGGGGATAATAGAAGTATCTACCTCCCAGGTTAGTTGTGAGCTTCATATGAGATAATATATGCATGATGCATTGTAAACCTTAAAATAATATGTAAATTCTAGTTGTTGATGATGATGTTATTTATTTACAAACCTGTCAACTACAATAGGAGCAGCTAGGTGGGACAGTGGACAGAGTGCTAGGCCTGGAGTAGGGAAGACACATCTTCCTAAATACAAATCTGGCCTCAGACATTTTATAACTTTGTGCCCCTGGGCAAATCACTTAACCTTGTTTTCTTTAGTTTCCTCATATGGAAAATGAGCTGGAGATGGAAATGGCAAACCACTGTAATATCTTTGATAAGAAAACTTAAAACAGTTCAAGTAGAGTCAGACATAACTGAAATAACTAAACAATAACAGCTACTACAAAGAAGAGAAATATTTTTTCCTATTGACCTCAAAGGGTAGAACCAGAAATAATGAATGGGAATTACATGGATGAAGAAACAGGTGCAATGTGGGGGAAAGTTATCAAAATGGCAGCTACTCCAGAGTGCAATGGGCTCCATCAAGAGCAAATTACTTTCTTCATTACTGTAGGTATCCAAGAAGAGGCTAGATGGAGTCACTTGTCAAGAATACTGAAAACAAGTTTCATGCTCAGGTAGATGATGGGTGACATAACTTCTGATATCCTGTCCAACTTGGAGAACCTTTATTTGACCTTCATCAAGCATTATCCCCTTTGAAGTTCTGTGTGCTCCTTCTATTGCTCTCATTTTATTGAAGAAAAATATTTAGTAAATATTAAAACTCAAGAGAAATGTGAGATCAGAGATTTATAAAAATAAAATGGTGTGGAACCTCACAAGTAATTGAGTCTAATTCTTCAGCTTTACAGAGTAGGAAACTGAGAACCAAGAAAGTTAAATGATTCCTCAAGGTCATAAAAATGGCAAATAATAGAGGCATCATTTAAGCCCATATCCTCTGACTCAGAAGCAGCACTTTTCTCACTATACATTTTTGTTTATTTTTAATAGTAGTCTTATTACATCTGTGCATATTTTCTCTGTCTCCAACATAGGACTGAATATCAGCCATTATGAGAGGAACATGTAGGGAATAATAAATCATCATTTAAAGTACTTTGCCAATGCAAAATACTTCATCCAAGCTAAATGGTAGGAACATTGCTGCCCAATGAGAATCATGCCATTAAACTCATTATACATCTGGCTAAGCTCAAGCCCAAAGGGCCTTTTTACATGAAGCCCTAGATCACATGCCCACTTCCTAGCTGCTACTATTTCATTCCTAACATGGCAACCTCATAGAGTGGAACAAGTACTGGATTGCAAATGAGAGGTCTGAATCTGTGTTATGTTGCCATTTCATAGAGGAGCAAGCCACTTCACTCTCAGCCTTGTTTCCTTATCTATAAAATAGATGTAGTAATCCTTGCCACATCTATCCCACTGATCCCTTATAAGGATCAAATGAGATAATGGATTTGAAAATGTTTTATTATTGCTAAATATTAATGTATAAAATCATATGTTATCTGCATCTTTAATAATTCATCTATCCTTCCAATGAGTCCTTCTCTGATGCCTAAACACTGTATGGAACTGTTTTGGCATCCTAGAAGGCTATGAAAAAATTCATGGTGAAAATGGCAGGAAAATCTAGAATTTGAAAGATTGTCAGGAAAAGGTATTAAATTTAATGTATTTGTCTGAGTGTCCATAACTAGGACCTATGGGTAGATATTGCAAAGTTGTAAATGTAGAATGAAGAAAAATTTCCTAACAATCCAAGAATGACCTTGAGAAAAAAAAGAGGTTTTTCCTCACTAGAAATCTTTAAGAGAAGGCTAATGGCCATTATCATTTATATTGTAGTGGGTATTTTCTTTGAGGATATAGGTATTTACTACGGTTCCTTCCAACTACAAAATTCTATCACAATTTGATCATATATACTTGCTGACCAAACAAAACTGAAAAGCCTTCAGTAGAACCTCACTGAGGACTGTCAGTTCATGGACCATCATAGCAAAAAGTGAACAGGCTCACCATCACCAAAGTATTGGCCATAAAGGGATGATTTTCTTTCAGACATAGTAATTTACATAGACCATATACTAAGATGGGGGGCATTGGGTGTATTGAAAGAATTTAAATTTAGATTTTATGCTAAATATGAGAATACTAAAGTCATATTGTGGTCACCAATTTAAAAATATTACAGCTTAAGCCAAAATGATTTTTAGCAGCTTTATTTGCAAAGATATGGAAAAGAGTGAAAGTGGAAAAATGTAGATAAAGAGATAGAAAGTACTGCCTAGCTACAAAATACCCTAAATCTAACCCAAATGTCTCCAAACTACAAATGCAAATCCAAAAGCAAATTTTACCAGAATCCAAAATCCTAATGAAGAAACCCAGATTCAAAGAGCCAGGAGATGCTGAAGAATCTTCTGAGAACCTTCAGCGCACACAGGGCTAAGACTGCCAAGAATCTCACCAGAACTCACGCTGAAGGGAGTGTTCCACGGAAGCTCCAATAAGCAGAGAGGGTCTCCTCACTGAAGAACCAAGGAAGGAATCACTCCACTCACCACTGCAAGCCAACTCAGGGTTCAGGGAAAGAGTCTCCTCCAGTCTAGTTCACCAATAGAGAGAGAGTGACTGAATCCTCAAGCTCGCCTTTTTTAAAACAGTTTTCTTGATGTCACTTCTTTTTGCTCCCCCACTTTACAAGAACCAATAGCAGTCTTTCAATTTGCCTAGCACTGCCCCAGGGGTAGAGGGGTGGGGAAGAAGGGGAGGACGCTCTGGAGTTTTTCACCCACTCTAGCAAGTGACTTGTGAACTCCCATACTTAGTGACTGGTAAGGTACTAAGAAGGGGTACTTAAGTTTTTGATCAATTAACTTAAAAGTTGCTGATTGATAGACAAAAAGAGTTTGATTCATCCTTCAATCCTATCTACATTATCAAAATCATGAATCCTCAATGTATTAAAGTTTTGTCATTGTTTTATGATAATTTTAATCATATCAATGAGTTCATTTTATATGCATTTAATTTGAGAAATATATGTTAAATGAAGGGAAGTATTCAAATGCAAAGAAGCAAAGAAAAGAAAGAAGAAAAAAACAAACTTTTGGCCTTGAATTCCACAGAGCCTTGTAATACTTATCTAATAAAGAGATAGATCTGACATGTACTCCCATGGCATTCCTACTTTGCACATGGTCAATATGACACAGAGGGAATGATTATAGGAAAGATCTTGAATGGAAGTGATAACCAGCAGAAAATACTAGTAGTTTATATTCATATAGTCTTTTAAGGTTTGTAGAATTCTTTATTCTCATTACCTTAAATAATTATTCACAATAATGTTGTGTGGTAAGAATGACTATTTCCTATCTACAAAAGAAACAGGGAATTCAAGTAACTTGCCCCTACAATGTATCAGTGCCTAAAGTAAGATTTCCACTTGGTCTTCTTGACTAAATTTCACTCTTTACCGATGACAACAATTTTTGTCCTGGCTAGAAAGTTGTGGTGATGATGCTAAAAGAGAGAGAAAAAGTTAAGCAGCATGGAAACTACAGCAAGGAGGGCAAGAACAATTTTCAAAGGAGGACCTTTCAGAGACTGTATTTCCAAGGAGAGGATATATTTACTAACCTCAACTCCTAAACATAGTTCTGATAAATATTTTCAAAGCTACATCTGATGGTCAGGCCTTAAAGCTATAGAATTGAGTTGAATATTGAATGGCAGTGATATGATTATTAAATTGTATCTTTACAATGCTTCATGACCCTAGGCAAGGCATTTAACTCTCAGTGCCCCCAGGCAATTATCCAAGGCTATCAATTGCAGAAAAAATACTTATTTGCATTAGTTGAAGGTGTTTCCTCTTTTCCATTTCCTAATACCAATGAAATCTCTGCTCTTTTCACATTTAATCCCATTCTTGGAACAACCCTATGAAGGAAACAGAATAGGTGTTTTTAATCTTTATTTGGCAAGCTAAAAAAAGAGGCTTGGAAAAATGAATTGATTTTACCATGATCCTATGATGCTCACTGGAGGCAGAGCTACTTTAAGGATGAAAACCTTTCCTCCTGACACCCTAATTCACCCTTTTTTCCCCCATCTCATCACCCTGTCTCTAAAACTTTCTCCATAATAGTGATTCATCCTAAATCTCCTTAAGGCTAAAACAGGACAACAAGAACACAAGATTCACTCCAAACATCATGGCCATGTCATGGGGGAAAATAGGAAGGTGAGAGGAAGTAAATGAAGTTAGAATAATATTCTTCTATATCACTGTTTTGTATTCAATAACATTCAAACTCTTCTCCATTGAAGCCAGTATCCAATGAACAGCCTTTGGGATTGATTAAATGCTTCAGCTCAACTACAACCATTAATCAATTTCACCAGCTGTTTACAACTTTATTTACTACAAAGAAAGAGAGGTAATCCCTTTAAACTCCATAGATCTAAATTAACTGTAGGCAACTAAAGAATGATTGCTGTGAAGCCCAAGTGTTACTGCTTAGCATCCCAGGGACAAAGCTGAAACAACTATGATCAGCAACATTGTCACATGAGATCTCCCTTGCTGCCACTGTGAGTATTCAACATTATCTGGATCTTCAGTGTGGAGGAAGAGGATAGAAGAGTCACATCTGGCTTCCTATAAGATGGGTGATAGGCATAGGAAGAATAAGAACCCCAATAACCAGATTCCCAAACCTCTGCTCCCCTTACCTCCTGTATTAGCAAGCATTATTCGCTGTGCTCCCTTTAACACTTACACGTAGTTTATTACTTATTATCTACAAATTGTTCATTGCATATATACACCAGCTACTAGTCATTTCCTGTCTGTTAAGGTAAAGCCTCCAACCCACTACAAGAGACATGATCTGAAAGAAAGGGAAGAAAAATATGCCTGCATTTTGGATAAATGCCACCCCTATGCCATTCTACCATAAACTAGGAGTCCTCTTTCTGAATGATTTTTTGGAGATACACAGATGAGTCACAGAGGAAAGGTTGCACTATCAGTACATATATTGGAAATATTAAAGAATTGAAATATATGTTGATTATATGTATTCCTATAACTCTTTTCAATTCAAATTGACAAACATTGATTAAATGACTGCTCTGTGCAAAGTACAGTTTTAAAAATATAAGATGAAGACAAATACTACACTTCTGAAACTTACTGCTTAGGACAAGGATTATAAGTCTGTTTATTTACCATGGGCTCCTTTGGCAGGCTAGAGTAGCCTATGGATCCTTTCTTAAAATAATGTTTTTAAACGCATAAACTAAAATACATGGGATTACAATGGAATCCAGTTATATTGAATAATTTTTAATTGAAATAAAAAATAAAACATGGATCTCAAGTTAAGAAGATTCTTTTTAGAGAGTTATGACACAGATGCAAATAACAATATTATGAAATAATACAGGAAAGATTCATAAAAGGAAGATGCTGAGTGAGGTCTAAGATGGAAAAATATTTTCTGAGAAGTTCAGAGAAGTCTTTCTGGAAGAAATGCCATTTGAGATAGACTTTCAAAAAGATAGATAGGAATTCAATACATCAAGGGAGTCAGTGAGAACATTCTGGTCATAAGAAATAGTTTAGGCCAGCACACTCAGGTTCTAATATTCAGGACATACATATTTGCAGAACAGAGAGCAAAAAGAGTGGTAGCAGAAGGCAGTCAAGGTGGCAGAGGAGAGGCAGGAATAATACCATCTCTCTGAGAATTATCTTCAACCAATTTTAAAATAACTTTTCAAAATGAATACTGGAGTAGAATAACCAACAAAAAGACAGAGTAAAGCAATTTTCTTGCGGAAGACAAGTTGGAAGATCAGCAGAGAGGAGCTGTTTCACTGGGATGAGAGGGGAGTACAGCCTACAGCAAGTCTACATGTAGGAGCACCAGCACCAGCCAACAGAAAGCTCCCCTCCGTTTCCCCCCTGCTCAAAGTTCTGAACCAGAGCCTGAGTCAGCACTGAGACCCTGGGCCCGCAGGACATTGCAAACCCAAGGTGAGGACCAAAACCCCAGAACACAGTGTGTCTGGTCCTGAAAGCCAACAACAAGCCCTAGTGGAAACTGGATCAGCCTTGGGAGGTGCCCAGTTATATGCCAAGAAATCTGACAATCTAAGTGAAATGGGTAAATATTTATAAAAATATAATTTGCCCAGATGAACAGAAACAGAAGTGGTTTCGTTTAATTATTATATTTCAGAAAAAGAAACTGAACAAACTATCAATGGCTTATGTAGAGTGAAGTGAGCAAAATCAAAAGAACATGCAGTAATAGCAATATTACATGATGTTCAACTTGTGAAAGACTTAGTTATTCTCAGCAAAACAATAATCCAAGAAAATCCTAAAGAATTTACAATGAAAAATACTATTTATCTCCAGAAAAAGAACTGATAGACTCAAGGCAGATGGAAACATACTATTTTTTGCTTTATTTTATTTCTATGAGTTTCTATGTTAGAGCTGTGGTTTTTAATGAGTATTCTTTCACAACATATCAAAACATATGTTCTTTGACAACATATAGAAATGTAGAAATATATTTTGCATGATCATACATGTATAGCTCAGATCAACTTGTTTTCCTTCTCAGAGAGGGATGCAGGAAAAGAGTAAAGGAGAAAATTTGGACTTCAAGGTTTCAGAAAATGCCTGTTGATAATTGCTATTGAATATAATTGGAAAAGAAAAAAAAGTATATATAGCAGCAGATAAAACTGGAATGATGGAGCAGCACTGGATTACAGAAGACCCTGAATGTAATATAGAAAATTTTAAATTATGTTTAATTTAAAGGGGCAGCTGGGTAGCTCAGTGGATTGAGAGCCAGCCCTAGAGACGGGAGGTCCTAGGTTCAAATCCGGCCTCAGATACTTCCCAGCTGTGTGATCCTGGGCAAGTCACTTGACCCCCATTGCCCACACTTACCACTCGTCCACCTAGGAGCCAATGCACAGAAGTTAAGGGCTTAAAATAAATTAATTAATTAAAAAAATAAATTATGTTTAGAACACAGGTTGGAATCTGCTTATTCATTTCAGTTCCTTTCAACAAATGGTTTCTGAGTGTGATCATCAGCTTCACATGCAAAAACTCTATATCAATGAAATCCAACATGAAGATTTAGAAGGCATAACATTTAAGTCTTTACACAGAATAAGAATCTTCTTATAAAAGGATTTGTTTTATTCAGCTTGTCACCATATGGGAGAATTAAGAGCAATCGGTGTCAATTATAGAGATGATCTAAGCTTAATGGCAATAATCTGAGAAGTCCAAAAAATAGGTAGTGGATTCTCCATTCACTAGTAGTCTACAAATGAAGGGTGAACATCCATTTATCAAGGAAGTTGTTAAAGTACAAGTTGAACTAACTGGCACCTAGTCGAGGTACAATAGAAAGAGAACTGACTCCTGAGTGAAGGATCCAAGTTCAAATTCTGCCCATGAAATATAATTCCTTTGTGATCTTAGGCAAGTCACAACTTCCTTGGGCCACAGCTTTCTCATCTGTAAAATGAAAGTGTTGTATTATTTGTCCTCTAAAATCATTCAACTCTAGATTTGTGATCCTATGATTGACTGCTAAGGTCTCTGCCCACTTGGAGGTTGTGATTATATGAAATAGCTATGAAGCATATACATTTTCCATTATTTGCAATGAGCTGAGAAACTTTCAAATTAAGTAGTGATATTAAGTTTTCTGATTAAGTTCCAGCCATAGTACCTACTATATGAATGCCATTGTGACATGGGGAATACCAAGTGGGTGAAAGATAGAGACCCTCTGCATACAAAGAATGGTTCTAATAGGGAAAGGAGAAATGAAGTAATTTGTGAACCTGCCCTTGAGGATATAGCAGATAAGTTTTCTTTTTTAGGAAGCTTATCTTCTTCAAACAATATAAATTCTGGAAAAATGGCCAAAAAATTGAAATTTAGCCATAGAGTGGGTTTATTTTCTACCTTTTCCTTTAGAATATTTATCTATTGCAATAATCTCTCAACTGGCCCTGTGACTTACAGTCTCTTTCCTCTCCAGGCCATTTCCACATATCAGACAAATTGATAATTAAAGGTGCAGGTCTGACTATGTTATACTCATGCTCCAGTAACTTCAGATGCCCTCATTTCCCTCCAAAGTAAAATATGAACTCCTGTGACTTTTAAAGCCTTTCAGGATCTGGCTCCAGTCTACCTTTTCAAGTTTTTTGTCTGTTACTCCCATTTGCCTACCCAAAATTTCTGGCAATTTTGTGTAGTTTTTCTACATTAAATTTCATCAGCCATCTCCACAGCTGGTTTCTCAATCCAGAAAGGACTCTCTCCTCATTTTCACCACTCATAATTCCTACTTTCTTTCAAAATTTAGTTCAAATGGCACTTTTCTGCTCATTTTATCCTACCCCCAGTAACCTGTACCCCAAGAAAATACTTTGTTTACATTTTGTATTTATTGTCTTCTTTCAACAGAAGATAAGTTCCTGGAGGGTAGAGATTGTTCATTTTGTCTTTGTATCCCTAACGCTTATCTCACTGCTTGACATATGGTAGGCAATTAATAAATTCTTGTTGAACTGAACCAAATTGAAGGCAATAGGTTCTATCCCAGACTATTCATCTCTCTAAATTGGAATTAAACACAAATTTTAAATTTAAAAGTAATTATATTCCCTTGCCATCTTTGCACTTTTCCCACCTCAAGCCAAAATTCACTGAGCAGATTTGATTAACAGGACTTGACCAGTCTCAGTGCTTCCAGCTTCTGAATCCTAATAGACATCCTCAAGCCCTCCAGCCAGCACTAATCCAGAGTAGAGCTAGCCAACACAAGCACTTACAAATATGCTTAATCCTTTTACACAGGAGGCATTTGTCAGGCTACAGACACCAGCCTTTCTGCTCCACCAGGAAATGCCTGAGCAATATGAGTGCATAAACACTGGTCTGTGGAGCTATTATCTGGTTAGATACTTTGCTGAGAAGCACAGACTTGAAAGCTTCAGACAAAATTGTGCGTGTCTGCAATGTGTGCAGAATGGTTTTAACACAATGTCAGTGGTTACTTCAATGGAGCTACTTTGGTAACTTGTCCCACTCCAGTGCCCATAGGAATGACAGAGTTTGTTGTTAAGCAGGAAAGAAGAGAGGATAAACAGAGAAGAGAATAATAGATAGATTAAAGTGTTTATAAATAGTAGTGGAGTATGAACACATTGAGTTTTTTTTTTTAATGACTAAAGTGCAAAGGATAGGGACTAAGATTAGCAGACTAAAAAGAGAGATGTCTTGTCAGGAATCATAGGTGGTTCAGTGGATGGAGACCTAGACCTGGAGCCCCAGACCTGAGTTCAAATCCAAACTCAGACCTTTACTAGCTAGGTCATCCTGAAAAAGTCATTTTACCTCCTTCTGTTTCAATTTTCTCATTTGAATAACAGAAATATCAATAATATATACTTTACAGCTTTATTTTGAAGATAAAATGGCATTATATTTACAAAGCATTTTGCAAATTTAAAATACAAGATGGAGAATAATTATTATTTCAATATGCCCTACCCTGCCCTGACCACATGTTAAATACTGTGTTTAGTTCTGTACACTATATTTTAAGAAAGACACAGATAAACTAGTGCATGACCAGAAGAGAGTGGCAAAAAGTCTTAAAACCAAGCCCTCTAAGAATTATTTCCAGGA
This sequence comes from Gracilinanus agilis, assembly GCF_016433145.1. Taxonomy (NCBI): domain Eukaryota; kingdom Metazoa; phylum Chordata; class Mammalia; order Didelphimorphia; family Didelphidae; genus Gracilinanus; species Gracilinanus agilis. The sequence continues at coordinate 688,728,700 of NC_058130.1, read as the reverse complement.
ACTAGTAGTATTTAATTAGTCTATAGAAGAGAATACTTGATGGGATAATTTTCTATTAAATATGCAATAGACTTAATCACCTCCCTGTTTCTGGAAATTTCTCCTTTCTCACTGGAGCCTAAGATCACATTGGTTTGGAGGATGGGTTAATATGTCATACATTTCACTCATAGTTTTCTAGCCATCAAAACCACCCAGATCCATGTTATTGGATGATGTGCACCTATCCCATTTTCTGGAAGGTTTTGTGTTTATCCCTATTAAATTCTATCTTGTATTTATTCTCATTCTAAAAGGTTGAGATCATTTTGGAGTTTATCCATCCAAAGACAGATCATTAAGGTTTGTCCTCTAGAGAGCTCAGTCAAAGTTGGCTTCAGTCCATTATTGACTATTCTTTGGGTCAGACCAATTAGCCAGGGCTGAATCATTCACCTAGGCTAACATCTGACTTTCACCTCTCTGTTTGGATCACATAAGGAATGACTCAGGGCTTACCATAATTAACATACTATCACCTGCAAACAAGAGCATCCGGATGACCCTGTAATCATTAATATCCAGTCCAATAAGGCATAAGGAAGAGATGCTCCCTACTGTCATGGGGCCCTGGGGAGGGAAATTAAACTTCTACTGTGTTCTAGGTACTCAGCTACACAATTTATACTTATCTCATTTGATCCTCACAAAAGGTAACTGAGAGGTAATTGCTAGTATTATTCACATTTTACAAGAGAAAAAATTGAGTCAGACAGGATAAATGTTTTTCCAAGGGTTACATAGTTAGTAACAATTTAGGGCTTGATTTGAATTCAGATCTTCCTGACTCCAAGAACCAATGTGCTATCCAATATACCACCTAGCTGCCTACAAAAAATTGGATCTTATGAAGGACATCTAATGTAGAGAACATCAGAGATAGATGATTGTTTATAGGGGATGATAGTATGTGTCAGTCCTTCCTATGTATTCTTTTGAATCAGTTGCCTCCAATTCTAGGGTGCATAGCATGCTATTGCCAAATTTCCTCTAGGTTAGCATAAAAGCTAGATGAATCAATAATGAGAAATGATATTAAAGATCTGGTTTTGGGGACATCTAGGTGACTAAATGAATGGAATGCCATGTCTGGAGAAGGAAGGTTCTGGGTTCAAATTTGGCCTCAGACACTTCTTAGCTATACAACCCTGGGCAAATCCCTTAACCTCAATTGACTAGCCCTTATCAAACTCTTCAGCCTTGGAACAGATACTTAATAATGACTCTAGGATAGAAAGTAAAGGTTTAAAAAATCTAGTTTTCCCCAATCAGGAGCTACTGGTTTCTGGAGTGAAAATGATAAGAATAGCAGAGGGAAATACTCACTCCAAAAATAAAATTATTCTTTGTTAATGAGAATCAGATCTTTAATATAATTTCCCTTTATTATTTCCTCCAGTTTTTGTGTCAGAAGAAAGGAAAACTTGAAATAACAAGGCATATACCCTCAATTTGGGGAGAGAGAGCTTTTGAAGGATAAAATCATCACTAATGCAAGTCAAACATTATTGATTATTTTTCTTTTGGCTGAAAAAGGGTTCTGTAATCATAGTTCACCTTTATATACTGTTTTAATCTTTATAAATCACTTTCTTGCCAGCAACTCATTGATGTAGGGAGTATAAAGATTCCTATTTTTCTGACAAGGAAACTGATGCTCACAGTAGTTAAATGTTAGGGTTATACAACTAAAAAAACTAAAAAAAAGTCAAAGTCAGGACTTGATCTCAGACCTTCTGCTTCTAAGGCCAGCAGTCCTTATATGCTCTTCTGTTGCCCCTTCCAATGCATGACTTTCTTTGGAATAAAACTTACTTGAACAATCCCTGATTTCCTCATATTACCTCTCCATCCTTTCACTGTGAAGGTGGTCCAAATAATTCAATGCCTACTAAATAGAATGAATACACAAAAAGCATTTTAAGACATATAAACTGATGCAAAGTGAAGTAAGTAGATCCAGGAAAATAATATGTACAATGAATAAAGTTAATGGTAACAAAACCACCAGAACTGAATGCAATAAACGTATAATGCCAATGCTTTACAATCTTAGGTCATCTGGACATTCCTTGATCTGCCTAACACTGAGGTGTCCTAAATTTTCACAGACGGATAGGTGTAGTCTCCTTTGCTTGGCTGTGGAAATGAAATAGGTTGAGTCTTTAAAACAAGTGATGCTGAAATAGGTGCTAGTTTTTATCTCTCTCATTCAAGCAGACATTCTTTTGCCACACACTTTTTCCTCCCTGTAATCTCTTTCCTAAGGGTAAAGATCCTCAATTACCCACAGAGCAGGCACCATGAACAGAACCAGTAGAAGGGGAAAGGCTTCCTTTTTCTGCTCTCTGTCTCATTTACCTTTACTTAGAGAAATGGGTGGGGATGTTTGTCTTGTTTTGTTTCATTTGTCCATCTCAGTTCTAGTCCAAAACATACTATGGCTTTGGGTCCCAGGCACCCTGACTTTCCAGGGCTTTCCCACATGACTGGCTGATTACACCATTCCACCTGACATGCTGGCTCCAAGGTCACCATGACTCCAAGTCCAGTGGAGATCATTGCCTACATCTGAAACTGAGGACAAAGGAAAAACCCGGGTTCAATTCTGCACCCCTGAATAGCCTGCACATATAAAAGGCCATCCCCAACATTTAGCAGTGAGGTGTTATTGTGGGGTTCTAAAGGAGGTAGAATAGATACCTCTAGCCTCTTCTTCTGCCATCCATATGCAAAGGAGACTTTTACTACTGACAGGAGAAAAAATTGGAGGTTGGGGCCAGAAGGTTAGCCACTTTGCTCTCCTTAGAGAAAGGGAGTACCAAGCTAGAATTATATCTATATGACCCCCTTAAATATTGTTTTTGGGGATGTGATTTTCAGGTTGAGGCTAAAATGATTTCTGGGTTGTTGTTATTTAACCCTTACCTTCTGACTTAGAATCAGTACTAAGTATTGATGAAGAGTGTTAAAGGTTAGGCAAAGAGGGGTTAAGTGACTTGCCCAGAATTGAAGTGTTTGAGCCTAGAATTGAATCCAGGACCACTCATCTCTGGCCCTGGCTCTCAATCTACTAAGCCACCTAGCTGCCCCACCCCAGTCTACTCCCTACACCCTATTGCTTTTCTTAATGGTAAAAGGAAGACTCCAAATTTTATATTCAAGTTTTGACTCCCTTTACACCTAAAATACCAATACCATAATAAAGACACACTAATAATGAAGAAACTCATTCAATAGCAAGATGGAATTCAGAGAAAGTATGCATATCCAGACAAAAGAATAAAGGAATTTGCTAATTGAAAGTGAGGTCACTCAGTTAAATCAAGAGAGTCCTAATTCTCTAAGGAGAAAGTCATCAAAATCTCTAGGGTAGCTAGCTGGAGTTAGGGATATAGTGGATATTGTTAGCATCTTTCCAGAGTCTTATTCTCCCTTCAGCAAACTGATGTGGGATAGACATTGTCTAACTTCTCTCTTAAAGCCAGACACAACTGAAGTGAGTGCTGAAACCAAAGAGACTGAAGAGACCCAAAGAAAGTTAAGAAATTCTCTTCTTTCCCATTCTGCCAACTCTTCCCCCAAGCCTCACACAGGTATGTATAGATGTGTGTGTGTGTGTGAGCATGTGGGTGTATGACTGATCTCCATCAGTGAGAAGGGATACTCATACCAATGGGCTTGGAGTTTTAGGTTACCCAAAGTATCTCTGCTGGACTGGCCGACTGCACTATCTTGCTTGGCATTCTGGCCCCCTAGATCCCTCAGTCTAATGAAAATCACTGCCTGTACCTTCTTGGAGATGAGGTAAAAGAGATGAGGTAGAAGAGAGGTAAGCAGGAGAAAGTAGTCATTTTTCTCTCCTTAGTTCAGTTCATGTGCCTGCACACATTCTGGAAGCAGCAGGAAAAAGCATGAAGAGGAAAAATGTCAGCCAAAAATCATTTAGCGGGAAGAGAGTGGCTGTCACAGTCTTGTCACATTTAAAGATGGGACCTTTCCAGTTCCATAGTCAATCAGAGGCTGCACCCACCCTTGAAACTGGGAATGAAAAATGTCTCCATCTTAGGGGACCTTAGCATACTTCAAAGGCCCCTCAGAGTGTCTCTCTGTTAGGCATAGCTAGACATGCCCAAACTAGACTGGGTTACAGTTTGACTCCAAAAAGTAATTATATGAAGGAACCTTCTCCCCTTGTCTGCAAAAGTGTAGAATTCTGAGTATAGAACATTATATACAATATAATATTTTCAAAGTGTCATTCCTACTGAATTGCTTTTGTTTTAAATTTTTTATTCTTTATTTTAGGGTAGGTAAATAGAGAACTTGATTGAAAAATACATGTGATGTAAAAACTAAAGATGTCAATAAAATTTACTTTGAAAAAAAATCATTACCTGATGACTAATTATTTGGATCTGAGCCTCTCTTAACTTAGCTCAGCTGGTTTTCAGGTGAGAAGTACACAATCCTTTACTAACCCTGTGATTTTCACCTTTTTCAACTTAGTGAAGACTATCAAAGGTACAGGATATGTCATCATCACTCGGATTCTCTCTTTGATGTACTATTCAGTATTCAGGCTCTGAAGCATCATAGCCCATATTCAAAAACCAGATGAAATAACCTCATCCTACAAACTCCTGGCTGCTTTCTCCTAGAGACAATAAGAAACCACTGAATATTTGAAGCATCGGACTGATGTGGTCAGATCTTGATGCAGGAATATTATGTTAGCAGCTGTGGAGAGGATGGATAAGAAAAGGAAAATATGAGAGTCAAGGAAATTAAACAGGAGGTTATTGCAAGATGGGGATGGACAGGAGAGACTTCTTGGAGCTAAATACAACTGGAATTGACAACTGATTGGATTTGGGGGTGAGAAGACAAGGGAAGAGTCAAGGAAACAGAATAGAATAGTACTTCACCACTGCCAAGCTGCTATAAGCTCACTAGATAGCCATGAAATCTCTTCCTGCCCTATACACTAAACCATGAACTGTCCAATACACTAAACCATGAACCACATAAAAGATTATCTTTTGATAATCATTGAGTATCATTTATGACCACTCAATATAGTGTGCACTCAGCTTAAATATTGCCTGTTTCCCAAACCAAATAGTAGGGTAGAACCTCTTTAGCCAGTCTCTGGGGTTCAGATCTAACAAAGTTCCTTCTCAATGCTGGCAACTTTGCCATGAAAGTGAGCTGGAAGCTTAGAATAACAGAATACAGACAATATATTTGGCCTCTAACTGTTAAGCTAAGGATCAGACTTCAGAGATGTCCAAAGGGAAAATATATTTGGTCAGACTCTCTTACATTGAGTTAAAGTGAAAATGGTCTGAAGAAATATTGGACAAATGCATTATGGGTCCTCTCTTCTGGAATATTTAGTCACGAGGCTACTCCTCTTTGTTTTTCTCCCTAGGGAAAAAACTAAACCTTTGGGATTAAAACATAGACAATCCTTTGCATCCTCCCTGAGAATATAGATAGATTCATCTCTTTCATCTCCTCTCTATCCTTCTTGCACCATGAATATCCCTTATCTATGATACAGAATCTCTAGATTTATCACGTGGAGAGAGGATAATCCAGGGTGATAGTATATTGCTATAACAGATTTCCCATCCTCCATCTTCTCATCTTACTATTTGGAGTTTAAAATTTCAGATGTAGAACATATAAGAAATGGATTTATAAAAACTCATGTTATTTTGAAAAGAGAGAGAGCTACTAAACAAGTTGGAAAAGATAGATAAAAACACAAATTGATGGTGATAAACTGGGAAATAAACATTGAGGCAAAGATTTTGAAGAGCATTTCTATCCAACGTCTACTTATTGAGCAAGTTGGAAGGAGGACCCCCTGCACCTATAATAGAGGGACAACTGCATAGCATCTATATTTGTGCTATAAGGAGGGGGGAAATGGGAGAAATTCATCTTTGACTATGGGAAATTCCAGGGAGGAGTTGGTGACAGAGAAAGGAAGCATATAGAAGAAAGCTATTTTTGGCATTATTCAAGAGGGGGTACAAAAGGGCCATACAATTTTATAAGCATCTTGGACTTGGGCTGCACCTTCTGTTATGTACTATTTGGCAGAAGGAAGTTCATTGGCCTAATAATAACAATAATAATAATAATAATAGATATTTTAAAAAATTAATTTTAAAGTACTTATCCCATTTAAACCTCAACAACTCTGAAAGATAAGTATTCTATTATCCCACTTTAAAGATAAGAAAATTGAAGCCGTGAGTGAGCACTTAAGTTGCTCAAGCTCATACAGCTAGTAAAGCAAAGAATAGATTTGAAAAATGGTAATCTGGACTCCAGGTCATTCAGTTCTGTATTGTAATATAATCCAATTCATTTCAATAAACATGTATTAAGTGCTAACTACATTCAAAGTAATATGTTACATATCAAATATGTAAAGGAGCTTATGTTTTAGTAAGAAGATGCCTCAGCTATCCAAATAAATAAATATAAAATCTAAACATAGTAAACAAAGTGAGTGCAAAAGAGAAAAGGAAAAACTATTTCCTTACAGAAATGAGCAATATGATAATATTTTTGCATGATAATATATGTTTAACCCAGAAAAATAAAATATAAAGGAAAGAACACCTGAAGGGATGACTTCATGTAGGCGTTGGGACTCAGAAAAGACTCAGAACTATGGTTTGGAATAGGTAACGATGAGTAGGGGGTAAGTGCATTTCAGACTTGGAGAATCACTTGTGCAAATCCATCTCCTTCTTTGCCTCTTGAATTCTTATCCTTCCTTTAAAGCCTAAGTCAACTGTTACTTCCTCCAAACATTCTCTGATACTCCAGTTGTTAATGACCTTCCCTCACATAGCACTTAATTTTGCATTTCTCTATTGTCCTTATCATGTGTTATTGTTTATAATAGCTATAGTTCATAGAAAATGTAAAGATTTGTGAAGCCCTTTACAAATATTATCTCAATTTATCCTTACAACTAGCCTGAGAGTGAGGTGATATAATTAGCCCCATTTTAAAGATGTGGAAAATGAGGAAGAGAGAGCTTGTGACTTGCCTGATATGATATAGCCGGTACCGGTCTAGGACCAGATTTGAACTCATGTCTTCCTGACTCCATCCAGTTCTCTATCCTTTTTGCCATCTAGGTGCCTCAGGCAAGTGGTCTGCTGTTTAAATGTTTAGACAATGCTCTCTCTACCCTTGAGGAACATAAGAGAAATACCACTAGCCTGTATTTTGCACCCATATCACAAACATTTTTGTTGCTTCTCTGTCCTAGAAGAAACCACTCTGAGTTGCCAGAACAAGCTGAGGAATGAGATCTGCAAAACCAGTAATTTGAAATATTCTAATGAGGCATCAGACATGTGACCCTTTGTTGATGATGGCTGGGCTCCAACAAACAGACCACAAGCCCTTTCACAGATGTGGTCACTATTCTTTATCAAAGGGAGCAAAAGCAGGCTGTTATTTTTTCAAGGCTCAGACACCATGGCATAGTTTTAAAAGACTCATTAGATGTTTCCAATGCAAAGGACTGCAAAGTTTCCATTCCCCTGAGGCACTCTGTGGTTTTCTGCTGTTTGTGGGTAAAAATGAAGAGTAAGCTAAATTAGTACATCATTTTTACATCCAATACATTTAGAATCATTATGTTGATCAATGGAGGCTGAAACACACTTTAATCTTCTCTTTTATTGCATTTTCAGTCTTTGAACAAAACATAATGGCATGGATTTGAGCTAACGGATGAGTAGAGTTCAGGGCAGAGATTAATTTAACTAGTGTTTCTATTGTCTGATAGAAAATGTAGATAATAGCATCAAGGGGCTAGGCAAGAATGGGCTGAATGCCTCAGAAAAGGAAGGTGAAACTATACTTGCTATTGTTCCTTTGGCATCTTTACACTGCCTGTAGCCAGGAGACCACAGGGAGTGAATAGTCAGCACATATTTCTACATCCCACGAAAGAGGAAGAAGTCACCTGGATATACCAAATATTGAAATAAAAAGAAAATATAGAAAGAGGATACAAAAATGATTGGGAGTTTGACCACTAGGTAATGATTTCTGCCCTTTCACAGTGATGCATTAACTTACTAAAGCAATCATGCATCCTTGATGTATTGACTTAAGGAAACCAGGATGCTGAGTGTTTCTTAGGGTTTCTAGTTTCAGAATGTACTGAAAAATTGTCTGTTTTCATTTTAAGAAGAAAGTTGATTAATAGACTAAAAGTAACTCAGAGTAAAAAGGAACCATAAAATCTAAAATGTTGTCTAACAGAGACACTGTGCAAGTGCCTTCTACAACCAATTATCTTGAATTTGTTTTATACATGTTTTATAAACACTCCCATCAATTAGGAAATGGTTAAACAAAGTTGTGACATATAATTGTGATAGAATACTTCTGAAACTTAAGAAATGATGAGAAGCTTAATTAAAAAAAACCTTGAAAGACCTGCATGAAATTACGGAGCACAAAATAAGCAAATCCAAGAAAACCCTCTATATAGCAATAGAAATATTGTTTGAAGAATAATTTATGTATGTCCTGTAGTATATAGAGAGGGGTCATATAGTTTTTTCAAGCTTTGGCTGACTTCCAAAAGCAGTTAGGAGTTTGGAATCTTGAGGAAAAGACAGTTGGTTTGAGTCTCCCGTGGAGAGAGGTTGTCTAACCAACTGAGCTGCTTCCTTACCTAGCTGTAGTATTGAAATTTAGCCTAGCTTTGATATATTTATTTAAGAAACTTATTTTGGATAAGCCCTTTATATCTTCCTTCCCTAATATTATTTCCTACCTTCCCTCCCTTACCATATATGTCTGTGGAGTTATTAAGGAGAGTAATTAGAGAGGAGTTCAAATCTGTGAAGGGTTAATTGTTATTTGACAATATTAGATATATAGAAACTAGTCAGTCATCGTTTATTCCCTTAAGATAGCAATAGCATTTTGTAAGCTGAGTTAAAGGCAGGTCCTTACTCAGACTCCATCTTTGCCTCTCTTCACCCACCTGAGGTTCCTGAGACAACTGTTAGGGCTTTCCTTTGATCCACTTTCCTGATAAATCATCCTTTAAAGATAATAAACCCTTTTGTGTTTCAACAGACCTATTAGTATAATTTGTCTCTTAGTTATTAAGAGAGGGAAGAAGAGGGAAAGAACCAACATACTCTGGGCTTGAAGGGAAGCCGGGGTATCCATCTTGAAGGAAGGTGTAACTTCAAAACAAGTCTCTTCCTGTGAAATTAACTAAACCCTGTTTGTTAATTTCAGTTTAGTCTATTTCCCTCAGCCTGTGTTTGAATCTAAGTTCCAGGCTGTAAAGCCTGCTGTTTGTCTGTTTAGTTTAATTTCTCCTCTCCCTGAAGATCTCTGTTTCCCTTCTGTGTTATACTCCTGACTTCAGCCCTATTATATCTTGAATCTCCTTAATCCCAGCCTACCTGTAACCTAGATTACCCATTTAGCAAGTCTCTGACAACCTCCTTTCAAATTTCCTTATCCCACACACCTTTCCTCAAATTATCCCCATTACAGTCCACCTCCAGAGAAAGAACTGAAAAATGCGATCAGCGAGGTGGCTCAATGTCTAGAGAGTCAGGCCTAGAGATGAGAAGTTCTAAATTCAATTATGGTTTTAGACAATTCCAAGATATATGACCTGGGACAAGTCATTTAACCCCCATTGCCTAGCCCTTTTCAGTCTTCTGCATTGGAACCAATACTTAGTTTCGATTCTTAGATGGTAGGTAATATTTTTTGAAGAAAGAGCTGATAAATAGAAACAAGCAAGACATTTTTTACATATACTTTTTTGGATTTAGATGATGCTTTCTCTAGTACAGAGAGAAAAGGGAAGGAGGGAAATAACTGGAAACATTAATGTAACAAATGAACAAACAAATAAATAAGATGATGAGAAAAAATCAAACATAAATACTTGTTTGTGCATATATTGTCACTCTTATCAAGAGGTAAACTCCCTGAGGTCAAGAATTATTTCACTTTAGAGTTCATATCTCTAGCAAATAGCATAGTGCTTGGCACTTAAATTGTAGTTGATAAATAAATGCTTGTTGGTAGATTAATTAAGACACATCTAAGGAGGTCAAATCATTCTAATACAGTTCAGGAATGGCAGAGTCAGTATTTGAGCCTCTTTCTGCTGATCTCAAGTCCAGCACTCATTTTACTATTGTATTTTGCCTATAAAAAGAAAAGATTAGGGAAAAACTCCAAAAATGGTAATAAAATAAAATATTGCTCACACCTAAGGTATAGAGGGCACTCTCATCAAGAGGAGTTTTGAGGGATAGTCTGTTTGAATATGAATTATTATAGACTTAAAGTTGTATTGTTATTTAAATGAACTTGTAGCCAACAGAACTGAGATTATATCCCTAGCCCCAATATTGAATAGCTGAATGGTCATGAGGTTACCATATGGGTAGGCCACAAAATTTTTAAAAGGGTAATAGTGATAAATGTACTTGTTTTCTCCTTCATGTTATCCTCTATAAATAATGATAATATAACATGGTAATTTTACTATAATATTACTATATTACAATTATCATTATATTATAATTGTCATAAGTATAACACTCATATCATAATATAATTATAATATTATATCATATAATAATGGTCAAGATTTTTCACTGAGACTTTTTTAACATCCTGTATTTGTTCCCCTTACTTTAGTGCCTGGTGGTGAGAAGGCTCTGGAAACCTTAAAAGTACTCTAAAAATGAAATTATTTTTATTTTGGTATGCTACTAACCAAGGGATGAGTCCTTTCCTTTCAGATGGAAACAATGCAATTTCAGAGTGATTTATTTTCCCAAACTTGGCTAGGGATCATGATAAGGAGTAGAGAAGTATCTCTCTGCTAGTAATTCTATGGGACGTACACATATAGAAAGTTTCAGCTCCTGGCCTAGGCAGGTCAATAAGAAAGATTTAGCCATCATTGTAATTGATCACCTAGTGGGCAATGCTAGCGACTCAGATGTCTCTCCTTTTGTCTTCATTCCCTCAAGTCCGCAATATGTACACTAGGAGAACCTTTCAACCCTTGGAAATTCTATTCCCAGAAGGGAGCCTGCAGGATAACAGATGTTTGCAAATCATTTGGCCTGGCTGTGATGAATTAGTTTTTAATGGCATTCTCATGTACTCGTTATAAATCATTAAGTCTGCAGCAGAGTATCTCCAACACTAAGCAGGCCTACCCTACGAGAGCTGGCTAAAGGCAAAGTCAGGGTGTTCTGCCCATTCTTTTGTTCCCCTCATCATCCTTTCTTCCTCTCTCTCCCTTCACTTTCTCTTCTCCTGCCTTCTTATTCTTAGTCTTTTTCTTCCTACAGCATTTACTCTCCCTTTCTTTTTATCTCATCCTCCAGCTTTTTCTTTCTCTCCAGTTCTTCTTTAAATTGGCAGAAGTATTGACAATGTTGACATGAAGACTTGATTGCAAAATAGAAGTGACATTGGGGCTTAAAGGGTTATACCATCAGAGCCTAAGTTCTGCTTAGTCCAGTAACAGTGTAAAGGCACCAAAGAGGTCTCTATAGCTGCTGTCTGAAGATCAAACTAAGTTCATAAAATCTTATGGTCAGGTTAGTCCCAGGGAGATTAAAATTTTGGCATAGAAATCGTAAAGGAGCATTTTACAAAATCAAAAAAGGTTACCATCTTTATTGGTGGAAGGAATATACACTCTGAAGAGGCAGTCAAACATTGAAATAAGAAATTATAATATTGACAATGCTAAGGATGATGAGATAACAGTAAATGATAAATAGAACTGTGGATTTGGAGTTGGAGGACCTGGGTTGAAATCCTAGATTTTCCACTGTATGCCACTGTTACATTGGTCAAGTCATTTCTTAGCACCTCAGTTTATTTTCCTTTGATGTGAGGTAAGTGAACTAGATGGCATCTATTAGAGGTCTCTTCTACCTCTAAATCCATGATAGTTCCAATGATACTGCTGAGGATGATAATGGAGATGGTAGAAAAAGGATAAGGACTTTGGCTTAGCAGCCTGCCCTTACAGCATTGCTAAATTTCGACATCAACTATATTGAATCTTCAAGGTAATGGATAGACTATTTATGTGATTTGTCAGAGGAATACTAGGAGCTGGAAAAAATGTATTCCCCCTAACTAACTCTTCGGGAGTCTCAAGAGACTTACCTTTTGTTCAGAAAAAGCAGTGAGTAGGATTACAGAAGAGGAATTTTTGACATATGGTCCTTTTGTGTGCCAACCTGTCACGACTGTGGGATTGACAAACATAAGAGCTGAAAATATGTTGAGCAGTTGAATGCATGTTGGCAAGTCAGTCTCACAAAAGAGCAATAGCACTCTCTTTGAAGGAGAAACCTCAACAAAAGGTGACAGTTGCAGCACAAAATGGCAGCTGCTTAGAGGAGAAAGAGATGTCAATAACATTTCTAAGAAATGACAATAGTAACTTTTCAGAAAATCAGTAAACATCAGCTTTAGTGGTAGGGCAAAGTAGAAACTATAGATGCAGAGTGGAGCAGCTGTAAGGTACACTAGGTTGTTGGGAGATGAAACCATGAGAAGCCGCCCAACTAATCCTGAACATGATGCCAATATGTTACCATAGTAACAGATTTTCTAGGGAAGATTCCTTCTTGGAAGGCAACATGTAAATCTGTGAAAGAGTTTATGTATGAAATAGTTTTCTTACATAATTTACTTTTCTTTTCTTCCCTAATCAAAAGCTTCTGCTCTGTTGGTAAAGGAATAATTGATTATGGACTTGACCTATATTTATATACCTGTGATTTCACCATGCACTGAATGTGGTATATCAAAGAATTACCCAGTATTATTATTATTATTATTATTATTATTATTATTATTATTATTTGTTCAATTGTATCCAACTCTTTGTGATCCCATTTGGAATTTTCTTGGCAAGGATACTGGTATGGTCTGCCATTTCCTTCTCCAGGTACTTTTACAGGTAAGAAAAAGGAGATGAACTAAGACTAAGTGATTTGCCCAGGGATCATTAGTTATTAAGTATCTGAGGCCAGATTTGAATTTAGGAAGATTTGTCTTCCTGATTCCAAGCCCAGCATTCTATCCATTGTGCTACCTAGCTTGATTATGATCCTGCGATTGTAAGGCATTGCTTTTTTTTGATATGTCAACTATTTGGTTGCTGAAAGAACCAGTAAAATGACATCTGTATAAGTAAAACTGTTTTTTAAATCAAGTTATAAAGAAACAATCTTTGAGAAATAATAAAAATAATAATTGAAGAGAAATGTATTTCTGAAGACCTGAAAAATAACTCCTCAGAAGAAGGTATTCAGGAGACCTGTTTGAAAACTGATCAATGAAGTAACAATGGTTGCAGGGCATTATGATTCATGATTTAATTTGTATATTTCTTTTAGGATTTTATAGTTTATAACTTTGAAACTATCACATAAATAACAAGTTAGAGATTATTGGAAGGCTGTATAAATATTATTGTGTTCATAACTAAGAAAACACTAGGTTTCTTAAGTTTTACCTTATCTAGTAAATATTAATCACTGACCATCAAAGACACTAAATTGATTGGACACACTAAAAGATATAGGAAGAGGCAAAAATTAAAGGAAGAGATAGAAAGAAAGGTAGTAGGATAAGCTGAGCATAAGAATTATAAGAAGCTAAGTACAGAATATATAAAAGGCTAGGAAAGTAGCTGCTCTTTTACTAAGAACCTGCTGATGAGGAGAAAGTCATCTCTTTACTGATTGGAGAAAGGTTGGATCATCTAAAAATGCTCTTCAAGTGCTAACAGAATAGCTTTTTAATATCTAGTGCCATCTATAGACTGAGTGAAGGGAAACCTTTCAAAAAGGCCTGGTTGCCCTCCTATTGGACTCTAAAGCTGGGGACAGGGCAAGGAGCAGAAGGAATAAGATAAAACATAGCTTTGCTTAAAGATGTCTGAAGAAAGCATAATCCTATTGAATAAAGACCCAGGTCAGCTGCTCTGCATTTCCCAAAGAGCCAATCTGAGAACTGCTTGTAATGATCAAGTACAGTATTGAAATAGATAGACAGAAAAATATGTGGATAGATAGATGATAGAAAGAGATGAATAGAAAAGTGCATGATAAATATATGAATAGATGTTAGATAGATGGATTGATAAAAGGATACATAGATGCTAGAGAGAGATTGAAAATGTAGATAAATGAAAGGTAAATAGATATAAGGATAGATGGATGGTAGAGATTGAAAGATGGAGATAGACAATAGAAATATAGTTGAATCAATGGGTAGATAGATGAGAAAAAGATAAACTGATCACACACATTGACATTCTTTTAAAAAAAGAAATTTCTCAGTGCCTTAATAAGGATGGAAGAAAAGAGTGTGTCACTTCCTCCACTAATGAACAGAAGACTAATGACTTCCTACAGGATAGGGATGAGGGCATAAGGACAGCTGCCAGTATAGTAATGCCCTTATGTAGTATAGATGGATGCTTATGTAGTATAGATTGTTCCTAAATGGATCATGGGCATCAAGATTTGCAGTAGAAGTTGTAAGATGCTCTAAATGTATGAGTTTCCCCAATTATACCTGCCCCAATAGGTTTCTATTAATGTGTGACTGCTATCCACAAAAAGATACTATGTTTATGGGAGACTGAGACATTTTGATTATATATAATGCCTTATATGTTATTATCATTATTGCTTTTCCTTATTGTTTAGTAAATATTTCATTTAAAAGTAAATGTTTCTTTTTTAATAATTGAGAAGCAGATTTATGGGGGCCCAGGAGCTATAATGCCAAGTAGTAGGAATATACCCTATATCAATTACACCTAGGATCCTGAGAGTTTGAGTTAAGGCCATATGGCTTGGTAAGGTCACCTTCTCCTATTGAATCTTCCTCATCCACTCCACTCTTGGGTGAGAAAAAAAATTTTTGAATGACCTTGGATAAATTATTTAACTTCTCAGTGCTTTAGAAGATATCTTTGATCTGCATTCTCAAAGTAGATTGGGAAAGAGAGTCAGCTTATGTTGGAGGGGTAGCCCAGAAAGAGATATTAAGGATAGCTCATGTGATTGCAGAAAGAAAGAGAAGGACCTAGTGCATTTACTATATAAAATGTTACAGCTATAACCTAACTACTCATTTTTGTAGATCTGGAGCAACATCTGTACTTATGAAACGCCCCTCAAGTTTGGGGCACAGATAAGCCCCATGCAGATGGTGTAAACTAGAAGTGACCAGTAATAAAGCAAAAGAAAAGCTTTCAGGGTTCATCCCTTCCCATCCACACCCATTACAACAGCATTTAGGGGAAGGCATTTATGTAATATCACACAGACATGTCCAGGATGACTATAGACTAAAATTTCCTAACCTAGAGTTCATGAATATAGAAAGAAAAAAAAAATATATATATAGAGAGAGAGAGAGAAAGAGAGAGATGGATAGATAGGTAGACGAAATAGAACTGTTTCACTATAATTGATTACCTTTTAATCCTATGTTTTTTTATTCTACACATTTAAAAATATTATTCTTAGAAGGGGCTCATACATGCCACCCTCTCGCCAAAAATATCCATGACAAAAAATAAATTAATAAAACTTATAGAATTTGTGTGCACGTGTATACATGGGAATATTTTGATTTAGGTTATATTGTAATAACAGGCTTGATAGATGTAGAGTCACTACCTCACTTCATTTCAAGAGTTCACATTGATTTCTTTCAATTCCCAGAGGTAAGGGGACAGTGCTGGTATAATTCAATCTTGCTCATTAATTTTGAGGCAAAAGTTGAGTTTATAGCATTGTAAAATGCAAAAGAGTTAAGTGTTCCCTCTTGCCTGCCTTAGTCCTTAGGAGACAGGAGAGTGTCATTCTTGGTTTATTTCTTGGGGGAATTATTTGCTTGGATTCCTTCAAAGTTTAATTAAATTGTCACATAGCACATAAAATACCAAATAAAACAGGCTTTTCCTGTGTCACGGCGTTAATTTTGTGTCATCAAAAGTGTTTAGCTTGTTAGCTGCCTAACTGAAAGTTGCCCAGTTGCCAATTAAATGTTCGATTTGGAGACAGCTCCCCCATTTAAAACCCTTCTTTTATTGCAGTCTTGTTAAACTTTCCATTCTCTTTAGAATGGAGCTGCTAATTTTTAATACATTCATGGTCATTTATGTTTTATATTGTGTGGCTTTTGAAAGAAGGGTCAGAGGATAGAGAGAACTCCTCAAGATTGGAAAAAGGAAGACAAAATGAAATAATTCAGAAAAGTATTGAGTATGAAAAGTTCTCAGAACTCCAGCTTTGGCTTGGCCCTTGTTTGTTGGGGGTGAATCAGGGTAAAAGTATTTAGAGTTCAGTGGGTAGATTTGAGAGAACATATAGGAGCAGGACCAGGGTCAGAGGAATTCAGATCTATTTACCAGCTTTGGGCTAGGGTTTTAACTGAGAGTAGAGTTGATCCAGGACAGAGGTGAGGAATATGAGTGGGATAAGCCAAAAGGCAATCACACTGAGAGTATAAATAAAATAGTCAAGTGAAGTGTAAGTTCATGAGGTAATTCAATTGTGTCAGAATAGGTTCTGCATCACAAGGACAGTGGCGATATTTTTTTTTCCAGAAGGACTGCTGAGAACCATATGCATTTCAAATCTGTTTTGAACACATGAGACTAAGGAGTTATAGCTGATATTGTCCATCACACACACATACACACACACACACACACACACACACACACACACACACACAAATTAAAATAAATTTAAAGGATACATGCTCTCTGAGTTTTCAATATTTTGCTTTTTCATGGAAGCCTAGAATGGTATCATCAGAGGATTATTCCTAAGATATTAGATATATGTGAAGAGGGTATATGTCTTAACATAACCTGATTGAAAGAGCTGATACTGTTTCTATTACTCTTCCACTATTCCTGTTACAATTGCATTTTTTGGTATAGATAGTTCCTAGTGTTAAACCCCACCTGTGACTTCAGAATGGCACCTTGCTGCAACTCTTAGTCATAGAGAATTTTCTAAAACATTGAGAAGTTGAGTAATCTACAGAAGGTCATTCAAAAGGTATGAAGGTAGGACTTGAATTCAGGTCTTTCTCATTCTGAGGACAGATTTCAAACCACTATCCCATATTGACTCTCCAGAGTAATAATGAGAATGTTACTATTACTAATTATTATTTGTTATTATAGAAATATTAGTATATCTCAGTCATACAGTGCCATGTACTTTATAAAGTGATTTTTAATGTCAATATTGTGAGGTAGATTTCTGAACTTCTGTTCTCAATTATTCCTGATTTTCTCAATGCAGGTACTACCTTGACCAACAAAGATTGAAAGTGTTTTATGTGAGAATCTCCATGGCCAAAACTTTCATCATCCTGTGATAAGATTCTTCAAATTTAACTTTGTTGGACTTATAACAAATTAGTCAGTGAGTGACCACTCAAATCATTCACCACTTGGTCCACCTTATCAGAACTTGTGCCCTTCTAGTATAGATATAAGAAGCCAGCATGACTTCCATGCCAGGATAGGGTAGGACTTCAGTGCAAGGTTTTTTCACTACACTTGCTGAAAATTTCAGTTAAAGGGTCCTGTTCATGTTCAATCTACTTTCCATTCAACTGCTTAACTGAAGCTTTTTGATCAGGAGAATGACATGTTCAAATTTATGCTTTGAGAGTATCAATTGGATGGTTGTATGGAGAATGGATTGGATAAGGGAAAAGCTAGTACTGGGAGACCAATTATTAGCAGTAATAGATAATTGAGATAGTATCCCAGTCTAGGTGTAATGAGGGTTTGATTTAGTGTGGTTGACATTCAAATGGAAGAATGTGGCACTCAGATATTGTGGAGGTAGAATCAATAAAACTCAATAATTTATTGAATTTGGTTGTGGGGGATGAAATGAAATGTCATGTATAATTCCAGTCACCCAGATTTGCAACCTCATTATTATCCTCATCTCAGCACTCTCCTTTATCCATCATTTCAAACCAATTGACAAACCTTGCAACTTCTACCTAAACAACCCCTCATCTGCTCCATTTATCTATTCACATAACTATCACCCTAGTTGAAGTCCTCACTACTTCTCACTTAAACTATTACAATAGCTTCTTAAGTTGCTGTTCCTCCCTCCATCTCCCTACCCCATGAACTTCTTTGTTTGTTTATTACATCTCCTCACTCATGGCACTGTCTCCAATTTCCATATTTTCATTGCTTGGATGAATCTTCCTCCTAACCTCAGCCTCTTGGAATCCATTGTTTCTATTAAAACTTACCTTCAATACCATATTCTACTTGAAGCTTTTCCCGAACCTCTTACCACTGCTGCTCCCTACCCCCAAAATACCTTCTATTTATTTTGTATGACATACACATGTAGATACATAGACATATATATATATATATACACATACATACATAAATGATTATTGTGTGTAGATTGACAAGTTGCATACACTGATAGAAGGAAAGCACCTTGTAGGTAGGGACTCTTTCACATATATTTTTTTGTATCTCTAGTTTTTAGTACCATTTTGGCAATACAATCAATATTTTCAACATGTTGCTAATTGCTAGACCTAGATAGAAATGACAATTAGACCTAAAGAGGATATAGTGAGGATAAGAGTTCCCAGAACAGAGGTGGACTACATTCATACACAGGGGATTGGAAATGGAAGATGATACTTTAAAGGAAATTGAGAGGAATTCATACGGTGTCTGTAAAAAAAGAGATAGAGAAATCAGGGTTATAAAACACCGGGAAGGAGGAAAAAATCTAACAGAAGAGGCTGTGGGCACAAGTCACAAATGTTGCTGACAACTCAAGGAAAAATAGAACTGAGAGAAAAGAATTAGATCTAACAATTCAGAGATCATCAGAAAACACCATCTCCCTTGGCCAGGCCCAATTGCTAGATCTAATCAAAAACACAAACTCACAACCCAGTGGAAAAGAAGTATTAGTAACTGTGTTCTGTAGAGTTTAAATCTGTTACATATGGATCTGGCTGTAAGGTTTCCTAGCACCTTTATTTCTCAAAAATGTAACATTTTCTCATTATATAGCAATGAAATCAGAGGTTCAGTCCCTATACTTATTCCTTATTAAAACACTTGTTAAGAGTTTGAGTTTAGTTTAGATTAAGCCTCTGAGAAAATTCCTCATGACATTTTTTTGTGAAAAAGAGGGAAATATGAGATAGATGCTAGTACAATTAGGTGGATTTAGAACTGATTAAATGGACAGTTTTAAAGAAAAGTCATTAATTTGGTGGAAGTGAGCTAGGAGTTCAAACCCTGCCTCAGGTACCAAATTTCCTTTGAAATTCTCTTCATCTCTTTCATTTTCAGTTTGCTTTCAATATAATACAAACAATAATAACACCTACCTTACATAGTTGTTGAGAGGCTAAAATGAAATAGCACAAGTAAAGTGCTTTTCAAAACTTAAAGTGCTACATGAATGGAAATGATGATGATGATGATGATGATGATGACGACAATGACGACGACAATGATGACGCCCTTAGTGGAATCTTGCAGGGATCTATGCCTAGCCCTGTGCTACTAAACATTTTTGTCAATGACTAGTAAAAAGGCATAAATAGAATGTGTTTCACATTTGAAGATAACACAAATTTTGTGTGGAGGTATAGTACATTGGTTGACCAAATAAAGACAGTTGGTATATATTCAACCTTTCACATTAGTAACTAAGATTACATTACTTTTTTTTAGTTTTATTTTAATTGTCATGCAAGACACACTTCCTCACTGTTGTATTTTAACAGCAAACAAATAAAACCAAATCCCCAAAACAAAATCATAAATGCTTATGTGAAATATGATTCCAATAGTTCATTCTTTGGAGATAGATAACATCCCCCATCACAAATCTTTCAGGCTTATCCCAGATTATTGCATGGCTGAAAGTAGTCAAGTTTTTACAGATAATTATCTTATAATATTGCTGTTATTGTGTACAATAAACTCCTCGTTATGCTTATTTTGCTCTGTATCAGTTCCTGCAGATCTTTCCAGCTTTTTCCTTATAAGGTTACATTTCATAGTTAGGAAAGTCATGTAATCTCCCTTCATTTTTTGCTTTTCTCTTATTTATCCAGGTTTACATTGAAATAGCTGAATACTAAAGTATATTCAGGTATAGGGTCTTAATGGAATTTCTCAATGTCATTATATTCTTCAAAGGATTTTGATAAATAAGGTACAATTATCTTAATGTTGGTATTTTTAATAAATTTTCATTGTAAGTACAATAACATAGAACAAGATGACTAATAATCCTTTGAAATATTGTTTCTTCTTGCCTTTGGAACACAATACAAATAATTGTACACACAAACAATAGAAATAAATGTAAATTGTTTTTCTTGGGTTTTTCAAAAAGTTTCTGAAGTACACAGTAAGGGAAACAGGGATTGGCAGTCATTTATCTGAAAAAAGATCTTAGGGCTTTGTTGCCTGGAAATTCAATATATGTCAGCACCACTATTTAGAAGTTTAAAAAAGTTAATGGGATCTTAAACTACATTAAGGGAAGACCAGTGTCCAGAACAAAGGAAAATATACCATAGAACAATCACTTTAGGAGATGGGGATGTTCAGATGGGAGAAGATAAAGTCAAAGAAGGTGGGAGGAATAATAGCTATTATTAAATATTTGAAAGAATATAAGGTAAAAGAAGAATTTGTTTTGGTTGGCCATGCATAGCACAATAAGCAGCAATGAGTGAAGTTATAAATAATCTAGCTTTAAGAAAAGAGGGGAAACATTCTTAATAATTAGAACTATCTGAAAATGGAATAGAATACATTGAGAGACAGTGGATTCCTCATCATTTCTGGAAGATTTGATGACTACTTCTTGGCCATGCTGGTAGTCAGGTTTTTCTTTTATAGGAATAGGTCAGAATAGATGACCTCTGAGATCCTTTTTACTCTTGTTGTTGTTCAGTCATTTTAGTGGTGTCCAATATTTGTGACCCTGTTTGGAGTTTTCCTGGCAGAGATACTGGAACAGTTTGCCATTTCCTTCTTTAGATCATTTTGCAGATGAAGAAACTGAGACAAATGGGGTTAAGTCACACAGCCATGGCCACACAGATAGTATATATCCAAGACCAGCTATGAACTCAAGAAGATGAGTCTTCCTGACTCCAGGCCAAGCACTCTATCCATTGCACCAACTAGCTGCCTTCTGAGAATCTATACAGAAATTATTTAATTCTATAATCTTGTTTAAGTACAAGTTCTACTGCCAGTGCTATCTTAAGTCAATCCACCCATTTCCTCATCTTTAAAATGAGGCATCCTAGATTTCTAGTTAAAAGGAATTTCAGAAGTCATTAATTTCAAGCCCTCACTTAAAATGAGGCCGAAAGAAATTGTGTCTTTCTCCAAGATTACCTTAATATTCAGTAACAATAATGGGAGTTGAATGCAAGTCCTCTGACTCCAGAGCTAGTGTCCTTTTTTACTGTACGCTGCTGTTTCCTTAGATAGTCATTAAATTCCCTTCTAGTTCTAAAGTTCACTTATTCTATGACCTGAACAAATATTGATGCATAGGCATATGACATGCACATAAGCTCTTGCCTTGGCCTATATCCATTTGCATAGAAAAATAAAAATGTCACACGTGTAATGGCTCAACTTCTCTCCAATGCATGTGAAGCCCTAACAATGATTTCTGGCACTCAGACAGCCCTTGGTTTCTGAGAGCCCTGGCATATCTGAGAAACCGTATGTCATTCTTCAAAACCTCCTTGTCGGGGAAAGTCATTCGTGAGTGCTATCCACCAACACTATTTTGTTGGCAGGAGACAGATGAGAAAATGTGATTTGTAGTCAGAAAGCTATACTGGAGAAAAAAAAACAGTTTGGTATTTAATTTGGAAATTCTGCCCAATGAATTCTTCCTAGGTGGTAAGATAAAGTTCTCTAAACAAGGCATCATTTCAGACCTTCTGTAGGGGATCTTTTCTCCCCAGTGAATTCAGGAATATATCAACATAAATGTGTATATTAGCATGCAAATACATGTAAATTATGTCCAAATGGTCCTAGCTATAGGAATGTAAGAGAAAATTAACTTGTACAAATATATGCAGGGTCATTGCAAGAGAGATTTTGAAAGACTCAATAAAAGGAAATAATAATATTTTTTACTAAAGTCTTCCTTATATACTTCAGTATGGCACGGGTCTTCAAAAAAGATGGTAGCTGAGTGTGAATTCCAGAAGAACCAACCAGGCTCTAAAGCTTTAAGTATAAGACTGGGGATTGACCATGTATCGCATATGCAAGTACCAATCTAGGCAAATATTGAGAGGATCATCACCAGATTGCTTGTAATAGGATGAATGTTTTGGCCACAACTACTGAAGACAATGTAATGAAAGGATTAGATCAGAGTCAAAGAAGTAAATGCTTACAGGGATGAAACTGCATATCTTTGAAGTGTTAAAGCATAATCATAGTAGTTCATATTTATACAGAATTTGAAGCCATAACAAATGAATTAGAGGTGTTTGATTTGAAGAATTAGTAGTGGCATAATA
Organism: Gracilinanus agilis; assembly: GCF_016433145.1. Taxonomy (NCBI): domain Eukaryota; kingdom Metazoa; phylum Chordata; class Mammalia; order Didelphimorphia; family Didelphidae; genus Gracilinanus; species Gracilinanus agilis. The sequence goes on along the minus strand of NC_058130.1, from coordinate 688,705,951 downwards.
GTAGACTTTAAGTATTTGAGCTGTTTTTTATGTGGAAAGGTTATTAGATTTCTTTTGTTTGGGCCCCAAAAGATTTCCGTCCTAAGAGTAAAACTAGAATCAATAGTTAAAAAATTAAATGGATTTGTATGTTGGCTCAGTATGAGGGAAAAAAGTCCTAACAATACAGATGAATGAAATTGGAATTGGACTCCTTGAATAATAATGTTTCATATCATTGCACATCTTTACTTTTTTATTTAGGTGTAAAGAAACACTTCTGACTTTTAGGGAGTAACACATTCCTAGAATGGGCTACTGTAGAATACTATAGAGTGTCTCTATCTTAAGAATAAAAAAAAGCAGATAACTCTATCCTCATTGTTTCACTAGTCAACTACTTGTGGACACTTGACTAGAAAAATGATTCCTCAGGCTTTTTCCACCTATGATTCATTCAGCTATTAAATAGGGATTTATTGGACACTTATGTAGTAGGTGAACAAAGTTTTCATCAATAAAACTGTAGTATCTAAGACAAGGGAAGTGATAGTCCTGTTGTAATCTACTATAATGGCATGTGAACATCATATTTTAAGATGGTTAATGACAAGTCAGAGAAAGTGACTATGAAAATCAAGCAACCAAATATCTCTCCTTAGGAAAATCAGTCAATGAACTTTGAAATATTTAACATAGTTATAGGGAGACATGGGGAGAGAAGAGAGGATAGCTTTATTCATGTATCTTATAGACAATTATGGAACAAGTATTAGACTTGTTCTCTTTAGGAAACTACTGTTATTCTTGGAAAATGAAATTTGTCTACCTAGTTTTCTCTCTTCCTTGTCCAAATTCCTCCAGCATTCACAGTGCCCTGAGTTACAGTTTCTTATTCCTTGCTAATCCATGTTGTCCATACTAGCTGATTCACGTTTTCTCACAATGAAGCCCATCTTCTATGGAACACATTTTGTGTGCATAGGTAGTTGCTTTCTTTATTTGCTACCTTCCTGGAACTTATGCCTGAAAAATTCTCCAGAATTACTGAGGTCCAACATTCTCTAGCCAGCTGGTACATAGAAAAACCATCAGGGATTATTCTCTTGAATCACTGAAACAAAGGTTTATCAAGAAGATATCTCTTCCCAACCTACAAACTTGTCTAAATTTTCTGCCAGTCATAACCATTCATCCATGCACAATCTCTAAAACAATAATAACAATAAGTAAAGGTAACAATAACTATAATTAAAAATGAACATAAAAATGTTATGTTTGGGAGCTTCCATGTATCTATTCTCTCACTTGTATTGATGCTTGTCTTGCCAGTACAGACTGAAGCTACAGGATCAAAGAATTTAGAGATAGAAGGGACCTTAGAGTCCAGTCCTCTCATTTTATAAATGAAGAAATTGAGGTATAGAGAGTTTAAGTAATTATTCCAGGGTCACAGAATTATTAAGGGTCTAAGGTAGGACTTAAACCCAAATATTGCTGATACCAAGACAAGGTTTTACATGCTATCTACCAAACTGTCTTTTCGTATGAGTGGCCCCCATAGGGATAGCCTAGTTTTGGTAACATCAGCACAATGTCCTCACCAAAATAAGCTAACTTGCCCTTCTCATCCTGTAAAAGTTGTGTATGTATCTTTCCATAAAATGTCAGTTGCATATCCCCTCATCATTCTGAAGTTTTCTCTTAATCCTTTTGATATTCTGAAGATACCAATGATTTATCCATTTCTGATTCTCCTAATATTACAAGTCCACTTCCTTTCTTGATTCTGTTCTTTACACTATTAAACAAAATGAATCTCCTGGTTCTGCTCACTTCACTCTTTGTTTATGTAATTTTTCTTAAGTAATTTTGAATCCATTTATTTCATAATTTCTTATGCTACATCTCAGGGATAGGGGAAGGAAAGGAGAGAATTATGATCTCTGAATTTTGGAAGAAATACGTTGGAAACTGTTATTGGATGTAATTGGGGAAAATAAATTATATAAAAACAATTTCTTATTGAACAATAATAATATGTTAAATTCACATTCCAGGATCATTTGCCATTCCTGAATTGATGGTCATCCCCTTACTTTCCAGTACTATGCTTCAATAAAAAAGTGCTTTTGTACAGAGATGTTCTTTCCTTTTTTACTTAAATCTGTTTCAGTAGCTAGTAGCATTGTTTCTGGGTCAAAGGAGTTTGTTGATTTTTAGGCAAAACTTGAAATTGCTTTTTCAGAATGACTATATACATTTACTGTTCAACCAGCAGTGTTTTAATGTGATGTGCATATGTCCTTCTTAATGTCTTAACACCAGTTCTCAAGGACATGATCAAATATGTGATCGCCAGCTACCATCCACCATAGGTCTCAAATGACCTTTGGAGTCATCTTCAATTACTATTCTTCAGAAATAAAGGCATTTTATGATTTGCAGCGATGCAACATCCCCAAGAGTACTTTCCATACAATAAATGTGTCTCTCAAATACTATAAACAAGTCTGGCTTAACCATTTCAAACCAGCATAGGCGCCAGGGTCTGGGCTTTGTTGCCTATATTCCTCTTGGTGGCATGAATATTTCAAATGGAAACAATACATTTGGCCTGTTAACAGGAAAAATACTTTCCACATTAAGGATACAAACACACTCACATTAGTACAAATATATGCTGGTGTCTAGTGTCCTAATAAGACCAAGAGATAGATATTGATGGTTGTTTACCAGTGAAAGCAAATCACTTTCGCATCTCAACAATATTGTTCTCATTTACAAATTTCCCCCTCCTATGAGAAACACTATACTGAGCTCATTTAGTTATGTCACTACTCTGTTTTTTCTCCCCTAGGTAGCATCTTTCTCACCTGATAGAAAGGTGCAAGCATGCAAAAATGGAAAACTGGTACTAGGAGAAAACAAAATATAACAGTGTTATGGAAATGATTAAGGATTAGCTTTTAGAGAAAGTCATTTCTTGACTCTCCTTGGAGAGGAATAAGTATTTTCTTTGGATTCCTCCATAGGTTTTGATATTACTACTGTTGTAAAGAAAGAGAAAGGAACCTAGAGGAGATATATCTTTAGTGAGGTGGATGTATCTCTGTATTCTCCCTAGTTGCTGGTAATAGGAAAACACCAACCCCAATCACCCTTGCTAGATGTTATAATTTCTTCTTCTAAATAACAGTTTCCTAGGGAAGGACCCTGAAAGGTTATGTGGATGGGTAACCCTTTCAGGTCCAACCTGGGGTTGGATCAATTATTAATATCGGGCTCTGATTAGCTTGGATCACGTTTATTTATCTGACTGTGTTTGCTCCCTCCCCAAGGGTTGTGAAATAAAGACCACTCAGGAAGGTACTTATTAAATACTTTTATCTATGATCTATAATTAGGGAAAGGATAATCAGGATAAGGTTTGGGGATTGGAGACCCTGTCAATCTAATATCTATAATCTATAATCACTCAGGAATGGAGGCTATTGATTTAGTAAAGCTGGAGCTCTTGTTCTTCACAACCCCTCTGGCTCAGCTTGGCCAGTGCCAAACCAGAGAAGTGTCTGCCCTTGATGCAGCTGTGTTGGTGATTTCCTCTCAGCTTTCTTATTGTCAGTGTTTGGTGGTGTATTTGCCTTCACAGCCTTTAGGAAGTATTCAAATTCTACCACCCTCTTCTTCTTCAGACCTCCCTTCCTCCCTTCAACACACGGGACACAGAGACCTAAAGAGCTAGGAAGATTCAGAGACCTAAAGATCTAGGGACCAAAGTCCAAAGTCAGAGACAGAACCAAAGACCAAAGGTCAAAGACCAAAACCAACAGTCAAAGACCTCCTCCAGAAGGTTGTTAGGAGTATTTATACTCTCAGGCCAACCTACTTTTGCCCTTGGCTCAAGGCATCTGGGAACATTCCAATCTCTCCAACTGCCTCCCTTGTCAATCAAGGTGAGACGAACATTTCTCAGGATTTGAATATAACACTACTCATCTCTACCTTTGAACCCAGCTGGATAGAGAGTCTGTCCTGTCTTTCAGGACACTACTTTCTCATGCTTCTCCTCTCCCTGTCTTTTTCCAAGTCTGTTTTGACTTTATCATTCATGTGTTTCTCCCTAAATCTAAGGTGATCTCCAAGGAATTCTGTGTAAGACTTACCTCTAGATTCTTTCTCTTTGTCTTTCTCTGTCTTTCTCTCTGGCTTTCTGTATTTGTCTATCTATGTTTTTGTTTTTGTTTCTCTTTGTGTCTCTATAGGACTCTCTCTCTCTTCCTCTGTTTCTGTCTGTCTCTCAGTCTTTGTTCTCATCTGTCTGTCTATCTCTTTCCTCTGTCTTTGTATCTCTTTGGTTTTCTCTCTGTGTGTCTTCTGTCTCTCAGCTTCTGTACATCTGTCTCTCTGTCTCTCTCTCAACTTGTATTTCTGGATTTAATTATGATATTTATAATGTTAATACCAAGAGTCATACAGCTAGTCCTAGACTCTAATTTTCAGTACTACATTGGCAATTACCTGTTGGACATTCATACATGATGTAAGCATCCCTGAATATCATGTAGATCCCCAACTCACTAGTTCTTGAAGATAATTTAATTAGCTTCCCCAAAAAACTCATTAGTCTTTAAACTTTTCTATTTCTTTTGAGGACACAATCATCCTTTCAATAATTCTTAGAGCAACCCCAGTATTCTTAATCTTTACTCTTTCTTTTCCACCATCCATATTCAAATGATTGCCAAGTTTTGTTAGTTTTACCCTCAGATTAATTTTCATATCCAACCCCCTTTCTTTACCCACATAACCACATTTTTAATTCAAGGCTTCATTTTTTGTTGCTTGGAATATTGTGATAAACTTTTAATCAATCTTCCTGTTTCTAGGCTCACTATTCTTCACCCCATCTGCCATGCAGCTTTTTTTTTTTTTTGGAGGGGAAAGGATTTGTTTTCTTTTTTTATTATTATTAGACATTTATTAATATTCATTTTTAACCTGTTTACATACTTTGTGCCCCTACTTTTCCCTTCACCCCCCGCTCTCCCCCCACCCATGGCCAACACACATTTCCACTGGTTGTAACATGTGTCCTTGTTCAGGGTCTATTTCCCATTCAAGTCCGCCTCAGCCCATGCATTCAAGTAATTGTTTATCTTATATGTTTCCTCTCCTGCAGTCCTTCCTCTGAATGTGGGTAGCATCTTTACCATAAATCCCTCAGAGCTGTCTTGTGTCATTGCAGAGCTGCTGGTACAGGAGCCCATTACATTCGATTTTACCATAGTATATCAGTCTCTGTGTACAATGTTCTTCTGGCTCTGCTCCTTTCGCTCTGCATCGCTTCCTGGAGGTCTCTCCAATTTGCATGGAATTCCTCCAGTTTATTATTCCTTTTAGCACAATAGTATTCCATCACCAGCATATACCACAATTTGTTTAGCCATTCCCCAATTGAAGGACATACCCTCATTTTGCAGTTTTTTGCCACCACAAAAAGCGCAGCTATAAATATTTTTGTACAAGTCTGTTTATCTATGTTCTCTTTGGGGTGCAAACCCAGCAATGGTATGGCTGGATCAAAGGGCAGGCATTCTTTTATCACTCTTTGGGCATAGTTCCAAATTGCCAGCCAGAATGGCCGGATCATTTCACAACTCCACCAGCAATGCATCAATGTCCCGATTTGGCCACATCCCCTCCAACATTCATTACTCTCCCCTTCTTTCATTTTAGCCAATCTGCTAGGTGTGAGGTGATACCTCAGAGTTGTTTTGATTTGCATTTCTCTAATTATTAGAGATTTGGAACACTTTCTCATGTGCTTATTGACACTTTTGATTTCTTTACCTGAAAATTGCCTATTCATGTCTTTTGCCCATTTATCAATTGGGGAATGGCTTGATTTTTTATACAATTGCTTTAACTCCTTGTATATTTGAGTGATTAGACCCCTGTCAGAGTTTTTTGTTATAAAGATTTTTTCCCAATTTGTTGTTTCCCTTCTGATTTTGACTACATTGTGTTTGTTTGTACAAAAGCTTTTTAGCTTAATATAATCAAAACTATTAAATTTACATTTTGTAATTTTCTCTAACTCTTGCTTGGTTTTAAAATCTTTCGTTTCCCAGAGATCTGACAAGTATACTATTCTGTGTTCACTTAACTTATTTATAGTTTCCCTCTTTATATTCAAGTCATTCACCCCTTCTGAATTTATTTTGGTGTAGGGTGTGAGATGTTGATCTAAACCTAATCTCTCCCATATTGTTTTCCAAATTTCCCAGCAGTTTTTGTCAAATAGTGGATTCATGTCCCAAAAGTTGGGCTCTTTGGGTTTATCATACATTGTCTTGCTGACATCATTAACCCCAAGTCTATTCCACTGATCCTCCCTTCTATCTCTTAGCCAGTACCATATTGATTTAATGACTGCTGCTTTATAGTATAGTTTTATATCTGGTACTGCTAGGCCCCCTTCCTTCACATTTTTTTTTCATTATTTCCCTTGATATTCTTGATCTTTTGTTATTCCAAATGAAATTTGTTATAGTTTTTTCTAATTCAGTAAAGAAGTTTTTTGGTAATTTGATAGGTATGGCACTAAATAGGTAAATTAATTTGGGTAGGATGTTCATTTTTATTATGTTAGCTCATCCTACCCATGAACAGTTAATGGCTTTCCAATTGTTGAGGTCCAGTTTTATTTGTTTGGAAAGTGTTTTGTAGTTGTTTTCGTATAATAGCTGTGTTTGTTTTGTTAGATTGATTCCCAAGTATTTTATATTGTCTAGGGTGATTTTAAATGGTGTTTCTCTTTCTACCTCTTGCTGTTCTAATGTGTTGGAAATATATAGAAATGCTGATGATTTATGTGCATTTATTTTGTATCCTGTCACTTTGCTAAAGTTGTTGATTATTTCTACCAGCCTCTTAGTTGATTCTCTAGGATTTTCTAAGTATACCATCATATCCTTTGCAAAGAGTGATAACTTAGTCTCCTCTTGCCTATATTGATACCTTCAATTTCTTTTTCTTCTCTAATTGCTATTGCTAGTGTTTCTAGTACTATGTTGAATAATAGAGGTGATAATGGGCATCCTTGTTTCACTCCTGATCTTATTGGGAAGGCTTCTAATTTATCCCCATTGCATATAATGCTTGTTGATGGTTTTAGGTATATATTGTTTATTATTTTTAGGAAGTGTCCTTTATTCCTATACTTTTCAATGTTTTCAATAGGAATGGATGCTGTATTTTGACAAAGGCTCTTTCAGCATCTATTGAGATATTCATGTGATTTTTGTTTGTTAGACTGTTGATATGTTCAATTATGTGGATGGTTTTCCTAATGTTGAACCATCCTTGCATTCCTGGTATAAATCCCACCTGATCATGGTGGATGATCTTCTTAATTACTTGCTGGAGTCTCTTTGCTAATATTCTATTTAAGATTTTTGCATCTATGTTCATTAGGGAGATTGGTCTATAGCTTTCTTTCTCTGTTTTTGGTCTACCTGGCTTTGGAATCAGTACCATATTTGTGTCATAAAATGAATTTGGTAGGACTCCTTCTTTGCTTATCATATCAAATAATTTGTATAGTATTGGGATTAGTTGCTCTTTGAATGTCTGATAGAATTCACTTGTGAATCCATCAGGTCCTGGTGATTTTTTCTTATGGAGTTCTTTAATGGCTTGTTCAATTTCTATTTCTGATATGGGATTATTTAGGTATTCTATTTCTTCTGCTGTTAATCTAGGCAATTTATATTTTTGTAAATATTCATCCGTATCTCCTAAATTGTTATATTTGTTGCCATATAATTGGGTGAAATAGTTCTTAATGATTGCCTTGATTTCCCCTTCATTATAGGTGAGGTCTCCCTTTTCATCTCTAATACTGTCAATTTGGTTTTCTTCTTTCCTTTTTCTTATTAGATTGACTAGTACTTTGTCTATTTTATCTGTTTTTCCAAAATACCAGCTTCTAGTCTTATTTATTAATTCAATAGTTCTTTTACTTTCGATTTTATTAATTTATCCCTTAATTTTTAGTATTTCTAATTTAGTTTTCATCTGGGGGTTTTTTATTTGCTCGCTTTCTAATTTTTTGAGTTGCATGCCCAATTCATTAATCTCTGCCCTCCTTAATTTGTTAATATATGCACTCAAGGATATAAATTTTCCCCTGAGTACTGCCTTGGCTGCATCCCACAGAGTTTGGTAGGATGTCTCATCATTGTCATTCTCTTCAATGAAATTGTTGATTGTTTCTATGATTTCTTCTTTGACAATTTGGTTTTGGAGAATCATATTGTTTAATTTCCAATTGGTTTTTGACTTGCCTGTCCAGGTGCCCTTACTAATTATTATTTTTGTCGCATTATGATCTGAGAAGGTTACATTTATTATATCTGCTCTTTTGCATTTGTTTGCCATGATTCTATGCCCTATTACATGGTCAATCTTTGTAAATGTACCATGTGCATCTGAAAAGAAGGTGTATTCCTTTTTGTCCCTATTTATTTTTTTCCACATATCAATTAAATCTAATTTTTCTAGGACTTCATTCATCTCTCTTACCTCTTTCTTATTTGTTTTTTGGTTTGATTTATCTAGATCTGAAAGAGGAATATTTAGATCTCCCACTATTATGGTTTTACTATCTATTTCCTTCTTGAGCTCTGTCAGTTTCTCCTTTACGAATTTAAATGCTATACCACTTGGTCCATATATATTGAGAAGTGTTATTTCCTCATTGTTTATACTGCCTTTAATCAGGATGTAATGACCTTCCCTGTCTTTTTTAATCATATCTATTTTTACTTTGGCTTTGTCAGAGATCATGATAGCCACTCCTGCCTTCTTTTTCTCATTTGATGCCCAAAAGATTTTGCTCATACCCTTAACCTTGAACTTGTGTGTGTCTACCCGCCTCATATATGTTTCTTGTAGACAACCTATGGTAGGATTTTGGTTTCTGATCCACTCTGCTATTTGCTTCTGTTTTATGAGCCAGTTCATCCCATTCACATTCAGAGTTACAATTGTTAGTTGTGTATTCACTGACATTTTTGTATCCTCCCCTAGACCCACTCCTTCTTATTACACTATTTTCTTTTACACCAGTGGTTTGCTTTGAGCTGGTATCCCTTATCCCCTCCCTTGATTGACTTCCCTTTCTGCCTTGTTGTTCCCCTCATTTTTGTTTTTAAAAGACCAAATGAATTCCCTCCCCCTTCTTCTCCCCTTCCTTTTTTTGGCCTCCCCACTCCCCTGCTCCCTTTGGTTTATCCCTTCTGACTTTCTCAGTAGGGTTACCTAGAGTTTTTTATCTGGATGGATAATAAAGCTACTCTTCCTTCTCCGGGTTGATTACACTGAGAGTAAGGTTTGATTATGCTCTCTTCCTCTCCTTCTTATGGTATTATTTATCCCTTCCCCTTCCCATGCCCTCTTTGTGTGTAATAGAATATCTTATTTTTCTTATTTACTCGGATTTTTCTTGGTGTCCCCTACTATCCCCCTCCCTCTTTCCCACCCCCCATGTCTTCTTAGACCATTCAGTATCCTGTCCTCTCCCTATGAATTATTCTTCTGGTTGCTATAATAGTGAATATTATAATAGTGTATAGAGTTCACTACAGAGAATTATACATAGCATTTCTACACATAGGAATACAGATAATTAGATCTTATTTATGCCCTTAAAGAGTCAAGCTTAAAAGACTATGAGTTTTCTTTCTTTTCCCTCTGTTTCTTATTTACCTTTTCATCTTCCTCTTGATATTTGTGGTTGAGTGTCAGACTTTCCATTTAATCCCGGTCTCTTTTGTGCAAAAACTTGGAATTCTTCAATTTTGTTGAATGCCCATACTTTCCCCTAAAAGTATTTGGTTAGTTTCGCTGGGTAGTTGATTAGTGGTTGAAGGCCCAGCTCTCTTGCCTTTCTGAATATTATATTCCAAGCCTTGCAGTCTTTTAAGGTTGAGGCTGCCAGATCCTGTGGATCCTTATTGATGCTCCTTGATATCTGAATTGTCTCTTTCTGACTTCTTGTAAGATTTTTTCTTTGACTTGAAAGCCCTTCAATTTCGCTACTATATTTCTGGGTGTTGTCTTTTCTGTGTAGAGAGTGATCTATGGATCCTTTCAATGTCTATATTGCCCTCTTGTTGTAGAACTTCAGGGCAATTTTGCTGAATAATTTTTTTAAGTATTGAGTCCAAGTTTCTATTAATTTCTGCCTTTTCTGGAAGACGAATGATTCTCAAGTTGTCTCTTCTAGACCGGTTTTCTTGGTCTGTCACTCTCTCATTGAGATATTTCATGTTTCCTTCTATTTTATCAGTCTTTTGACTTTGTTTTATTTGTTCTTGTTGTCTTAAGAGATCCTTGATTTCTAAATGTTTGATTCTAGCCTTTAAGGACTGGTTTTCGGCTTTAATGTTTTGGTTTTCTGTTTTAATGTTTTGGTTTTTGGCTATAATTTTTTGGTTTTCCTTTTCAATCTGGTCATTTTTGGTCTTCAGATGACTTGTCTCACTTTCCAATTGCGAAATTCTGCCTTTTAAACTGTTATTTTCTTGCCAGATTTCTTCCATCTTCCTCAGCATTTCATTTTTAAACTCTTCCATAGCTTGTGACCAGCTTTCATTTTTTTGGGGAGGTTTGGATTTTTGTTTTCCCTCCTCTGTTGTCTGGATTTTCTCTGTGTAGAAGTTGTCCAGTGTTCCAGAGTTTCTCTTAATAGTCTTTTTCTTCTGGACTTCCTTATTGCTGGCCATTGTTAGCCCCACCCCTTTTCAGCTTTGTCTTTGCACTCATGGTCTGCCTGCACCTTGCAAACTCCCGGGGGCTCTGGTCTCCTTGTCCTCGGGGTCAGACCTCCTGGTAGTTCCTGGTCTGCCCCTCTGCCCGAGGTTCCTTCAGCAGTCTTTGTGGCTGTTTCCACTGCTGTGCTCTGGTCCACACCAGTTCCTCACTGGAGGTCCAAGCCTGGGCTGGAGATAGTTATTCAAGCCTAGGGCACTGCCTTTGCCTGCCTGCACAGATGCTCTTAGGGCACTGCCTTCACCCACACAGAAGGTAGTGAAAGTCCATAGGCTGGAGATCTTTATTCCCACCTGAGGCGATGCCTTCAGCACTTGGGAAAGACCTTGTTTTAGAGGCCTTTGTCTCGGCCTGAGGCGGTGCCTTCACCCATGTGGAGGCTCGGGGAAAGTCAGTGCGTGCCCCCAGCCACTTGGAGTCCCTCCTCTTGCAGCACAGGGGTACAGGCTCCGGGGCTGCCAGTGATTATCTGGTTGCCTCAGTCCTGTTTTCACTCTTGTGCCTTGGCTTTGTGCGAGGTGTGCGGTGGGGGGGTGGGGGAGGGGCTTCGTCCTCTCGAGTTTTAGTGAGAGCTGTTTCACCCCTTTATAGCGTGGAAATGCCCCGATTCTGCGTACCTTCAATGCTGCGCCCTGTTGTGGGGTTCCTTCGTTCTTCTGGACTCGTTTTTATTTCCCCTTGAGGAGTCCTGTATGCTTTGGTCAGGAGAGATTGAGCAGCTGCTCCTTACTCTGCTGCCATCTTAACTGGAAGTCTGCCATACAGCTTTTAAAATAATATTCCCAATATCTGTGCCTCATCATGTCCCTCTTTATTTCAAGAATACTTGGTAGGTGTCTATTGCCTTCAAAATAAAATATATACCTTTTAGCTTAACATTTAAAAAACTTTCATAGTATACATTCAGTCTGCCTTTTTAGTTCTTTCAAAATATTCCCTTTCGTTCAATTTTTGTTACCTCTGAGATATTTTAATGCTATAATTAAGACTTCTTCTAAATCCAAGATTGTTTTCAAAATCTGTCCTCTAACTGTGTGCACATAGCTTTGCGAGAGATGGAACCTTAAGGGGATTCAAATGACATGTTCTACCAACTCAATATTCCATCTTCTGTCTCTGTGCAGTTGCATAAACCATATGAATTCCAAGAATGCTCTTCCTCTTCACCTTAACCCTTTAGAATATTTATTTCCCTTCAAAGTACAACTCAGGAGTCACCTCTTCTAGTAGCCTTTTAGGATCCCTTACTAGATAAAACTCCCTCCTTGATTGGATTGTTTTTTTTTTTACTTTCTGAGACATAATAAATATGGTACTTGACTTAGAATCATGAAGAATGCTTTACCTTTGATCTTACCTCAGAAATTGCTAGTTATGTCTCTGGATGTCACTTAACCTCTCCTTATCTATACAACAGGTACATAAGAATAGCACCAACACTATCTTACAAGGCTGATGTATGGATCAAAAGAGATTTTACCTCTTTTTTATCTCTCTCTCTCTCACACACACACATATAGAAAGAGAGTTCTTGCATATATAAATTCCAATTATTGTCATCATTATTGTTAAGTGTGCTATGCCCTTGATAGAATATAAACTCTTTAGGGCAGGGATTATCTTTCTTCAAAAAGATGATGCATGTTTTCTCATCCATTAGAAAATGAGGTTTTTGAAGACAAGGACCATTTCCAAATTTGTTTTCTTTGTTTCATTTGGGCTTAGCATAGTGTCTCCCACATCTAAAGTGTTTGTAAAAGTTGGTAACCAACTATAACTATGTAACCTTGATCACATCTTTCATTCTATTTCTTGATCCCAGATGCAGATTCCTTCTCTTTGTCTTTCTCTTTCTGTCTCTCTATCTCTCTGTATTTCTGAGTTCTACTTCTACATTCATCTTCCTTCCCATGGCCACTTGGGTCATTATGATGATGCTTCTGGATTATAGTCTGTACATTACTTTTAGCCATAACAACACTAATTTATATTTAACTATGTTCCTCCTCACAACCACTCCATGAGTTAGCAGAGGGGATCATCATTCTCCTCCATCTGACACAAAAGGAAATCAAGACACTGAAAAGGAAGTGAGTTGCTAAATGTCACACAGTTGATTAGTTTCAGTTTGGGGAGCTAGAGCTTAGGTCTCACTCCCACTCTAGTGTTCTTTCAGCTTGCTGAGCCTCAGGCTGGTCTCCATTCTCTCAGCCAAGAAGAGAAAACCAGTTATCAGCAGTGAACAAAGAGCTCTCCTTCTGGAGCCTGGCCTGAAAGAATGCATATGTTTACCTAGCAACAAAAACAAAATGAGGGCCTTCATTTTATTTATTTATTCACTCCAAAAATGTATCTTAGTGCCAGATATTCTAAGTAGATTCTTTTTTCCAAGATAATGATAGACATGGTGGCTCAGAACACTGCATCTCAGTTTATGTATATTTTACAATGGCTGGGATCTGCCTGGAGCTCTCTGGCTGCAGCACAAGCTAAGATTGGCAGGTCTAGGCCATGCTTTCATCTGCCACAGCCAAATGGCTCTGAGTCACCTCCATGGAGCCTGATTCACCTCCTCACTCCTCAGGCTAGAAGTTAAGGGATAGGAGTTACAAGGAGACAGGTTCCAGCTGAGTAGAGGAAAACAAAACTTTCTGACAATTAGAGATCATCTAACATAGGTCTGCTTCAGGAGACAGTGAGTGAACTTCCTCTTAGAGGTCTTCAACCAGAAGGTAGATGATATTGGTTGGAGAGATTGTAAAGGGAATTTCTGCCAAGCATAAAGCAATCTCTGAGTTTCCTTATGTCTCTAATATGTCTTCTTGCTATTATAAAGCCTCCTCCTAAATCTAAGATTATTTTCAAAGACTATCCAGTATATGTACAAAACACTATGATAGCTTGGATCTGAAGGAGATTTAAAGGTAATGTAACCTCCTAAAAGAGAGGTAGTGGATTCAGTACAGATTGGGACATATTTCTTTTGGTCACAACAAATTCATGCATTTATTTTGCCTGATTATGCATGTTTGTAACAGGAATTTCATTTTTTTCTTTTTTCTCAATGGGACCAGTAGAAGAAGAGAAAAGAAGGAAGGTTTTTGTTAAACTAAAAATCAAATTTAGGTTATAAAAATGTATTAAAATGACTACAATATATAGCCTTTGGAACCTCCAAGCTTTACCACCTAACTAGAGACAAGAGGCACATGTAACAAATGTAATAATATGAAGCAGTGTATAGTTAATAACTCAATGAGGTCTACCAAAGATAATTCTAAACAGTGAGTCCTATCTGAGAAGAGAGAAATCCAAGGTCACTATGAGTTGGAGAAGTCTCATGGAAAATGTTGGTAGGACTTGAGCCATTCCTGGTTGGGTTTTTGGTAGGTGATAATAAGAGAGAAGGAAGAGATGGTGAGTAGAATTAGTCATTCAATAGACATTTATAAAGAGCCTACTAAGTTACAGTTACTATGGTAAGCACTAAAGATAAAAAGAAAGGTAAAAGGCATTTCCTGCTCTCAAGGAGCTCACAGTCTAATGGAAGAGACAACATGCAAACAACCATGAATAATCAAGTTATTTGGAGTATGAAATAAAGATAATGAATAGGAAGAAGGCACTAGAAGTAAGAGACACTGGGAAAGATTTCCTGTAGAAGGTGGGATTTTAGCTGGGATTTAAAAGAAGCCTGGGAAACCAGGAGAAGAAGATGAGAAGAGAGAGCATTCTAAACATGGAAAATAGTCAGAGAAAATGCTAAGATTTGAAAGGTAGTGTTTTGTGCAAGAACCACAAGAAAGCTAATGCTACTAGATCACAGAATATATGATAGATATTGGGTTGAGTGAGATATAAGAAGAGTGGAAAACTAGGACAGAGCAGGTTATGTTATGAAAGAGTGAATGGTCACTATGGGCCTTGAGCCAGTAACAAGTCCAGCAGGAGATTGGAGCTAGATGTTTGAAGGAAGGAGCAAACTCAGCTGTAATGGACTTGCTTTAAGTTCAAAATCCAAACCCAAAGCTGAGTGGCCAGTGAACCTCACTGCTAGCTATTATGGCTTCTTTAAGATGTCAGGCAGCCAGCCCCTCCCTGCTAAGGTAACTGCCTCCTATTAGATGATGGCAGATCAGCAGGAAGTGGTTACTTGAGTTTCTAGCCTTCACCAATGGAGGTTTGGTTCAACCTCAACAGTTTAGAATTCTCTCCTTGTTGCTTGACCTCCTTAGCCTATGGTGGTAAAAAATAACCACAGGATTCTCAGAATAAAGGCTATGGGTTTATTTGGTAACTGGGAAAGAACAAGGCAAAAGGTAAGAGGGTTTAGCAACACTATTCTATACAATTGATAAATGGCAGAGGCTTATGGAAGTTCCTAGTTGGTCTTGGCAGACCAAGGGCTGGGTCCCTTCAGCCATAGCAAATGGTCTCTGGTTAAGAACTTGACCAGATCTATTGGCTGACCTTGATGATAAGGAAATAGATGTTGTTGAGATGCTCCTGAGGAAGGTCTAAAATCTAGGCTATCCTAATTTCCTACCCACAATCCACCACCCTTCACCACCCTTCAACCCGGGGCCCCAGGGGAAGGGGGTAGTTGAGTGATCAGGATGAAGTCAGGAGAAAACAGAACCCAGACTTGGGTCTCCAGGGGCTTTTATAGTCTCAGCCCAACTGCCAACTGGCACCTGGCCCATGGAACATGCCATCATCAACATTCCATCCAGGGCAACTGACAGGTTTGCCTAAGCTAATATTGCAATGCAAAAACCTTGCATTACAGTTATGAACACCAAACAGGGGGTTTTACATTTCATTCTAGAGATGATAGCCTTTCATGATCATGGTGAATGGCAGAGAAGGAGGAATTGTCAAGGTCCAACCTGCATTATAGGACTATTACTTGGAAAGCTGAGTAGAAAATGGGCTGGAGTGGGGAGAATTTTGAGTGAGGAAGAGCAACCAGTAGGATATTATAATAGTTCAGACATGAGGTGATGGGATCAATATCAGAGTGGTGGTAGTATCATAGGAGAGAAGGAGATATGTTCAAAAGATACCATGAAAGTTAAATTAGTAAGATTTGGCAATAGATTTGGATGTGGGAATGAGAAAGAGAGAGGAGCTGAAGTTTTGAGCCTGGGTGACTGGAAGAACCTCTACAATGATAAGGATGTTTAGAACAGGAGATTTGGGGAGAAATATAATAGAATTCAGTTTTAGACATGTTGAATTTAAGATACCATTAGGATATTCAGCTCAAGATGTCAAATAGGCAGTTGTAATTGGGAGACAAGGTCAGAAGAACTGTTAAGACTAAATAAACATATTTGAGAACTATTATCATAGAGGTAATAATCTTGGGGATAGCTTATATCATTGGTTTGGCATGCCCTGGACAAAAATCTAGAGAAAAGACTGAGAAAGAATTGTCAGATAGGTAAGAAGAGAAACAAGGGAGTGATGTCATGAAAACTCACAGGAAACAAAGTATCAAGGAGAAGAGGGAAATTTTCAGAAGCAAAGGCTGAAAATAAGTCAGGAAAGAAAGAGGATAGAGAAAAGACCCCTAGATTTGGCAAATATGAAATTATAATAGCTGTGGAGGGATCTGTTTTAATTGAACGATGAGGACACAGAAACTAGACCATAAAAAATTAAGAAGAAAGAGAAGGGAAAGAAAATTTACACATCTATTCTGGATGACTCCATTAGGATTTTAGTCACAAAGGAGAGAAGACAAATTGAATTATAGCCAGAGCAGATAGATCAAGAGAGGGGTTTTTGAAGATAGGAGATACATGCATGTGTTACAAGGCCATAGGGAAGTAACCAATAAATAGAGAATGATTGAAGATGTTACGATTAAAAATGATAAAGACTGATATAATAGAAATTAGTAATTTAATTAAAGCCATGCTGATAGAGATAAAATCATTAGACCACGTGCCTGTAAGAATTCACATTGCCTCAGCCATTTTTACCTTTCGTATCGCCTGCTTGGTAGCTAAAGAGGCCACTTCCTCCTCACCCAGGAGATTTAACTCCTCTCTTACATCATCATACTTCCTGTTTGCCATGAGGAATCATGGGAAATGTAGTTTCAAAGTCTCTCACATGTCCATAGGAAATATATAACATACTTTTAAATGGCATCTTCCCAATTAAAAATATACAATTCCCCCTGAGGTCCGGCAAAAAAAAAAAAAAGGTTAGCCCTTTTTCTTCACTGGACCTATAAAAATAGACAACTTCTAAATTTTAGGAATTTGGGGGATAAAAGAAATAGATGAATTAATGTATAAAACTAGCTGCATTGACAAAAAAACAATTTGGGGGCAGTCCACTATTGGCATAACAGTGTACAATTAGAACAAATTGCATTCAACTCAATTTCCACTCCCATAGATCAATCAACTGCACCCCAAAGTTCAGTTTTGATCTTCATGGTCCAGTGAAGGGTCTTTAGGCATCTTTTGATGCCTGCATCAAACAGGTCTGTCGTCTGGATTCTGGGGAGATGGCAAGATCCTTATCCTGAAATTATTCCCCAAAGAATTTAAACTTTACATTATAGATTACAAAGCATACATTTTCTTCTGAGAATTATACATTTCCCCCTGAAATTACTCCTAAAAGAGTTAAATATACATATATTTTGACATTATCGAATTAAAAAAAAACTTAATACACATCCCATCCCCTGAGGTAAATTCTAAACACACCTTTTTTTCTTTGAAAAGGATACCTCAGGTCAGCTAAGGATGAGTGGCTGAGTAACTTGTATGAAATCAATTGGCAAAATACAAAGAATAAAATTCAAGAAAAAAGAAGAAAAAATTAACTTGTGAATGAAATGTAAAATGTGCAAAAAATGTAGGGAAAATAAACTTATAATAGGCTTTTGAAACAAGGCCCAATGAAAAGGGATTTAAGCAGTTTACTATTACCCACTCAGGGCCAGGACTTAAGGGAAATGTCTCTCTCTGATCTGATTAGCCATCAACTTTTCAGGGAAGTGAGCAAAATAAATAACCAATCTTAGGTGCTGGCCTAGGAATTAAGTTGAGGGGACCCACATCCTCTAAAGTTTTTAGAAAAGACTGGGACTCCAGGACTCAAACCCCAATTTCTAAGCCCTAAAGTATTGGCATAGAACTCTGCAATCCATGCAGATATTTAGTCAAGTGACCATGTGCTTTCTCAGCATTATTAACAGCTCTCATGTTCCCTTCTCCTGGAATCAGACAGAAAGGCATTAAATCACAGTCCCATATTCTCAGTCTCAGGCTCAGGTATTTGCATTAAGCTTATATAGCTGTAGAAACAGAAAAAGGATGAATAATGATTATATATGTTCTTCCAGTATAAGATGAGAAAAAGGAAAAATCAATTGCTCTAATAAAAAAATGTGTTTTAAAATTATATATATATATATAGCTTAGGACTAGAAGGGTTTTGTTACCCAAAAATGAGATTTTCTGTGAGAGAAAATGGATCTTACAAATAGCAGATTCACAATGCACATTCAACTAAAGTACCATAATTTCCAATAGCACATTTTAAAACAATAAACAATGATGTTAAAAAAATCATATACTTGTTACAACTTTTAAATCTTGGCTATGAGTTTCTCAACAAACTCTGTTATTGCTTCCATAGCAAAATCTGATATTTGAAAAAAGAAACCATCTGGTCTAAATTATCCTCAGATAAGAATATACAGGAGCTCCTTGGCTTCCTGTTTTAAAAAACAGTCCTGGGTAGGAAATTTTATGCTTCTACCCATTTAAGGCAATAATTTCTCTTATAATAAAATATATAAAAGCTTATCCTTTAAGACAACAATTTTTTAGGATTTAAAGTAAAAGTTTAAAAGATCTCTTGTAAAATTACAAGTTAATTCTCAAGACATGGAAACTTCCAAGGTTCTATACAATTACCAAGACAGAATAAATTTTAAAAGACATGTCTCTATAAATCCTGTGTATTGGTTCCAAGGCAGAAGAACAGTAAAGGCTAGGCAATGGCATTAGTTGACTTGCCCAGGATCACACAGCTAGGAAGTATCTAATGCCACATTTGAATTCAGGACCTCTTTTCTCTATATTTCACTCTCAATCTGAGAGGCACTAATAGTGCCCTACAAAGAAGTTTTATATCCTCTAGAGCAGACTTTGCTAGTAGTTATTGTGATTATATTTCATGTTTAAAAACTGATTTTCAGAGATGTAAAATCTAAGAGATTTTATCTCCTGACTTTTTTCCTAAGGTGCCTTTCAACTCTAACATTCTATGCTCTACTTGAATTTATTTGTCAGATCTCTACTAACTAAAAGCATCTCAGCAGCTAATCTCTTCCCAAAAGACAAAGCAAGAAGCTAGCCATTTGAATCCTTCCTGAGCTCTTTCTACTCATAACATGGAATCCTGTTGTCTCATTGACTTCCATAATAAAAATAAAGATGCTTCTCATGGGGAAAATATCCCATAAACCAAAACTTTTTAGGAATAAATTAAAATAGTGGTCAGAGTAAAAGTAACAAGCATTATAGAGCCAGTGCTTGAAGGAGAAGGGTAGAAGAAAGGTAAAAGTAGAGGAAGGAACTACTACTAAACCATTTCCTAACTAGATCTCCCTCTACTGCTATTCCAATATCACAAACATTTCCCTTTTGCATAGAGATCCCAGGACTCTACAATTAAGGATCTTGGAACTTTGACCCTTAACTATAGATGACTATTTCCACTGATTAACAGAATCCAGCAGAAATGTTGCAATGTTAATGTGACAGTTGCTGCCTTGCCCAGGGACCTTCATTCTTTAATAGAACTGGAAATGAAACTTATCCCCAAATATTCTGGCAAAACCAGTCTTGTAAAACCCAGAAATCTTCAGTGTTGTTTATAATGCATTGTAGTCAACTTCTCTGAAATTGTGGGAACATTATGGTCCAATAAAATGAGTCAGTCAAATGGATTTCAAATAAGAGTAATGATAATAAGAATGATAAAAACAAATATCTAAGTCCTGGACTGGCCACTAACTATTTATATTAATTTGAGACAGCATGTGGAAAGACTTTTGGTTCCTTTCTCTTATTTATAGAAATGTAGATAGTTGTTTTCATCATTATTATTATCATTATTATTGCCACCATTTTACTAAGTATTTACAGTATTTGGGATCCCAAATCTAGAGTTGAAAAGAATCAAAGACCACTTAGTCTTACCTTTCATTTACAAATAAAAAAAGACAGGCCTGGGAAGAATAAATAAATTAAGCCTAAAAAGTGGTTAAGTAAAACACTAATTAATAGATGTTAGAAGCAGGATTTGAATCTAGGTCCTCTGATCTCAAGAGTTTTTCCTCTTGTACCATACATACTGTGTTGTAATAAGGGAAGTCCTTTATAAACCTTATATTATCAATTCTTGGCAAATTATCACTTCTTATTGCTTATATGATACTGGACAATTCACTTAAACTTTAGGCCTCAATTTCCTACTCTGTAAAGTAAGCTTGGCTTAGGTGATATGCCAGCCACAAACCTCACATTCTTATTTAATTTCATTTTTATATTAAATATTATTTTCAACAAAAATCTATTTCTTCCCTCCCCTCAAAAACTCCTTAGAACAAATAAGAGTAATCAAGCAAAACGAATACCCACATTGGCCAAATCCCAAAAAAAAAAAAAAATCTCAGTCTTCAATCTGAGACCATCATTTCTTTGTAAGATGGTGGAATACTATGCTTCATCCATGGCTCTTGGAATCATGGTTGGTCCTTCTATAAACTAAAGTCCTTAAACCTTTCAAAGTTGTGTTAATAGTATTATTATTCTTATATAAATTATTCTCCTTCTTTTGCTAACTTCTCTCTGTGTCAGTTCATGTGAGTCTTCCCAGATTTCACTGAAATTATTTACTTTATCATTTCTTACATTAATAAGACACCTAATTTTTCTATTTGAAATTTTATCTATTCCTTAAATGATGGGGAGTCCTTAATTTCCAGTTCTTAAATCAATTCTAAAAAAGAGCTGCTATAAAAATTTTTTAAATAGTCCTTTTCTTCTTTCATAGATCTCTGGAGTAGGATATATATATTGGTATAGTTGAATCAAAATTTAGTGACTTTTAAAGCACAATTCTAAATTGCTTTCCAGATTTCCCAGACCCATAAATCCTCTGAAAAATTATATATATATATATATTTACATATTTATATGTTATGTATATAATATATTATACATATATTATATGTGTGTCTATAATTTATATATAAACTTATTATATATATGTGTATATATATGTATATATACATTATATATATAATTCTCCTTAAAAACTGGAGTGAACATTTGCTAAACACACACAGAAAATGCTAAAAGAAACTAATTGCTTTGGGAAATTTTTAGTTCAAAACAAGTGTGCTCTTCTCTGAATTACTTGTTTTATTATAGACAGAATATTTTTTTAGATTCAAGGATCTAGGTTTATAGTCCAACTGTTTCTTACTAGCTGTAAAATTCCAAGAAAATTCCTTGGCCTATCTGGTCCTATTTCCTCACCTAAAAATGAGGAGATTGAATTAGATAAATTCATAAATAACTTCCAGTTATAGATTTCATGGTGTTATGAAATTATTTACCTGTAGAATTTATTTTCAATACGGAATACTAAAATCCAATTTATATAAACATACATTAAGTAAAGAGATGAGTTTCTAGCATGTGAAATGGGTGCTTAGATAAGGGGTTTTTAGTTATTTATCTGGAGTTTTTAAACATGCTTTAGAATTGTAGTTCCTAATCTGAAGTCTATGAACTTTTAAAAAAATTGATAAACATTTCAATAGTTCATTTTCTTTGTAATCCTTTCTATTTTATTTTATTCCTTTAAAATATTATTCTGAGAAGAGGCAGAGAGGTTTTCGTCAGGCTGTCAATGGGACCCATTACATAAAAAAGATTAAGAATCTCTGCTTTAGAATGATGAGACATCAGAAATAGATCCTAGCATCTATCTAAATAGCCTTGTCACCACACACTTGCCCTTACCAATAAAATGATTCCCTACCACAAGGAAAAATGTGGATCAGGGCCACAATATATAAGATGCCCAGATCAGAGTCTCACACTGAACTTATAAGATCCCCAGGCTGCCTTGTTGCAAATCACCACTCTAAGAAAAACACAGAGGATGCACCTAAATCCTAGAGTCTCATCTCCTAGATTACAACTCCAAGAGCCTCATACAGTCTTGAATCCTTATTTACCATCCTATAAATGAATAAATCCAAAGGAAGTAGCATTGCAGTCAATCTAATTATATCCTGGCATTACTCATTTCCCCTCCTTTAAATGTCCCAACTAAACACTACCCTTGTTCCCTATTAATGGTGAGTAATTATTCACTCACCATTTCACCAGCTCCTGTTGGAGCTGTTTTTCCTAGCTACCATGAAAACCCTCAGAGACTTAGAAGTTATATGGAAGCAGGGAATCAACCTTAAACTCAACGGGGACCTGAGTTCATATCCTGCTACTATAATACATATGACTCTGGACAAGTCACTTAACCTCTTCATGCCCACAGAGAACTCTTTAAGAGGATAAATTCTGAGAAAGGAAGTTTTTTTCTCTGAGAACTCCCTATATCAATGAAATCACAAGTTGGATTTTTAAAAAATGTCTAAGTATGTTAGAGATATAAAGACAAGTCCAATCAAGAATTTCTAACCAGGCTAATGATCTATGAGTTCCATCAAGGGACTAGGACCAAAGAAAACTTGCTTGACAAAAAAACAAGCAAAAGTCCTTGTACTTCCATCCTACAACCCTTATTCTATTTTAGTGTGTCCTTAACCCCAAGAATCATGCTAAGGATCTACTCCTAAAAGTGGAAGAATTAAGTGTTTTATTCACTGACGTACTAGATATGTAAATAGTAGTCTATCAAATAATAATTAAAAACTACCATTTATATACCACTTCAAGGTTTGCCAAGAGATGTACAAATATCTCATTTTCTCTTCACAGGTAGGAGTTGTGATCATTTCATATAGAATTCATAAAAATTCTAGAAAAGTGTATTTAAAAAGACTAGCAAAGGTTCCCCTCTGTCTAGATGAGAAAGCTAAGATCAATGATTCTGAAATAATCATTTTAACTAAACTCATGATAGATCAGGCATCTTCCTGTCATCCTAAGGATACAGCTATATGACTAATCCTGACACTGGTCCTGGGCACTGGCTTTGTTTCTTATGACCCTTCTAGGCACCATGAATTCACATACTATTGAAGAAATCTGTATACTTACTTTGTCAGAGATGAATGACAAAAAAAAAAATGGTGTCAGGTTCATACTTATCTATGCTGGTGAATCTAAGATTACATTCAGATTGTCCACTAGAGGAAGCAATCTGGGACTTAAAGAAACTCATCACAACGAATTCCCTTCTCTAGAGCAAGAATAATGCAAGCATATAAGAATTTATATTTCTAGGAGCCAAACAAACTTGTACCATGCAACAAATACTTTTTATTGGTTCCAAGGCAGAAAAGCAGTAAGGGCAAGACCATGAGGGTTAATTGATTTTCCCACAGTCACATAGCTAGGAAGGGTCTGAAGCCAAATTTGAACCCAGGACTTCCTTTTTCCAGCTCCAGTTGTCAATCACATGAGCTACCTAGCCAAACCATCACTTTTTTTTAATTAAAAAATGCTGAAAATGTTTCCAGTTGTCCTTTCAATATAATCTAGGCAAGATCTTATGAATGTGTGAACTCTTTCAAAGCAGTGTCTGTTTTCATTTCTCTTTATCACTCATGTTTAGCACAATGTTAGAGATAAGCAAATGTTTTTTTTCCCTTTCATTTTCTTTCATTCACAAAGAAGACATGATATTTTAGACTTTGGGCCTACCTAAGCCTTTTGGACAGTTTTTGAAGCAGCAAGACAGAAAATAAAATAAACAAAGGGCTCATACCTGGGTCAATGAGTGGAACTAAGCTTCTCTGTTGTAATTAATCTCAAAATAGAAGTGTATAATTAGTAGGAGCACCTAAATGTCTTATCTTTCTCAATTTTTGAGAAGGCTTTGTAAAATATAGGCACTAACTCATTAACAATTTAATAGAATTCTCCTATGAATCCATCAGAACCAGATCTGTTTTGCCCTTTGGAAATTCTTTTCTTTTATTTTCTTTTTTAGTTTATTTAATTAATTAATTTAGAATATTTTTCCATGCTTACATGATTCATGTTCTTTCCTCATCCTCCTCCAATCCCCATCCCATGTGATTTCTTTTGGTTTAGTTGCTGATATGGTAAATTATGCGGATAGTTTTCCTAATATTAAACCATCCTTGCATTCCTGGAATAAATCCTACCTGATCATAATGAATAAACCGCATGATAATTTGTTGAAGTCTTTTTGCTAGTATTCTATTGCATCTAAGTTCATTAAGGAGATTGGTCTGCAGTTTTATTTCTCTATTTTAAGTCTGCCTGTCTTTGGAATCAGTGCCATATTTTTGTCATAAAAGGAATTTAGTAAAACTCCTTATTTGCTTATTTTGTCAAATAGTTTGTATAGTATTGGGAATAGTTGTTCTTTAAATGTTTGATAGAATTCATTTGTGAATCCATCTGATCCTGGGGATTTTTTAAGGGAGTTCTTTGATGGCTTGTTCAATTTCTTTTTCTGAGATGGGATTGTTTAAATATTCTATTTCCTCTTCTGTTAATCTAGGCAATTTATATTTTTGTAAGCATTCATCCATTTCACCTAGATTGTCATATTTATTGCCATATAATTGAGCAAAATAGTTCTTAATAATTATTTCCTCTTCATTAGAAGTTAGGTTGCCTTTTGTATCTTTGATACTGTTAATTTAATTTTCTTCTGTCCTTTTTATTATATTAACCAGTACTTATCTATTTTATTTGCTTTTTCCAAGTACCAGCTCCTAGTCTTCTTTATTAGTTCAATAGTTCTTTTGCTTTTAATTTTATTAATTTCTCCTTTGATTTTTATGCTTTTCAATTTAGTGTTAATTTGGGGATTTTTAATTTGTTCTCTTTCTAATTTTTTAAGTTGCATTTCCAATTCATTGACCTTTTCCCTCTCTAATTTGTTGATATATATACGGATATAAATTTTCCCCTGAGTACTGCTTTGGCTGCATCCCATAGATTTTGATGAGTTGTTTCTACATTGTCATTCTCTTCAATGAAATCAGTAATTGTTCTTTTGATTTGTTCTTTAATCAAGCATTTTTAAGAATTAGATTATTTGGTTTCCTATTAGTTTTGAATATGCCTTTCCACAAGTCCTTATTGATTATGACTTTTATTGCATTATGTTCTGAAAAAATTGAGTTCATTATTTCTGCTTTCCTATATTTCCTTACAATATTCTTATGATCTAGAACATGGTTAATCTTTGTATATGAGCCATATGCTGCTGAAAAGATAGAAATTATTTTCTAACTAGATCCATTTTCTTTTCTGAGCAGGTTACTTATAATCACTATCTGGGCTTCTCATGATTTGAGTAGTTAGTATTTTTGAAAATATATCTCTATTTTATATTCAATTTACTCTCTGGAGGTAAAATTCACAATTTATTCTTCAGGAACCAATTTTGTAGCTATGTTTGGTACTCTCTTGTTTCTGCTCATTTTGCAGTTCATTATCCATCTAAGTCTTTCCAAGTTTTTTTTTTAAATTAGGCTGTTCATTTGTTTATGGTGTAGTAGTATTCCATCACAATCATATACTACAATTTGTTTAGTCATTCCCAAATTGGTGGGCATCTCCTCAATTTCCAGTTATTTGCTACCACAAAGACAGCTGCTAAAAATATTTTGGAAAATAAAGTTTTTTTTTTTTCTTTTTCCCTGATCTCCTTGGGAAATAGTATGAGCAATTGTATTGCTGGGTCCAAGGGCGTACACAATTTTATAACTCTCTGAGTGTAACTCCAAATCTCTTTGTAAAACAAATAAGTTCACAGCTACGCAAACAGAGTATTACAATTACCTGTTTTTCCATATCCCTTCCAACATTTGTCTTTTTGCCCTTTCATCATTTTAGCCAACATGATGTGTAAGAGATACCTCAGAATCATTTTGGTTTGCATTTCTCTAATCTATAGTGATTTAGAGCATTTTTAATGTACCTATATATGTCTTTGATTTCTTCCAAACTACTTTCTAGTGTGATATTGGAAATTTGGGAGTCCTTGAACTAATTTTGAGGTCCCTGATCTAAACTTCCTGTGGATGTTTAGGGGACTTGAAATTACATTTCCCATGATTCCTGGCTTATGTAAATGATGTAGGCAATTATCTAATAATGTAAACAGAAGGTTAAATATGCAGTGCAGGGACTGGTTGGCTCTCTTTTCTGTGATCATGGAGCAGCAGGATGATGGGAGGAGCTGGTAAATGGAGGGTCCCTTTAAAATAATTCAACAGGCACGAGGCTTCATTTTTCTAAATGGCTTTCAATAAACCCTTTGAAACCATGATATTTTTAATTCTGTCCTATATTAATCTTATTTGTTACATTAGTTGTCCCAATATTTTTTACAAATAGTGTTTTTATCCCAGAAACTTGTATCTATGCTTTTTATCAAATACAAGATTACTATAATTTTGCTATTTGTTGTACACATATATATGCATAGAATATATGTATAGATATGTAGATATATCCAGTTCTACTGATCTACCTTTCTATTTCTTAACCAGTATCAGATAGTTTGATAACTACTGCTTTAAAGCACAATTTAAAATCTGGTACTGTTAGACCTCCTTCCTTTACATTTTTCATTATTTCCTTTCACATTCTTGATATTTTGTTCTTCCAAATAAATTTTATTTTTCTATATCAATAAAATAATATTTTAATTTAATTAGTATGGCATTGAGTAAGTAGATTAAGTAACATTTTCATTTTAATTTTATTGGCTCCATGACAATTAATCTTTCTCTAGTTTTTAGATCTGAACTTTATTTGTACAAAAAGTGTTTCATAATTATGTTCATATACTTTCTGGGTTGTTTTTGGCAAGTATTTTCCCAAGCATTTTATTCTTACTGTGGCTATTTTAAATGAAGTTTCCATTTCTATCTCTTCTTTCAGGAATTTTTAGTAATATATAAAATATTAATGATTCATGTGGGTTTTTATATCTTGATACTCTGCTAAGATTATTGATAGTTTCAAATATTTTTACTTGAATTTCTTGGATTTTCAATATATGCCATCATATCATCTGCAAACTGATAGTTTTATTACCTCCTTTCCCATTCTGAGTCATTCAAATTATTTTTCTTCTCTTATTGCAATTGTTAGCATTTCTAAGACTATATTAAATAATACTGGTAAAAATGGACACCCTTTAGCCTTTTTTAAAATTATGATTAGAGATAGTTAAAGTTGCATTATCTTTGGTGAGAGTCAGCTTAAAGTATTGAATTTGCTCTACTAAAAACTGTGCTTGGAGGTTCTTCATCAAAAAATCCCAGATCAGAAAAAAGTAAAAAGAAAATAGTGATTTTGTTAAAGGCATTAAATATCCCAGTCTGGTCTTTCTTTTTAAAAAAAGGTGATCATATTAGGGCCTTTAATAAAATCTGGAGTTTAAAAGGATGAATTTACTTCAATTATCTCATTTTATAAATGAGAAAACTAGATCCCAGAAAAGTGACTTGTTCAAAGTCATACAGGTTCTAAGTAAGAACAATGTTTCAAATTTACCAGTCTGTCCTTTTCGTGAGGAATATAGTATAAAAGAAAAGCAATTGATCAAGAGTAAGAAGAGTTTAATTCCAGAATGAGTTTCATCATTCACTAGCATTATTCAAATCATTTAGACTCTGAATTTCTCTTTACCTTAGTTGTTTTTTTTAATCTGTAAAATGCAATAATAATACCTGTACTACTTTATTGTATTTTTATTTATTTCATTAAATATTTCTCATTTCTATTTTAATCTGCTTTGGACACATCATGTACTGTCCTGGGTATGCAGGCCATGTGTTTGACACCTCTGTCTTGGAAGAGACATTCAAATTTTCAGAATCCAGCTACATAGGTGAAAGCAATTTTTTCTTTATCTTCCTCTGCCACAGGCATTTGGTCATAACTGCTATGCAATCTGGTAAAAAAACTACTCCCTTCCTAAAATATCATCTTGAACCTTTCATATGGTCTTTTGTTCCAAATTTGGAAGTCTATACACATAGTTATCTTTCCATTCTTCTTCAGTATCACCACTATGGGTGACACTTGGAGGCTATTAGACTTTGTTATAATTGTTGTTATTGTTCAGTCATTTTAGAACTGGCCAAAGCTTTGTGACCCCATTTGGATTTTTCTTCATAAAGATATTTGAGTGTTTTGCCATTTCCTTCTATAGCTCATTTTACATGTGAGGAAACTGAGGCATTTGGTGTTATGACTTGCCAAGGGTCACACAGCTATTAAGTATCTGAAACAGGATTTAAACTCAGGAAGGTGAGTCTTCCCAACTCCAGGTACAACACTCCATCCACTGTGTTCCTTGGCTGCCCGGATAAGTGATGATAATGGTCAGGAACCAGCTCTTGAAATATTCCCTGGGGGAATCCATTACAGACAAAAGAATCTTCCCTAATAGAAGGTCTGACCTAAATGCCTCAGTACTTATTAAGCAGGAAAAACATTCCACTGGATCTTTTCTCCAGTATCAAAGAGAAAAAAAATCTCTTGAATATTGAAAGCCCTTCATAACATGGCCCCTTCCAGTCTTTCCATCTTCTTACACTTTACCCTCTTCCTTGTACTCTACAATCCAGTGACTCTGGTTTTCTTGATGTTCTTCTCACATGATCCTAGATCTCCTAACTGTGCCTTTCCACTGCTGTCTCCAGTATTTAGAATGCTCTTATTACCCCTTAACTTTCACCTACTATTTTGCCTGGATTTTTCCAAGACTGTTCAAATATTGCCTTCTGTAGCAGATTTTCTTCTGATCCTGCACACCACACACACACACACACACACACACACACACACACACACACACACACAAATACGAAAACATGCAAACACATACAGAGCAAACTCCTCTACACTGTTAATGCCTTCTCTCTGAAAATACTTTCCATCTACTCTATATAGATCTTATAAGTATTGGATTGTTTGCTTGTTACCTGCTTCATTAGGATGTGAGCTCCTTTAGGACAAGGGACTGAACCTTTTATTTGTTCTTATTATTTTATTCTCCTTTTATTTTTATACTCTTTATTATATTTTATTTATATTTATTATCTTATTTTATTCTCCAGCACTTAGTACAGTGCCTGGAATACAATAAGTGCTTAATAATGCTCACTTGCCTGCCTGCTTTGTGGGAAAGACTGGTTGAAATCCAATAGCAAACAAGTTTAAATTCAGGCTGAAGTATTTGGATCTTGTCTTAGTGGCACTATGGAGTATTAAAGCTATTAGAGCTGGGGACCAATGATCAGACAAGTTTTAGTAATATTAATTTGGCAATTTTGTGGAGCATAGATTGGACAGAGAAGGAACTAGAAGTATTACATCAGTTGTACAAGTACTGAGGTGATGGGGGAATTCATGTGATAATTCAGCTATCAATTTGCTCTAACAATTGTAACATGTGCATTGCCACCATAGCCTAGGAAGCCAAATGTCTTACTATGATAATGAATAATTTAAAAAAATTACATTGCACTTACTATGTGCCAGGTACAATGCTAGGTATTTTATAATTATTATCTCATTTGATCCTGTAATGCCAGATTGATGCAAGATCTCTTGTATTTGCAAAATCACCCGAGGCAATCCTGGCAGTTAGGGGAATGGAATGTTGACCCAGAAAGTCCCTGGTCTCAAGAAAAGACCATTGGAGCTGGAACTATAAATATCCCTGGAGAACCAACTTGGGGGGGGTCTAATTTCCTTGACTTCTCCCAGACATCCAGCTACCCCTTGGTCTTCCCCTTGGGCTCCGGGAGGAGGGACTTGGTGGGAGGTGGAATGTGGGAAAAATTAGTTAGCATAACCTAGCCAGAACACCCCTAAACTAAATCATTACCCTCATTTATCAAGCTGGTTGACCACTTTACATCAGGGCAGTGGAATTTATCCCTGGCTGAGGGCTGGTTCCCTCGGCCTGATCTTACCTTCTGAGGCCCTTTGCCAGCCCTGGCCATTCACCCATAGCAGCAGCTTTTCCAGACCCTAACCCTCTTCCCTCAGTTTACCCTTGTGTTTAATAAACCCCTTGGCCAGATTGTGAGAGTTTCAGTGATTCATTAATATCATCAACCTGGGCCAGGTGCTGAGGAGAAGGAGGATAGTTATTACTTGTTTCCAGAGGGGCTAGACCAGGCATCCATTTTATTTTATTTATTATTTTTATTTATTATTTTATTTAACTGTGGGCTTCCAGTTTCTCACCAGCAAGGAGGGCTCCTCCCTCCTCACATTAAAGGAGCCTACAGACAGTGAGGAAACTGACTGGTCATCTCAGTTCAGAACCTCACATCCCTGGCTGTCCCAAATCAACAAATACTGGAGTTGTACGTTGTACAATCCTCATAATAACTCTGGGAGGTAAGTGCTATATTTTTTTCTTTTTTTCATATGAAGAAACCAAGGCAAACAGGGGTTAAATGACTTGCCAGTCACCCAGTGAGTAAGCGTCTAAGGCTGGAATTGAACCCATGACTTTCAGATTCTAAATGGAGTGCTCTATCCACTGTACTAAATATGAAAATAAACAGGCATGCTCTCCTATTCCCCTCTAAGCAAAGTTTCATTATTTGTCTCTTTATTTCTCTTTACTTACACACTCTCCTGGACTGGGAAACTACCTATATAATCCTGGAGTTCATAGAGTATGGAATAGGAAGGGCTCCAGAAATATTTCTCAGGAAAAGAACAAGCCAAGGAAGCAAAGGTTCCTGTAAGATCTTGCGGTCTAGTCACTAAAGAAGGTTTATTATCACTAGCTATCTTCAGCTGCCTATGGGGGACCATGACATCATCTTCATCTAGAACTGATTTTGGTCCTTCCCAATCCTACAGGTGACTCACCTTTCATATCAGTGGCATTTCAACTCCTCCTGGAGGTCCCAAGGAAGAGAGAGAGAGAGAGAGAGAGAGAGAGAGAGAGAGAGAGAGAGAGAGAGAGAGAGAGAGAGATAAAGACAGAAACAGAAAGAAACAGAGAGACACAGAGACAGAAACAGAGATAAAGATACAGAGAGGAGGTTTGTGGGAAGAAAGAGAAAGAAGAGAGAGACAGAGGGAGAGAGAGAAAGAAGAGAGAAAGGAGAGAAAGGAAAAAGGAGAGAGAAAGAAGAGAGAGAGAAAGGAGAGAAAAAGGAGAGAGAGAAAGAGAAAGAAGAGAGAGAAAATATAAAAGTCATTTGCTTTTTATAATGCCCTCTCTCACAGATGATGAGTATAATTCATCCATATTGGTTTCTTTATAGCACAATGGTCTCAAAATATGTTCTGTCTTGCTCCTTATATGAATCATCCAGTTCTGCCATATAGTACTTTTGTGATCTCAATTTCCTTCACTGGAAAATGGTGAAATTGAACTTGAAAAGCAGGACTATACTTTCCAGACTGAAACCTATCATCCTGTGTCAGAAATGACACAAGACACAGGTGTCCTGATTTCATCTTGTATTCTTTCCTTGCTTTTTTGTTTTAAATTATCATTCATTTATCTGGACCCTCTTCCACCCCCCTAGGTAGGGGAGGATAGGAGGTGTAGATCCAAACTTCTTGTAACAAACATGAGTAGCCAAGTAGAACAAATGGCATGCATGCTACTTCTCACTCTGAAATCATTAATATATTAGTAATTCTATATGAACTTCGCTAAAGCTTTACTTTCAGTGACAAATTCATGGACTTAAATCAGACAAAAGATGTTTAATCAAAGACAAAACCAAAACCAACAATGGTCATTAACTGTTCTGCTGAAAACTGACCATCTAGTAATCAATCATTTAATCAACAAGCATATATTAATGTGTACTGTATGACTGACACTACAATAGATGGTGAGGAAAAATAAAAAAAGAAACATCCCCTACAGCCAAGGGGCTTACATTCGATCAGAGAAGAAAACAAGGATAAATATAAGTATTTAACAGTATCAGATATGAAAGAAAGATACTTTGAAAAATGCTCATTCATGAAATTTTTTAAATGAAAGGGAAATATTAGCAGCAACCATGGTAAATTGGCCAGCACTAGATCCGTAGTCAGGGAACATTAGTTTGAAACCCATTTGTGCTACTTTGCTGTCTTAGTTACCATAGTATCGCCATGTCTCCTTTTTTTCTCATTTTCCTCATTTATCAAATTAAGATTTTGCAAATGATGCTATCTAAGATCCCTTCTGACTCTAGATCTATATAATCTAAGGAAACAATAGCTGATAAAGAATTTTAGCCCTAATTCTGTTTAATCTATTTCATTTGAGCCTCAAAATAATCCTGTGAGATAAGTACAATTATTATTTTTGCCATTTTATGAAAGATTCGATTAAAATGTTACTCCATCCTGGTCACACAACCAGTGAATGTTGGTGTCAGGATTTGAAACCAAGAATTCCTTACACAAGTTTAGCATTCTATCTAGCATTCCAGTCATCTTCCCCCCTTCACATTTTATAGAGGAGGAATCCAATAACCAGAGAGGTAATATGGCTTGTCCAGTGTCACAGTGTGTTAATGGCCTGATAATACATGTCTCCTGAATTCTAAATATGATACTTTTCCCATGACAGCCAAGGTACCCTGCAGTCTACAAATATAAGTCCATGTTGTTAGTATAAATATCATTTGTGAACCAAAGGCCTCTAAGGTATTGACCAATTAAGCCCCCAACATAGATAAAGGGGCTGCCCCTCCTTCTTGCCTTTGCTGTGGCAGAGCAGGTTACAGTGATTAATGAGTTAATATTGAGGACAGAGCCTTGAGGATGGCTGAAGCCAAAGGGTATCAACCACTGAAATGAATTAGCCCTGCCCCTTTGATGATGGCTTGAAGGAGACTTTGCTTTATCTGTCCCATGGGACCTTATTTAGGACTGGCCACCTTGTCATGAGGATTTATGAAAACAAAAGCATTTTTGTCTTACTATGAAGGAATCTAGGCTCCTCTGTTTAATGTTTTAAAACTTGCTGGGCTTGGGCAAAACAACTAGGTCCACTCTTTTCCCCCTTGGCCAACTACCAGGAAAATTATGAAGTCAACAAAGTTTGGGTTTTTTGTTTTTTGTTTTTCGTTTTTTTTTGTTGTTGTTGTTGTTTTAATTTGTCCTTTCACAGCCCTTCCTTCAGCTAGCCATTTCTAAGGGTCAGATTCACTCATATTTCCCCTGGGTGCTTAGAATTTCCTGTCCAGATTTACTCTCCCCACATGTCAAGCCCCATAGTACTAATGCTTCAGGTAGAGCTGCAACTTGCCACTGACTTGAGACTCAGTAGAACATACTACTTTTTAGTTCTTCAACTATCTGTGATTCCTCAGGTAAGTCATCGCTCTATACATCAGAAACAAGGTTGAAATAATTTTACTTTCCAGTGACTTCAGAAGTGATTGATACACTATTCACAGGTTGAAAAATGAATCCCCTCTACAATATCCCCAAGAAGTGGTCATTTAGACCTCCAGAAATGGATTGGTCCTTCATAACATCCCTGAAAACATAAGTAGTTAATCACATATTCCACTTTCAGGTAAATCTGGGGCTTTGTGCTACAATAGAAAACACTGTTTTGAGAAACAAGAAATCTGCATTCTAGGCCCCCTTCCATCAACTACTCTGCACATGATCCTTGATAAATGAGATCATTTCTTGAGGACTCAATTTCCTCTCCTACAAAATATATGTAATAACGCCTGTCCCTGACTACAGGATAGCTATGGGAATCAAATGAGACAATAGCACTGAAAAAATTATTACTGAACAGCATTATCCACTTCAGCTTCATCTATTCTGTTTTTGCATATTTTTGCTTGCCTTTTTGTTGCCTCCTTTCTTAAAAAAATAACCAGTTATTAGCTTAGAAGATTGTTTTAGTCCTCAAGTAATTTTTCCTTCCTTTGCCCATCTTTTCATTCAATATCGTTCACACACAGGAACCTCAGCACTGGAATATTATATTTTGGGGGGATTCTTCACATTTCCAATTTTGAAATGTCGAAGCAGAAGCTTAGGGCTAATCTGAGGGAGGCATGGTAACATTTAAGAGATTTCCTTAAGACTATTAAAGGAGGAATGTCCACTTCTGGAATGACTTGACATTTAAAAAATATATGTTTGTCACCATCAATATCCTTCCAAATCTTTCAAATCTAAACCAACAAAACTGGTTCCTAGGCAGGTCACTCCTCCTCCTTTTGTGTCACTCTTCAGTATAGAAGCTTAGAAAAAGTGTGTGACTGTGTATATATGTCAGAGACAGAGAGACAGAGACAGAGAGAAAGAGAGAGAGAGAGAGAGAGAGAGAGAGAGAGAGAGAGAGAGACAGAGAGACAGAGAGAGAGAGAGAGAGAGAGAAGATGAAGAAATGAAAGATTCCTATCATTTCTTCCTGAGCCAAAGTGATCTATTCATGATCAGATTATTTTAGAGTTGGATTTAGGAATGGAAAGGGTCTGATGGTAAATGTTTAACACCAACTATCCTGAAAAATAAAAAAGCATGTCTGGTACACTATTAACATCATGCATTTATAGTCTGTCTGACTGTTGAGGTATAAATGCATACATTAAAAGTGTAAATCAGCCTCCCAAGCTTGTAGGAGCTGTCTCCAGCACAACCTTGGGTATATATGTTCATCTTAGCATTGTAGATGGCACAATGCTGGGAAAGACAGCTAACACTCTGGATAATAAAGTCAGGATCTAAAAAGTAACCTAACCCTGGGAACCTAGAACGCTGGAACCGAATCTAATGAATAAAATTCAATAGCAATAAATGTAAAGTTTTAGATTTTGATTCCCAAAAATCAATTTTGCAAGCATGGTATGGAAGAGACATGATTAGATAGGAGTTATTCTGAAAATAACCTGGAGGATTAATGAACTCCAAGTTCAGTATGAATCAATAGTATGATGTACTAGAGAGGAGAAAAAAGAACCTAATTTAATCATGAATATCATCAAGAGAAGCATCACTTTAAGGAAGAGGATAGTGATGATCCCACTATGCTCTGCCCTTGGGATACTGTTCGGTTCTAGATGCTGGAGTCAAAAAAGGGCTGGGATAAAATGGGGAAGACTAGCCAGAAAGAGGAAGGGTCTTAAGTTCATGTTAAAGAAGGATCAATTAGAGAAATTGAAGATGTCTAGTCTGAAGAAGAGAAGACTAAGGGGGAAATAGCAGGTGTCTTCAAATTTGTCATTTTGAGGAAATATAAGCCTTGTCCTGTTTGGTTCCAGAAAAACCAAAAGAACACATGGTTTGCATGGGTTTTCTGGGAGAAATAGTACCTCTGTGGGTACTTTCAGGGCAAGTCATTCACCTTTTATATCCTCCTTTCCTACAACTATCATTTGTGACTCTAAGAAGCTGTAGCATTCATAGTAGTCAAACCCCAGGAAAACCCTATTGGCAGGCAGATTAAAGCAGGTTAAGGATCACTGACAGATCTCAAGCCAGTCTCTGAGTTAAGGTGAATGTCTACCCCAAGCACAAGAAGACTTCCCTAGAAAAATAGACATGTGAATAATTTATTCCAACAGACAATAAAGGTGATTGAAGCAGAGTTTGGTCTCACATTGAAGAAGCCACAGTCATCCACTGCATCATCAGTTGTCCCAACTTTTGTCTTGCCCCTGGAC
Source organism: Gracilinanus agilis (assembly GCF_016433145.1). Taxonomy (NCBI): domain Eukaryota; kingdom Metazoa; phylum Chordata; class Mammalia; order Didelphimorphia; family Didelphidae; genus Gracilinanus; species Gracilinanus agilis. The sequence goes on along the minus strand of NC_058130.1, from coordinate 688,670,220 downwards.
TTTGATGACTCTGGAAGAGAGAGTAAGGCTGATGTCAAACTTAAATCTAATTCATAAGCAAGTTAAGACAGCATTCTACGATGTCACTGGTCTTCTTTGAAAATGAAGGATAAACAATATTTTAAAAAGAATTAATTTTATATTTAATATCAGGAGAAACTTCTAAAGTATATTATAGAGAAGGATTCCTTTTGGATAGAGTCTGTAACAGTTATACAATCAGGCTCATTCCACTTCAGATGCTCTGTGATTCTGTGAAAATGAGGATAATACTTGTCTTACCTATGTCACAGGTTGTCATGAGGAGAATCATTTCTGAACCTTAAAGTGTTACCCAAATGTAAACTGTTATTCTTGAGTAAGGAAGATGACACTTGCTCAATACAGAGAGATATGCTTTTCTTCTCTAAACACTATCCTAGAGCTATCATGTAAGCCCACTCTGGGGTAAAGGGAAGGACACTAAAATCACTTATTGTTATTCTTTTACTAGCTAACTTTGCAAACTTATAAACTTTCTGCTTCAGTTTCCCGACATTTCTAAACCACAAGAACTTTACCCTCTGCGTTGTCTTCGTGATCACCAGAATTCGGACGCTAGCCTTTGAGAGACCAGTTTTCTCATTATTTGGCTAGAAACCCAGCCCTCATAACATCCCAGCAATTTCCAAACCACACTGATGTATATATTGCATCCACCCTATACCTATTTCTCCGCTATATATAGTCTTTCCACATTGGTATATAAGCTCCTTGAAGACTTTAAAGCAAGAATTGTTGTTTCCTTGTGTCTATATCTTTGGTGCTTGGGTAAAGTGTCTGACATATAGCAAGTGCTTAAAAAATGAATTTTAATTAATTCATATTATAGTAAGAAAGAAAGAAGAGGAGGAAGGAAGGAGAGAAGAAAGGAAGGGAAGAACAGAGGGAGGGAAGGAAGGAGAGAAGGAAGGAAAGAAGGAAGAAAGGAAGGAAGGAAAAAAGGAAGAAAGGAAAGAAGGAAGAAAGGAAAGAAGGAAAGAAGGAAGAAAGGAAAGAAGGAAGAAAGGAAAGAAGGAAAG
>NC_058130.1:688579865-688668891 GCF_016433145.1 Gracilinanus agilis | reverse complement strand
GAAGAAAGGAAAGAAGGAAATCGGGAAGAATGGAGGAAGGAAGGAAGAAAGGAGAGAAGGAAAGAATGAAAGAAGGAAAGAAGGAAAGGAGGAAGGAAGGAAGAATGGAGGAAGGAAGGTAGGAAGGAAGAAAGGCAGGCAGGAAGGAATGAAGGAAGGAAAAGAGAAGAGGGAAGGAGGAAGGAAACAAGCCTTGGTATTGGAATCAGAAGACTTAGGCTGAAATCTAGCTTCTATCTCTTAAGACTGAAATCTCTTACTATCTTGGTGAATGCTGGAAAATCACTTCATCTTTAAGGGCTTTAGTTATCTCATTTGCAAAATGTAGCTAATAACACTTATGCTACCCAGCTTCATAGGGTTGTTGAAAAGTGTCCTGTGACAATAATGACTAGCATTTATCTCGTGCTCCAAGTTTTATAAAGTGCTTTTTGTAAACCTTAAAGCTCTAGATAAATGTGAGTTATTATCTGACCCCTCCCCCATTCTGCCTCCCTTCCCTACTCCCTTTTTCTTGTTCCACCATTAGCTTCAGGTGACTAAGCAGTCTGCAATCTTCCTCCTTTTTATTTCAGTTTGGGGGCTCATGGATCATTCTGCCGACTACGACCGGGAGTCTTTGCAATAAACTGCCCACTAACATTTTATGGCCGAATTCAATAGCGCTCAGGGCCTCCTGCTCCTGAGGCCCTCTTCTTCTTTCATAAACAAAACCGAAAACAGTCCCACTGGCTGTTCTTCCTCTTCTCCCAAAGTCATATTTAAAATCTTTCTGCCAGAGCTTTCCTAACTAGACAGTGAGTTCTTGATTCTGTAACATTGAGAAGGGTATCTTATCTTTTAAATAAAAAGACCAACTCATAGATACGAACCTGGAAATGATTTCAGGAATTATTTAGTTCAATTCCTCAAATTCCACGGATGAGAATATTAAGAGTCAAGAAAGTCAAATGACTTACTCAAAACTCCCTTGGTAGTATACGGCAAAGTAGGATTTGAACACATGTGCCATCTGTGAAGAGTCCAGAAGCAGACCTATATGATTGGTAATCTGGTACATAGCAGGGCTTTAATATATATGCAAATACATATATACATGCATATTATATTATGCTAAAATAGTTTGATGTGTAATTAAGTTTATTTTATTGATTGTTCATGGATTACAGGAGTGTTAGCAGAAGACTTGAAATGGATGAATGTCTGTATATTTCCAAAAAGAGAATGGAATGGAAAATACAAACAAAAGATCAAAGTGACTGATTGGGATGGGGGATTCTAGAACATACTATTAAAGGAATGGTTAAAGAACATAAAGAAAAGGAAATAATGATCCCAGAACAAAATGTAAGAACAAAAATGTAAGAACAACAGATCTCGATAAAATTTATTTTAGAAAAGAAATCTGTCAAACTAGGTAACTCAAACTCTAGCTTCTCTGTGAAACTGGAAAGTGGTGAGACCATGTAAGATCTATGATTTTTTTTAATTTTAATTTTTATTCTAATAACAAATTCAAATAATTCTTACAGCAAATGCTTCACAGTGGCAATGAAATCCTAGAAAAATGCTTTGCTATCTTCCTTTCAGAAACTAGCTTAATCTGACCTTTCTTTAGAAAAGGCATTACAAATCTGTTAGGAAAAGAAAACTAATTATTATGAGAATGTCAATGGTCTCTCTAAATACTCTGCTAACACACACACACACACACACACAGTATTCATACCTTGATCATCAAAAAAGTTAAACTCTACAAATGTAAGAAAATCCTATATTGCATAAGAAGCAAAAAGTGTTAAAAATTCCAGAGGTATAACAAATAATTATTGATTTAGTAAATATTGATCAAGTTACCAGAAATTACCATAATATATTACTTTTGCTGATTTTCAAAAACACTGTTGCCTCAATCCAACCCATGATCATTTCTGCAAATATATAACATTGATTCAAGCATGGGGATAATATTAAGGTATTTGATTTCTCCATGGAAACTTGTCCTTTACTTAAGTCATCATGAAACCTGTAAAGTCAACAATTGATTTAAAATATAGCATTGTTCAGGGAAGGAGACAATTTATGTACATTAAAGGTTATGCCTAGATTGAACACATTATCTGTCCCAAATAGAACTTCTAATTAAAGAAGTCAAATCAAACCATCTTAATAATCAGATGATAAACTTGGTTGGCATCATGCTATATGGTTTAGTGAGAAATCTTAAACTTAAAATGAAAAATCTTAACTTCCATTTCTTGGATTCTTTTTCCAATGATGCCAAAGGGTCATTTGGATTCAAAAAATGCAAAATTCTTAAAATTCAACAAAAAATGTAGAAAACGATTGTTGTGGGGGCAGCTGAGTGGCTCAGTGGATTGAGAACCAGGCCTAGAGATAGGAGGTTCTAGTTTCAAATCTAGTCTCAGACACTTCCTAGCTGTGTGACCCTGGGAAAGTCACTTAACCCTATTGCCTAGCCTTTACCACTCTTCTGCCTTAGAATCAATATTGGTTCTAAGATGGAAGGTGAATGTTTAAAAAAAAAGAAAAGAAAATGATGGTTGCTAGTTTAAATGCAGTTACAATTAACTAATGCAAGAGAGTGATACCTACAAATACCTTAGTCTCCTCCAAGCAAGACATGCTGAGCATAGATATCAAAAATATTTATTTTCCTTCTGAAATCAAAGTTCTATAAGAGCCACTTTAAGACTATTAATAGTCTTAATGTATACTTTAGATATAAAATAGACCATGACATATTTGTTTACTTTTAAATTATATTTTACTTTTTCCAGTAACATGTAGAATATTTTTTCCTTTAAAGAAAAAAATTAGTTCCAATATTTCTCTCTCCTTTCCACTATTACTCATTAATTCACTCCCATCCCATTCCCCTGAGATGTTAACAGTTTGTTAGTAATTTTACATGTGTAATCATGTAAAATGTTTTTGAAGGAGGAGGAGGAGGAAAAGGAGGAGAAAGAGGAAGGATCATCCTCCTCCTACTACTACTACTTCTACTCCTCCTCCTCCTCCTTCTTCAAAAAGAAGAGGAAGAAGAAGAAGAAAAAGAAGGAGGAAGAGGAGGGACATAGAGACAAAGACACAAAGAGAAAGAGAATGGAGAAAGAGGTAGAGAAATAATGTGTTTTGATGTGCATTCAGACTATCAGTTTTTTTTTCTCTGAAGGCAGATGACATTTTTCATCACAAATCTCTGAGCTTGTCTTGGTTCCCTCTAGTGCTAAGAATATCTGGATCATTCACAGTTATTCATCAAAAAATATTGCTATTACTATGTGCAATGTTCTTGTGGTTCCACACACTTCAATTTGCATCAATTCATATAAATATTTTCAGGTTTTTCTGAAATCCTGTACACCATTTCTTAAAGCAAAGTAGCATTTCATTACAATCTTATACCAAAATTTGTTAATCAATTTTTCAATTGATGGAAAGATCTTGATTTCCAATTCTTTACTACCACCAAAGCTTCAATAAATATTTTTATACAAATTGGTCCTTTTCCCTTGGATATAGACTTAGTAGAGTATTGATGGATTTAAAAGTATGCACACTTTTAAAGCCTTTTCAGCATAGTTTCAAATTGTTCTACGGAATAATTGGATTATTTCACTGCTCCACCAATGATGTGTTAACATCCCAATTTTCCCACATTCCCTCCAACATTGATCATCTATCTTTTCTGTCATTTTGGCAATCTGCTGGGTGTTAGGTGGTACTTCAAAGTTATTTTAATTTTTATTTCTTTAATCAAGAGGAGCACAACATATTTAGAAAATATTCTAACAAAAACTTTTAAAATATTTACAAACCTGAAGGACCCATCACCCTAATTATAGGTTATAGAAAGATTATTTGGTCCTAACTCAAGCATATGAAGACTTTCCCTGGCAGAATGAGTAGATAAGAACAGTGTTCCAATGCCCATGAAAGTGAATGAAGCAGGTGCTGTGGAGTGCTTACAGCTAATTCAGATATCATTGCCAAGATCATCCACTCCATCCCAGACCATTGGCAGTTATATTGACTTATTTTCTTGTCATTAGACTCTGATGGCTCTGAAAGACAGGGAGTGAGGCTAATGACTTTGTGTAACTCTGAGTCACTTAATCCAATTCATGCATAAATCAAAACATCACCCTAGCATGTCATTGGTCATCCTCAAAAATGAAGGACAAATAAGAACAATTATTTTGTTTCCCATAAAAAAGGAAGAGAATCAGTAGAATCCTTCGGAGCATGTAATAGGTCAAAAAACTACAGAATGGGTTTTGAAGAAAACCCACATCACTTCAAAGTGATTTTCACAAAATATAGGTCTAACTATGTCACTCTTCTACTCAATAAACTCTAGTGCTTCCCTATTTCCTCAAAAATCAAATATTAAATCTAGAGCTTGCTTTTTTAAAGCCTTTTACAAGAGGACCCATTTCTTCATCTCCAGTCTTCTTACATTTTTACTCCCTTCTTTGTTCTCCAAAACCTATCAACACTGACCTTTGCACGCAAGAATTTTTCTTCTACTTTGTGCATTTTCACAGTATTTTTCTCCATACCTCCTAAGCTCTCCCCTCTCTCATTAAGATGTTTATTGACTGACTGATTTGTCCAAACAATAGTGAAACTGACACTGTATGAACACAAATGAATTTGTTAAACATAAAAAATGGGAGACAGTTATGTGGCTCAGTAGACTGAGAGTCAGGACTTGATATGGGAGGTTTGAGTTTCAAATCTGGCTTCATATATTTCCTAGTTGTATGACCCTGGGCAAGTCATTTAACCCCCATCTCCTAGCCCTTACCTCTCTTCCACCTTTGAATCAATACAGAGTATTGATTCTAAAATGGAAGATAAGGGTTTAAAAAAGTGAACATAATATTTTCCCTTTATATAGTGTATGAAATTGCTAACGTGCAAGAGTGAAATCCAATGACCCTCCAGTGGTAACATCTGCTGAAATTAGAAAATAATATGATGATGAGCATGAATCAATGGCTAATTTATGTGGATTTATTCATGGATTTGCAAGGGTTTTGGATGGTAATTCAGTACTATTATATCACCACCTAAAATTACCCAGGGGTTATTCTTAAGGAACCTAAACTTGGGGATGGATGCAAATTATGGAAAGAAACAGAATTATACAACACATAACTCTAGACTTTTAAAAATTTATTACTATGAACCCAGGAAAATATCACCTGGTGCCTAGAGTTATACATTAGATGGTTGCTGTTTTTCAGAGTCTGATATGTAACAAATCCTCATACTCAAAGTCAGATTTCAAAATTTCCTGAAGAACTCGATCATCTGACAATTCATTGATTGAACTTCATCTAAACATGTTTGATCCATAGCATTCTAACAACAGCATTTTAATAGGTATCAACATATAAAATATTCATCATATACAAGCTACATGGAATTTTTAATATTTTCAAATTAGAGAAATTTAACAGGAGAAATCTAAATCTCTTGGGAACATAATGAGGTAGAGATTACCCTGGTGATTCTGCCTTCTACTAATGTGCTACCCTGAAGATGTTCCTGGTAAGCTTTTAAGATACACACTTACATCCCATTACTTTTATTCTACTTCATAAAGCATTTTATCCACCTGAACAATAGTCCTCAAACATCAAATCAAATAGTAAAAGAATAATAAGATGGTAGTGACTTGTCCCAACACCATTTCTATCAAAACAGAGAGAAATAAAATTTTTATTTATAATTAGATTCATAAAAATTTAAGGATTTAAGTATGTCTGCATACTAAATACTCATAATATTCAAACTTCATAGTTTTTAAAATGTAGAAATAGAGCAAAATCTTTTGCTATGTAATTATCATTGTCTTGTGTTACTGAAATTGTCCAAAAGACCCTTTTACTGATTCTACAGAAGAAATTACAATCCAGTACTTCTACTCAATTACAAAACGTTCTCATTTTACCTGCTTGCATGGAAAATTAAGTATAAATTTGAAATCACAGGGTAGTGATTCCTCATAGGCCCATTCCTAGCTGAAATCCATCTAAAAAGATGCAAAGAATGGCATAACAACTCAAATATTCATAGTGGTTTAAAGTTTACAGAGTGCTTTAGCATGTTCTCAGGACAGTTTTGAAGAGTAATTTCGTAATTACTCTTTTGCATAGTTTTTTTTTGTTACTTTTTCATACTTGGGTGAAAATCAATCTCTTTTCAATATCAACCCATTACTCTTAGTTCTATGCCCTAAGAATTAATAGAACAAGACTATATCCTCATTCAAATATTTGAAGATAACTCTCATATTCTCTTCCTCTTAAGCCTATTCTTCTTCATGATGTTTGTTCAATTCTCTCAATTGATCCTCCTGACCTAAACTATTACCTCAAGGTTCTCCACTATCCCAGTTGCCTTCTTCCATTTTATCAACATCATTCCTAGAGCATAGAACCTAGACCTGGATATAATACTCAGATATAGTCTTACAAGAGCAGAGCAGAATATTATTAATGGCTCCTGAACCTGTTTGTCTTAATAAAACCTAATGTTTCTCTAACTTTGGTTGGGGATGCCATAACACAATGTTAAGTCTTACTGAGCTGCACTGTGATTAGGCAATGCTTTCCTATTTAGTACTTTTCAATTTTTTTAAAATCCCAAAATAAGATTTTTCATGAACACCTGTTAAACTTAATATTTTTAGACTGGCATTCTAATTCGTTTCTTTGGGAAGATGGATCTTTTGGTTCATTGGCAAATTTACAGAGAAGGAAACAGATTCAGCAAAGTGAAATTACTTTTCAAAGTCTATGAAACATTGGTAGAGGCAGTATCAAAATGTACATTCTCCACATTTCATCCACATTAGGCCCAGAGAGAGGAGAGGTCATGGTGTTTAAGGAACATGAAATATATTTCTCCAGATCAAACGCTCCATAGGTGTATTCTCAATTTTTAAGCCCAGCCTGAAATTTACCCACCATGCTGTCCCAAATTACTTATGCCATTGGACACCTCATTTGACTTAGATTCAGTGAGAATTGGGTTCATATCTCCCTACTGAAACTTAAAAGCTACATGATCTTAGGTATGTTATCAAATGTCTCCAATTCTCAGTTTCTTTATCTGTGTAATTGGGGATAATAACACCCGTAGTTTCCATTTTATAAGAGTTGTAATGAGGCTCACATTAGAGAATATATGAAGAATAATTTGCAAACTTTTAAATGATATGTAAATGTCAGTTTTCTCATATTTTTCACTTAAATTACCCTGAGTTAGTTGTAGAGATTATAATGACCTCTTGCTATTCATGGAATCCATGGGGCAGCAGGCATACTCTTCAATAAGACCTTCCCCTGTTAGCTAGAGTTCTCTTCCCTATTGTCCCCATCTTTATAACACTTGTGGCATTTATTGGAGAGCAGACAGAATTAGGCTTCTTAATGATTAAAGATGGAGCTCCTATATTTGACCCAGAGCAGGAAAGTCTAACCTTTATGTTGCTACCCAAATGAGATCTCAGGCTATGTGACTTTCGATGGACCCAAAATTCAGAGCTTAGAGGAGATCTGGATTCATGGCATAATGAGGTCTAGCCCAGTCATCTGTCTTGAGCTTTGCATCTAATGCCCTACATCTCAAACTGGAAGGGACAGATAGTCCAACTTCTTAAAGAAATGGGTAGGTGGAGATATATGTATAATGATAATGATGTGTATCCATCTCCTCAACTGCAGTTGGTGGGGAGGAACACCTACTCCTCTCACTCTGGCTGCTGCTGTAAATTACCCCTTCTCTCTGACAGGCTTGGTTGATTAACCTGTCAGTGATTCCTTTAACAGCTGCCCAAGTGAGGGCTCTTGAGAGGTTAGGTGAGTGGTTAACCTCTCTAGGCCCAACCTGGGGTTGGATATATTGGTAATGGGCTATTGATTAGCTTTGGATAATGATTAGGATATGACTGCGTATTTGAACTCCCTTCCTAAGGGCTATGATGAAATGACCACTCAGGAAGGTACTTGCTATTAAACACTGTTTATCTATTGATAGGGAAAGGATAACAAGGTAAAGCATTGGGGACTGGAAACCCTATTGCTCTATTAACTATTAAACTAACTGATAATCAGGACTGGAGGCAACTAAGCTGGTGGAGATTTGAGGTCTTCACCTTCTCTCTATCTCTGGCCAGATCTGGCCACAGCCAAGCCAGAGAATAGGGAAGGCTATTCTTGTAAATAGATATTGATGATCTTTGTATTCTCTCAGCTCTCTCACCAATAGTGTTGATGGTTCACTAGCTCTCGCAGTCTAGCCAGGAAGTAGAGTGAAGTAGAATCAGGCTTTTCCTACCCTCTTCTTCTTCAACCACTCTTCAACCACCCTTCAGCCACCCTCTGCCCAGATTGATCTACAGAGGCTTCTCAAGTCTCAACTCAGAGATCTGCGATCTCCAGTTCTGAGCCTCTGAGTCCAGAGACCTCCTCCACCGTAGCTGTAAGGGGGCATATATATAGAGTGGGGCTAACTGACATTTGCCCCAGGCTCACTGCCTGGGAACATTCTGAATCTTTCAACTGCCATCCCTGTCAGTCAAGGTGGCATCCATCTCTTCCCAGATTAGTGATTATAAAAAACTCCACCTCATTTTATAGATTTTTGAAACTGAAGTTGAAAAAGATTGTGTTATAAAAAGTTTTACAGGTCATGTCAAAGGTGATACTTGAACCAAAGTAATGGAATGTCATGGTTCTTTTCTGGGAATAAGAGCATCCCATCTCCATGCTCAGGAAACCAGCAAGTGCTTCCATTCTTTTCCCAAAAGCTACAGTGCAGGGAAGATATTACCTAGCTCTTCATCAGCACAACTACAGAAGACATAGAAAATAAAGTTCTCTCCACCAAAGACCTGGATACTGCCATATGGTTCATTATCAGAAAACAATATGGTTTTGTTCTAGAAAAATAGCATTAAAGGAAATGCATTAATATTTGCCTTCCAGTTGTACCTCAAGGACCACTGACTTGTGGCTCAAACCTGACGTGTGTATTGTCTTTCCTATGAGAATGTGAGTCCCTTGGGAATGGAGATAATTTTGCTTTTCTCTTTGAATCTTTAGATTTTTACAGTGCCTTCTACATAGTAAATCCTTCATCAATTCTTTTTCTTTAATTCATTCATTCATTCCACTGCACTTCTTTTTTCCTCTAAATCCTGCCCCATTTCCAAATCAATAACCATGTCCAGGGTACCGTTAACCCTCCTATAAAATGTTCTTTTCACTAGTTTCTTGTTATGGAAGAATATAAGACAGGATTGTGACTCTCTTTTCTCATTACCATCTTAATTAAAAGAGGTAGAAAGCAACAAGGTATCAATCTCCAAAGACAACATTGCCATATATTGATATATACTGTGACTAGCTGTTAGACCTTGATGTATACAGCTAACATTTGGATTGCTTCACTGATTCACTCAAGAAATGATTATTGAATACCTGGCATGAATAATTCTCACACATTTGTCCAAGCCCTGCTCTGTAGAGTCAAGAATGTAAGAATAATCCCTCTTCCATATGACACCCTTTCAAATAGTTGAAAATGATTGTGTTACTATGAAAGTTATTCTTTTCTAGGCCACATATTCCTTAGTTCCTTCAATTCATTCTCTTATCAAGTTATTTCTCATAATCTCCTTATTTTGATTACCCTTAGCACACTTATTATCTGACCAATGCTCTTTTTAATATTTAGCATCCAAAGTAGAACACAACATTCTAGATTTTCTTCTGCTTCAGAAAGAGTATATTGTCTACTTAACTAAATCCTGAATTTGGGAACATATAGGGGGCTCCAAAGATAAACTGTAAGGCCTGGAGTAGAGGGGACTTGAATTCAAATCTGGCCTCAGAAACTTCCTAGCTGTGTGACCCTGGACAAGTCACTAAATATCAACTGCCTAATCCTTACTGCTCTTCTGCCATGGAACCAATACTTCTATTGATTCTAAGACAGAAAGTAAGATTTTAAGTATTTTTAAATTATTTTTTCCTTTTTTTACTTAGAATATTTTTTCGTACAATAACCCAGGCATCAGGGTGTTGGGAGGATGGTTAGCCCAGGCTGCTAGAGCTGGCCAGGGCTGGGTAAGGGGAATAAGACAGTTCCTCAAAGACAGTGGAAGCCTCCATGCAATGCACTTTGTCCAGGTTGGAGAAGCAAATGGGGACATTGTTGTGATTTCACCTACTAACCCATCTTTCCCCTGTTGGGGTCATAAGAAAGGACTGTTAGCTAGTAGGACACCATGAGTCTAGTAGACTTGAAGTTGGTGGAATAAAAGACCAAAGCTCTTTGTAGATTGGAAAAGTATATGTCAGAGCAGAGATTAAAATAAACTTACTACTGGTTTGGATTCAGGTAGAGACTGGGGCAGAAATTCTCCCAGGAAGAATCTAGCAGGAAAAGGCAAATGTCTAGTTGAGGGAGTTGGGGAAAGAGGGCAGTATTTAGTTGAAATCACAAAGTTTATTATTACTGATAGATGGAAGAAAATAATTTTCCTATGGTTCTCTTTCCTCTCTAAAAAAATTATGAAATCTGTTGTCATTTATTCAAGTTTGGGAGGATTGTTGTTTGTCCTTTCCTACTCTTTTCTGGGTCACAGTTCAACTGGGTTCTGGTAGCTGCTAGTTGATGGGGTCATGATTTATTTTTAATTTTAATTATCTTAGTTTTAAAGCATTTTATGGAGAGATGAAGTCAAAACCAACTTCTGTTTGTTTGGGGTTTTTTCTGGATGGATTTTGCAAAGATAGCTTGTAGAGATCATGATTTTTGGCCAAACCAATAACTAAACTTATTGGGTGGGATTATGAGCTTGGCTTGGTGGGTGAGAGAGAGATAACTGGCAAGACTGTTAAACAAAAACAAATCTTAAAAATCCACAAACATACTATTCCCATCCTATATCACTGCTTAAAGTAAAATGAAAAATTATTTTATGGACTAATTTGTCTTAAACAGAAGAAAAACACAGAAAAAGATTTCTTTTTCTACTTGTGTGACCATTTTCTCCTTCCTCTTCACTTCTGGAGAGTGAATTTAACATCTAGGTATCTTTTGTTGAGCCACAGTTGACTGTATATTTGTGGGTAGTTTATTTTAAAATGAAAATGAATAAAAAGTAATTTACAAAATGATATTTTTGATAATAGGACTGAAGAAATTCTTAGAAGTGGAGGAAATTTATACAAGAAGTGGGAAATTAGGGAAGCATGACATTATTGTTGGAGTTACAACCACAGACTTTACTTCCAGTGAACTGATTGATTAATATTTTGATTAATCCTTTTCCTGGCCCCCTTAGCTCCCTTTCCTTGGAAATGGAGGTGGAGGGGGCCTTTGCAGTTTGCACAAAACACAAGCCAGAACAGAGGAGAATCTGGCCCTGATCACTTCCAAAAACTTTAAACTGATGTCTTTTCTTGGTCCCATCTTCATTTTCTCTGACTTTTCTTAAAGATGTCGACTATGCAATTGCATACATTCCTGGATTTGTTCAGAGAAGGGGAATAACATCATAGCTAACATCTGGAGTGATGATGGAAACTTATTTTTTCTCTGTTTGGAGTTCCTGAGATGCTTTCTCACCTCCCAGGCTCCAAGATGAAATATTCCCTGTTTTTAATCCAAGTATTTCCCTTAACACCTACGGGGCAAAGATAAGGGCTTTCTGCTGACAGATGTGGCTGGGAAATTTTTATTAAGAGGGGTTCTTTGCCCCACTATATGATTAGGGTGGCTGGAGAAAGGGAAGTAAAACTTCTCTATGTCAGAGCTGCACATAGCTAAATGAAGTGTTTCTCTGTTTTCCTTCCATTTCTCAACCACAAAGACCCTTCTTGTAAATCTGACTTTGCTGTTTTCTGTAACCTTATTGCCTCTGGCTCTTGTATCTTGGACTCCCTTGAAAAGATTGTTATTTGGTTTTAAATAAGTAAAAGTACCCAAAGACAAATGGGGTGTGTTTTCCTGGTTGAGAATCTGACCTTGAAATTTCCCATGTCTCCTCCTGCCTGGCCAATGCCCACCATGATACCGCGATGCTTTTTGGTTTTGTTTTTGTTTTTTCATGGTTCTTCTGTCATCTTCCTAAGGTAATAGTGTAGGCTTGACCTAAAGAGATGGAGACAGATCCCAAGAGAAAAAAAAAAGCTAAGGAAGCTTCAAGCCTCTTCCCTGCCTCCAAACAAAAAATATTCTATAGTTCTTTTGAGTTTGAACTATCCTTAGGTTCTAATTTGACACCATTTTGTTTTTAAATTTGAAAGAGAACAGAAATAAAATAAATACAAAATTCTCCTTGGCATGTGTTTTATTTTTTCAATAAAGGTATAATTTTCCAGCTGTGTGACCCTGGGCAGGTCACTTGACCCCCATTGCCCACCCTTACCACTCTTCCACCTATGAGACAATACACCAAAGTACAAGGGTTAAAAAAAAAAGGTATAATTTAAATTTTATTCCCTTTCCTCATCCTCTAAAAAGGGGAGGTGTTCTTAATATCTAGACTGAGGATGGGTTGGGATGTAGGTTGGGGACCTTCAAGTCCTGTGGATTTTTCTTAAAATTTATTTTTTAAATGGAAGAAGGTAATTATTTATCAAGGCATTAAGAGACTCGCCCTCCCTTCTTAATTTGAGGAGGGGTCCTGAGAATTATAGCTATTTTACTACTGGGGAAGATGATTGAAACATTTTTGGTGGGGAGGGAGAGGATGAAATCATGATATCCTTGAGATCATGATGTGGGTTTTTGTTCTATAGCAGGAAGGCCTTTAGAAAGTAGAGGTGGGTGGTGGGTGGGAAGAATCACTAGTATTTTGGGTGTGGAGGTGGATGTCCTGTCTTTATCTCTCTGGAGCGCCATTGAGTTTGAGAGGGGTGTATATGTTGGAGGCAGAAATTCTTTAACCAAACGTATGGATGTCCCCATCTTTCAGGCTTACAAATGCACTTATATTCTTGCAGAACAAGGCTTCAAGGGTTCTGAAAATGAAGAGCTTTTCAAGGTTATACTCTCCTTTCCTTTTGACCTATGACCCTTGCTATTTACCTTCTCATTTACTTGATCTTATCCATGATGTTATGTAGGAACAGCCTTAGAATTCCTCTAGTATCTCCTCTTTTTAAAAATTCCCTCATTGCCCTGATGATTGTGCTTCAGAGTTGTATGAGATTTAATATGGATTTCTTCCCTTTTAATTTAGTTCACTTAGCTTTTAATTGACAAAAATCTGGAAAAGGGTTTAAAAATGGACAATTTGGGGAATGGGAGTAAGGGGGAGGTCTCAAATCTCTCCTAGTTAAACTCATTGCTATAAAAGAGCCAGAGGTGAAAGGGGTGGGGTTGTGAAGGCAAGTGCTACCTTTTCTCCCCCTTATTGATTCCTTCTTATTTATGCAAACCCTAGAGGTCATAGACCAATAAAATTTTTAAAAATTTAAACATTAAAAAAATTTAAAGAAATAAAAAGAATATTTTCCCATGGCTACAAAATTCATGGTCCACACCCACCCCTCACTCTTTCTTACCCCCTCCCAGAGCTGACAAGCAGTTACACTGGGTCATAATGTATCATTGTTCAAAATCTATTTCCATGCTATTTATATTTGCAGTAGGGTGATCTTTTAACATCAAAACCCTAATTATATTCCCATCGAACCACGTGATCAATCATATGTTTTTCTTCTGAGTTTCTACTCCCACAGTTCTTTCTCTGGATGTGGATAACACTCTTTCTCATAAGTTCTTCTGGATTGTCCTGGGTCATTGCTTTGCTGCTAGTAGAAAAGTCCATTACTTTCATTTGTGCCATAATGTGTCAGTCTCTGTGGATGATATTCTCCTAGTTCTGCTCCTTTCATTCTGCATCAATTCCTGGAGCTCTTTCCAAATCACATGGAATTCCTCCAGTTCATTATTCCTTTTAGCACAATAATATTTCATCACCATCAGATACCCAAATTTGTTTATCCATTCCTCAATCGAAGGGCATCCCCTCATTTTCCAGTCTTTTGCCACCACAAAAAAACGTGGCTATAAATATTTTCGTACAAGTCTGTTTATCTATGATCTCTTTGGGGTACAAACCCAGCAATGCTATGGCAGGCATTCTTTTAAAGCACTTTGGGCATGATTCCAAATTGCCATCCAAAATGGTTGGATCAAGGCACAACTCCACCAGCTGTGTATTAATGTCCCAATTTTTCCACATCCCCACCAACATTTATAATTTTCCTTTGCTGTCATATGGGCCAATCTGCTAGGTGTAAGGTGGTGCTTCAGAGTTGTTTTAATTTGCATTTCTCTAATTAAGAGAGATTTAAAATACTTTTTCATGTGCTTATTGATAGTTTATTTTTTTATCATGTGAAAACTGCCTATTCCTGTCCCTTGACCATTTGTCGATTGTGGAATGGCTTGATTTTTTGAAAATTTGACTTACTTCCTTATATTTTGGAAAAATTAAACCTTTGTCAGAGAGTGTTGTTATAAAAATATTCTCCCAGTTTGTTGCTTTCCTTCTAATTTTCATTGCATTGGTTTTGTTTGTAGAGAACCTTTTTAATCTGATATAATCAAAGTCATTCATTTTACATTTTTCAATGTTCTCTGTCTCTTGCCAGGTATATTATTCTATGTTCACCTAATTTATTTATGATTTCACTTTTTATATTTAAGTCACTTACTCATTTTGAATTTGCCTTGGTATAGGATTAAGTATTCTTTATTTGAATTAAATTCAAGACTAGGATCTGAGGTTTATTTTTTACCTACATTGTAACACTGTCATCATTTATTATCATTCAGGAGGAAGAAGGGGGAAAAGGGATGAAAAGGAAAATAAGGAGAATAAGGATGAAAATGAAAAGAGGAAAATGCTTTCATATGGTCCTTTAATTTTTACTAAGCATTTTTCTGAAAACTGTAGAGTATGTAAAGTTATCTCTATTTTACAGATGAATAAAACGGAGGTCCAAAAACTGAATGATTTGCCCAGGGTCATGAAACTAGTTCCATATCCAAGCCCAAAACTCAACTCTTTTAATGCTAGGTTCATTACCTCTTTATTTGACTTTTCCTGAGCTTTGAGTCATTAAAATTCTCCTAGTTGACTTTTTTCTCTAATGAACAGCCATATGGCTGAACTTTCCTTCTCCTGATCTTGTAAAATCAATTTTTAAAAACTGAGAATGGGACTTTACATTTTTCCCACAAGCTTCATTTCTTTGGATTCATTCTATTGCTACAGTTTTCAAGCTCTTTATGGATCTTGCCATTGAACATTTTAGTTCTGTCTCAGAGATTCATGTTATCTACAAGTCTGATGGGCATAATATCTCTTCCTTCATCCCAGTCAGTAAAAAAAAATTCAGACATTAGAGGTCCAAGGACAGATAACTAAGCCATTTGATTAGCAACATCCTTGCAATATCTGCTGTCAGGACATGGATCAGTCAACAACAAGCATTGATCTTAATCAATGGCACTAACTTGTCAGATCTATGCTAATTTCCAGAGGAAGAATAAAGGCAAAAAGATGGTGCTCAAGAGAAACACAGCACACACACAATAGACATATATTAATATATAAAAAAAAATACGTGGATGCTTAACATGTACAATAAATATATGCTTGGTATATACAATAAAAGAATACAACCTAATTTTTTGAGGGAAAGCATTCACAGCCAGTAAAACTAAGAAAATCTTCAAATAGATCTATGGAGAGGAACAAACTTCATGACCAAACAAGAAATACAATACCATAGAAGATAAAACAAACAATTGCATTCCAAAAAAAATTTTGTTCACCCCGCCCCCGCAAATAAATCAGAAGCAAAGCTTAAAAGGGAAACAATTAACGGGGGAAAAATTTTTGTTGCAAGTTTCTCTAATAAACATCACATTTCCAAGACATGTAAAAAATTAATGAAAATTTGTTAGAAAAAGCATCATCATTTTCCAGTTGCAATATGGTCTGAGGACATAAGCAGGCAGTATGCAAGGGAAGAAATCCAAGCTATCTGTAGCCATATTTTTTTTAATTCCAAATTGCTACTAGAGAAATTCCATTTAAAATATTTCTAAGATTCTATCTCACACCTATCAGTTTAACAAAGATGACTCAAAAAATTATGAATGTTGCACATGATCTGGAACTTAGTCTCTTGGGTAGATAGCATGTTCATGCTTCATGTGATTACAAAAAAAAAAATACCATATTTATTTCTTGAGAACTTGGCTGAGCCATTGAACAAAGCCCTACTCTGAAGAACACCCTATCTTTGAGGATAGTTTGATTCAGAGCTTAGCATGGACATGTACTCACACTTACTCCTGTGTTCCCTTCTCCCTGGCTCAAGTTTTGCTGTTAATTCCAATAGATGAAACTTAATCTTCCTTGAGCCTTTTCACAACAGAATCAACAAGGTGACTCAGTAGATAGAATTCTGGGCCTGAAGTCAGGAAGACCTGAATTCAATTCCAGGTTTAAACATTTCCTAGCTATGTGACTCTTGACAAGTCACTTAACCTCTTGCCTCAATTTTCTCAATTACAAAATGGGGATAGTACAGACACCTATCTTGCTGGCCTGTGGAGAGATACAAATGAAAATTTTTGTAAAGTACTTTGCATAATGCCTGACACATGTTGTTTAATTGTTTTTCAGACATGTCTGAATATTTATGACCCCATCTGAGATATTTTGGAAAAGATACTGGAGTGGTGTGCTATTCCCTTCTCCAGTTGATTTTACATATGAACTATTTACATCTTACATACATACATAAATAAATGAGATAAACAGGGATAAGTGACTTGCCCAAGGTCACACAGTATCTGAGACCATATTTGAACACAGGAAAAGGAGTTTTCCTGACTCCAGGCCAGGCACCCTATCCACTTCACCACCAAGTTGCCCACCTAGCACATAGTAGGTGCTCTATAAATGTTTCTTCCCTCCCTCAAGAGGCTTCATGGCTAATACTCATTTACCTAAGGAACAAATACAAAAAGGAAAGGAAAGAGGCTCAACATGTTGGTGGCTGTGCCAGCCCTAGTAGGAGAGATCCTGAGCTTCCTCAGGAGTCTTAGGGCTCTACAGCAGTTCTTCTCATATCTGAAGCACCTTGAGAGACAGTGTTTGTATTCCTCTTTTGGAACCTTTTAGATGCACACCTAGTACCAGTTCACCACTCAATTAAAAGGTTTTCTTCATCATGCAACAAGGGGAAGTACAAGGGAATACCTGTTTGTGCTCTGAAGTACAGCTTTGCATTTCACTTGTTCAGAAATGTACCCACCAGGCTCCCATGAGAGTTAGCAACAGACAAAGCATAAGGTGCATCCATGATATATTGGGTCACATTAGCTTGTCCCAATACAATTAAAAATTAGCACTTCATTTTAATATCCTGCCCTCTGCTATCCAATATCTCTCCTCCCCATTCTGGTGAAATTTCTTGAGAAAGCTGTATCTACTTGTCATCTTTTCTTCTCATGTGCTTCTAAACACTCTATAATCCAATTTCTGAGTCCATTATTCAACTACTAGTACTCTCTCCAAAGATCCCAGAGGTCTCTTGATTGCAGAATCTAATGGCCTTTTCTCAACTCTCATGCTTCTTGTCTTATCTGAAAACTTTGACACTGATTATTAATCTTTCTGGATCCTCTCTCCCTTCTGTGTTTTCATGACATCACTTTCTTCTGGTTCTTCTATCTGATCAGCTATTCCTTCTCAGTCTCCTTTGCTGATTCTTCATCCAGGCTTACTATCCGTAGGTGTCCCCTGAAGCTCTGTCCTGATCTCCTTCTCCTTTTCCTCTATAGCTTTTCAGCTCTCAATGATTCAACTATCAGTTCTAAGCAAATGATTCCCAGATTTTGTACAGCTTGTTTTTTGTTGTTGTTTTTGTATTGTTTTTTTAATGTTGAGGTCCAATCACGGGTTACCATTTCCCTCTTGGACATCTAGTACTGGGTGTCTTGTAGGTATTTAAAAAATCATTGTATCTAAATCAAAGCTCACTGTTCCCACTCTCCACTTAACTAAAACAAATCCTTTTAATTTCTATTATTGTTCCAAACAATACTATCCTCCTAGTCCATCCAACTTGGTTTCATCTCAACTACTCACTCAACATTCACCATACATATTTAGTTTTTCACCTATTCTTGTTATTTCTTGTTTCATAACTTCTCTTATATATCTCTCCTTCCCTCAGCTCACAGATTTTCCTTAGCTCTTAACTTGAATATTCCAGTAGCCTACTAATTTTTCTCTCTGCCTCAAGTCTGTTTTCTACTCCAACCTATTCTTCACTCAGTTGTCAAGGTGGTTATTTTTAAAGTATAGGTCTGATTATGTCACTATCCCATACAATAAATTCCAGAGGCTTTATGATATCTTGAGGATCCATTATGAAATCATCTGTTTTACATTTAAAACATTAATTACTGAACTCCTTAAATGCTTCTCCAATCTTCTTAAACCTCTTCCATGCACTCTATGACATAGATATACAGGTCTACTTACAGATCCTCAAACAAAATACATATGATGCTTTCTCCATGCTTTGGCACTAGATTTCTGACATGCCTGAGAAGCTTTGCTCCCTCATTTCCTTAGCTTCCTTTAAGTACTTCAGCTCAAATACTACCTTCTGCATAGAGCCTTTCCCAGTGCCTCCCTCCTTCTAGTTCATTCCCCTCTCAGAATACCTTCCATCACCTCTAAATTTATCTTATATATACCTAATTATGTTTTGATTCCTACATTGAAATCTATACTTCTTCAGGACAAAGACTATAATTTTTCCCCTTTCTATGTATCCCCAGAGCTTGTCCCAATGCCTGGTGTTTTTGTTGTTGTTCAGTCATTTTTCAATCATGTCTGACTCTTTGGGACTCCATTTGGTGTTTTCTTGAAAAAGATACTGGAGTGGTTTGTCATTTCCCTCTCTAGATCACTTTATAAACTGAGGCAAATAAGGTTAAATGACTTCCTCAGGATCACAGAGCTAGTAAATGTCTTAGACTGGATTTTAATTTAGGAAGATGAATCTTCCTGATTCCAGCCTTTACTTTCTCCACTGCACCACTTGGCTGCCCATACCTGGCATCTGATAGTAATCATTGGTTGTTCACTGACTTACTCAATGTCCATTAACCACTATCTATACATGACAAGAAAAAAAAAATATATATATACATATATATATATATGTATATTTACAATATTCTCTTCACCATCCTAATCGACCTAATCTGGATGCTTGTCAGCTTATCTATGTCCTTACAAAATGTCCTTATCTATGTCCTTACAAAACTCCAGATGTGATCTGACCAAGGCATAGGACAGCAGGACCATCTCCTCCATAGGCTTGTATGGTATGCCTTTTTAATGTAGTCTAAGGGCATCCATATTTCTAGGTTATCCTATAATACCATTGATGTTATTGAAGGTATGATCCAATAAACTCTAGATTCACCTGAATTCCAAACCCAATTTCAACCATTTTCCTAATTCTCCTAATTGTACTCTCACCCATCCTACATTCTTCCATATAGTTCATGAAGCTGGAATGAGAGAGTTTATCAAGCCCTTTGCTGATGTCCAGGTATACTATATCTAGTAGTTCTTTGTTTTAAAACTCATGAAATTCTATAGTAAAAAGCAAAGAGGTTAGTGTGGCATGACATGCTTAATGAGCCCATACTTATTTCTACTGATCAATGCTTATCTTTGTACATATTCACAAATCATAGCTTTAATAATGTATTCTATCATTTTGCCAGGAATAGGAATCAATTTCTCTCACCTGTAGTTTAACCCATTTTCCATCTTCTATTTTTTCCTATTTTTTAAAAATATGGGCTTTTGCATGTTTCCAGTCCTAAATAACATCCCCTGGTCTCTGACTAACAAATGTAGGAGAAGATAAATGATCTCATTTTCAGTTAAAGAATGGCATTCACCACATTGTTCTAGGAGTGAATGTTTGCAAACTTGCATTTCTATAAGTTGACCACATTGACACAAATGACAAAGGATTTT
Organism: Gracilinanus agilis; assembly: GCF_016433145.1. Lineage (NCBI taxonomy): Eukaryota > Metazoa > Chordata > Mammalia > Didelphimorphia > Didelphidae > Gracilinanus > Gracilinanus agilis. Next base: position 688,648,739 of record NC_058130.1, on the reverse strand, counting down.
CCTCCTAATATGGAGAAATGGATGTGATTGCTTTGCTAATTTGACTTAGATAGCTGGGCCCTTTCATCCCCCTCCTGTGTCAGTGTCAAAGAAAGTGCTTTAATTTACACATTTTTATAAGGAATTTAATACTTTTGCAAAAAAATTCCCCATTTTTAGACAATCACTCAAGAATATTATTTGATTAATGTAATTAATCATGTTATATAATATATTAATGTTGAATTAATAATACATGTTAGCATTTTATAATTATATTTATTAATCTCATCAGCCAATGCTACCCATTTTTTTCATTTCAATAGAAGATTCAACTATTAACCATCTAGTACCTAGGCAACACAGTTCAATCAAAGATGTACAAGATTAAAACTTTGCCTAAAGGAGACTGCACATATATTAAAGGCTTAATACACGTTTACTACACTTGTTGTTGAGCTTTTAATTAACAGAAAGAATAAAATTGGGGCATAAATAAATATGATGGAATCATAGTTGAAGTTCATGGGAAACAGTCTGAGGAAGGTCTGTGGACAGATTCACTTACATAAAACATGAACTGTCTATTTTAAAATCAAAAGCCAGATTGTGGCTAGCCTTGAATGCCAGGTTAAGGAACTTGGACTTTATTCATTAAAAACTAGAGCCACTTAAAGGTTTTTTATTTGTTTTCATTTGTTTTTGGAAGTGGAGTGGAGCATACTTTGAACATGAGAAACATGATTCTGGGAATGTTGTACATGGAAATGGGAATAAAATCTGGAGAAAGGGGGATATGTTAGGAGACAAATAAAATAATAAAAATAATTAGAAGAGGCAGCAGGTAGTTGACTCCCTGAATTGAGAAAGAGGCTTAGAGATGGGTGTCATGGGTTCTAATCTGACCTCAGACACTGCCTAGGTCTGTTACCCTAGAAAAGTCACTTAACCTCAAATTTCTGACCCTTACTGCTCTTCTGCCTTGGAAACAATACATAGCGGTATATTTCTATGACATAAGGTAGGAGTTTATTAAAAAAAAAACTGGAGGGTAGACAATAGTCCTAAAAAGGAGAAAAAATGTCTTGAAGAGAGAAAAAAGTAGATTTCATGGAAACGTAGAGAAAAGAGAATTAAAGTAAGGTAGAATTGATTGGAATAAATGAATAATATGGGATTTCAGTTAGAAGAGACATCCATGGCCAAGTCTCCAACTTACTCAACTGATTGTGTTATAAAATTATTCTAATGAGGAGAAATACACTACTACCTAGTGTACTCCATAACATACTTGGGCACAGCTCTATTCATTAGAAATAATTTCCTTATATCAAGTCAGAAATTCCCTCTTTTTCTGCCAACTTTTGACAGTTTTTCCTCATTCTTGTACTCCAGGTTAAAATGTAATCCCTCTTCTACATGAAGCCATGAAGATACCTATTATGCTTTTTTCTGAGTCTTCTTTTCTCCATGCTATCAATTCCCAGTTCTCTCAAGACATCCTCCAGTGGCATGAACTTGAAATCCTTCACCATCTTGGCTCCTTTCTTCTGGACACTGTCCATTTTATTAAGTCATTCCTAAGTTGTGGCATCCAGAATTAAACATAGCACTTTCTATTTGGTCTAATTTGGCCATAGTTCTGTGATGCTGTCTCCTCCTTGTTCCTGGAAGTTTTGTCTTCTTATTGTCTAAGAATTTATTTGTTTTTTCTGCTATCATATATCACTTTTGACTCCTAGTCAATTAAAGCATAGGACAGTCAATTAAAAGTCCCAGATTGTGTTCACTAAAACATAGACAATGACTCCTCAATCTTGCACTTGTAAACATGATTTCTAGAGTCTAATATCATATATATATATATATATATACATATATATATATATAATTCTATCTTATTAGATTTAGTCAGGGCTATAGCCTGCCAGGATGTTTTTTAAAGGATTTTGAAGTCCTTCAGCCTGATTACTATGTTTCACAACTTTGTATCATTTGTAATTTAATGGCTATGTCTTTATTTAAGTAATATATAAAAATATTAACATCAGAGAGCCAGGCACAGTCTAAAGGTGATAACTACACTGAAGATCATCTTCCATGGTGACATCAAGTCATCAAAGGCTTGCTAAACAGTTAGATAGAGGCATCATAATTATAGTTAACCAGTTTACTCTTCTAGTCTAGCCATTCAATCATATCTAATTATAAGCATATTTCTGCATCTGTTATTAAGGAACTGCATTGGAAAATCTATAGAATGGTTTGCTAAAATCTGAAAAATCATCTCTGTGGAATTCTCATCTACTAACAAAAAGGGAAAGAACATTAGACTAACATGACCTGTTCTCAATGAAGCCATGCTGGTTTTTTGATCTCTGCTTCCTTTCCTTTAATTATACATTCTAGAATTTGATCAGAAATCATAGTTAAGCTTCTAATTTGAATTTAATTAAAATTTAGACTCTGTTCACTTCTCTTAAAAATAGAAAAAAAAAGCATTTTTCCTTTTCCAGACTTATGATATGTTGCTTATTTAGAGAATGTTGATAATAATGACATATTACCATAGCCTTTTTCTGTGTATAAAATTTCTGTAAAATTCATCTTAGATAAAAGATGTCTATTTCAGAATACATTCAAATTCTCTTTTGTTTCAAGATGGTAAAATGAATTTAACAGTGAGTCTCTACTGATAGTCTATCATTGTTTACCAAATAGTGTTAAGATGACCAGGAAGTTCATGGTGGAAAAAGAGAGAGAAATAGATAAGGACAAACAAACACATTGAAACAGAGACCTTGCTGCAATGATGCCAGAGCCTCCTGAACTCTGATATTATATAAAGAATAGAACAGAAAAAGGCTTAAAGAGCAATGTCAAGGATTTAGCTTATCACTGACTCTTCAACAGAAAAATAATCGTTACCCAAAGCCTTTGATCTTCTCTGTGTCCAAGACCTCAAACAGTCCAGCAGAAGAGTCTAATGCACAAGTCCTAAGAACCAGGAATACATCAAGTGCAAAGAAACAGAAACATTACACCACAGAGAAAAACCACTCAATTCGAGTCCCTTATAATCACACTATACTGGCACAAAGAGGGCTCTCCTATTTCATGAACTCTGAATACATTTTGTGTTGTGTACCTCTGACAACCTCATAAAGTCTATTCACTACTTTTCAAAATATTTTTAAAGGCATAAAATAAAATGCAAAGTATTACAATGGAAACCAATTATATTGAAATAAAGATGTATTTTTTCCATGCAAGATCAGATTGCTTAAAAATCTATCCATAGAATCTCTGAGTGTCTAAGGACCCCCAGTAAAAGTCTTTGCCCCAATTCTTTCCTTTATGCACATACTCTGCACACACTACTAGTATCAGGCAGCCTAAAATACCAACCTAAAGGATCACCTTCTCCTTGTTCTCATCTGCTTCCATCAAGATGACTCTATTTGGGAGAAAGACTAATGCACTCTTCAAAGCTATAGCCAATAGCTACTTGTCAGTTCCAAAAGTTGAGCTATCCAACCCTCTCCCCACCTCCTTATTGTACTAATAGCCAAATATTCCATCAAGAAGATATTTGCTGAATATCTGTTAGGTTCCCCCTTTATAATGGAGCTAAAGTCTTCATTGGCAAGAGAAAATTCCAGCTGAATAACCTCATTAGATAGAGTTAAAGCAGCCCAAAGGAATGGGGATGAGGAGTAAATTGCTTGAAAACTGATGGTATTTCCCTGAGATTAAGCTCAGTCTCAAGTAGAATTCTCATTTGAAGAGGATTGCTATTTTCACTTTTACATAATTATGTGACTCAATATCTTCCTCCTATGCCTTTGTCATATCTGTTCCTCATTTCTTAAATATCTTTGTAAAGCCCTGATTTCTTTGGCACTGATTAGTCATCTTTTGAAGATTGTGGGATCCCAGTTGGCTTCTATACAAAGAGTATTTCAGAATCTAGAGAAAAGGAGAGCTTTTTTCAATTGTTAGTGTGTGTTGTATTTCCTGACTTATGTCTTTTCCTGTCTACCACACCGGCTAACTGGATGCATCACAACATCACTGAAGAAGAATTTTTGTTTTCTTAAAGATACTTATAGGTTCTTATAAGAAAAAAAAATCCCCTAAATTGTAGAAAATCCACCTTTTACCATATTCTGTCCTTATGGAGTAGACTATCCACTTTCATCAGAGGCTCATTGGCTAAACCAGACCCATGGCAAATGTAATCAATCATGTCAAAATGGAGAACAGCACCGTGCCAGCCAGGGACCACTGGTTAGTATATATGTTTGCATTAGAGAGAGTTCCATTGTTTCAAAGGGTCTCAAAAATTTAATCTCTTTTTTAGAATTTGAAGAAAAATACATATGCACATGCATGTATTTGTGTGTATGTTATATTTATATTTGCATGTATAATCTATATTTATACACATAAATATTATGCATATATGTATTTAGATACATATACATAAATATGTGGATATATTTATCTATTGGCAGCAAGATGGTGCTATGGATAGGGGCCTGGAGTCAGAAAGATCTGAGTTCAAATTCAGACTTAGATTCTTATTAGCTATACAACCCTGGGCAAGTCACTTGACCTTGGTTTGCCTCAGTTTCCTCACCTGTAAAATGAGGGAATATAGTAGCACCTACCTCCCAGAATTGTTGTGAGGATCAAGTGATAGAACGATTGCAAAGTATTTAGCATGTATTAAGTACACTATAAATGTCAGCTATTATTATTATGTGTGTGTTTATGTGTGAGTCAGGAATTAGGAGTAATAGGTATAAGTTGCAAAGACATAAATTCAATTCAGCTTAATAATCAGATAAATTTTTTAAACAAAGTCATCCCCAAAAGGAAGGAAATACTTTGGGTGAGAATACATTCTCTCTCACTGACAGGTCTTCACACAGAGTTTGGGTGATTGTCAGTATTGTTGCTGAAGGCATCTCTGTTTAGGTGAATGCTGGACTCTCTTATATCACTTATGAAGTTCCTTCTACATTTACATTATTCTAAAATTTCATGACTCTGAGATAATTTTACATCAAAGTTCCTACAAGTGTAGGAATAAAGTTTTATTTTTATTATTATTTAATAATAAAAAATAAGCCAGTTTTTATTCATCCTGTTGCACCTATTATACAGCTGGAGGGCTGAAAATGTAAGGAGGGGAAAAGGACATCAAAGCTGTTTTCAATATATGAAGAGTTTGTCATACAGTAGAGAGAAAAATACTTATTCTGTTTGATTTGAGAGGAAAGATCTAATCATTATATTAAGTTCTAGATGGACTCAATATGAAGAAAAAAATGTTTCCTTAGATGCCCAAGGATGGAACTGGTTGGATTATTAGATACTTCACTGTTGCTGGATATATTTGAATGATGACAGGTTAGCTGATAGCCAACCTGACACCATGCCAGGGATGTTGTATGAAGGATGCATGCTGGATCCAGGTCTCTTCCAAATCTAAGACTATGATCTTGGGAAGTTATGTTCAGATGATTGTTTTCAAGAAGTAACTGCTATCTGATTTTCCTCAAAATTACAGTTGTGTGCTAGCATGACAACAGGACAGCCAGGAAGACAGGCACTCATTGGCTTCAGGTACGACCCTACTCCTCCCATGTATCATTCCCATCAGACTGCATAGATGACTGAAATTCAGACCATTCCTAAAAATCACTCGTTTGGGTTAAGGAAATAAAAATGGAAAAGTATATTTTTACAACACATGCATCCCTGATTGTAGCATATAAATCAATTGTCAGTGTTTGCTATATAATTTTTGCATAGTATCTGAAAGTATCAAAGGTTTTTACCTTTTTTAATTCCCAAGATAATAAGGCAAGGAATAGAGACAGAAGGAAAGTGGGACCAGAGTTTTCCAGAATAGCAGTTAATCAAAGTCACCCTGGGATTAGGCTCGTCAAATTTGGAAGGGATCCTAGGAGTCATCTTATTTGACACCCACCTCACTTCAATTGTAAAAACCAGCCATCTGAAACCTAGAGAGGTCAGCTGCCTTGCCCCAAAACACACAGGTAAGTAAGAATCAGAACTTGGATTTAGAACCTGAAGACCTTCTTTCTGGCAACTTTTTCTTACTCTACATGGTAGAGACTAATGATTCCCGATGCCTATAGCCTGTCTTGTAATGAATCTGCTTCAGGTCTAATGTCAAAATGTACTAAAAATCCCTTCGTGCTGTCTGGAATTTGTTACACCACATTCTATAAAATATAATTAATTGGCTTGATTGCCTTAGATTCCATGCTTTGGGAAACCATGTATTACTTGAACTTGGACAGTGACTCAGTACCTAGCAGGGGAAAAGCAGATGAGTGTGATAGCTGTAGCTGAACAAAACCCTGAAGCTATTCTGTGTACATTCAGCTCATGATTAGCTTCATGTGTGCTAGTTATTCCTGCTCAGATAGTTACTAGAATAGTGGCATTGGGGGAGGGAGAAAAATATTTTATTGCTCTAGTCTGGCATAAGTCCTCATTATCAAATAATAAGGTTGAGCTAAATGATCTGTGTTTGTTCAGCTGTTTTCAGTCATGTCTGACTCTTTGTGAAACCATTTTGGGATATTCTTGGCGAAGATACTAAAGTAGCTTGTGATTTCCTTCTTCAGCTCATTTTATAGATGAGGAAACTGAGGCAATTAGGGTTAAGTGACTTGCCCAGGGTCACTCAGCTAGTAAGTGCCTGAGGCCAGATTTGAACTCAAAAAGATGAATGAGTTTTCCTAACTCCAGGTACACCATGCAAATGCACCAACTAGCTGCCACCAAATATTTTGTTAGATTTCTTTTATCTTCAAATCCTATGATCTTAAGACCAAGACATGGAATTATCCTGTTACCTTTACATGAATAAGCCTTTGATGTTCATCTTAATCTGATTTCACCAAGACAGGAATGTTTAAGAGATAAGAAAAAGGAGGGCAGGACATAGCAGAGCAGTGCCATTTGCATATATTCAAACCTTTTTTTTTACATTCAAGGCCTTTCACAACTGGTACTATCATACATTTTTACTATTATTCAAATCCACAAATTGTTGTTACAAACAAATTGGATTACCCTCCATCCTTTGGATTATTTTCATACTTTTTGGTTCTCATGATTTAACTCATTCTGTTTCCTATGCCAAAGATTCTCTCCTTTCCACTCTACCTATTGATTTTTCAGAGCCACATTTGTTTTGGAGTAGAACTAATCTTTAGAAAGCTCTTTCACACCTTTTTTCCATTTCCTTCCTAATCCTTTGGATGTGATGTAGTTATGAAACAATAATGTCAAATGAACATTTGCCAAGGAAGAGATCAGTCTAACAATCTAATTAGCTGCTGACTAGTTGGTTTGGTGGATAGATCATTGGACTTGGGTTTAGGAACAATAATCATGTTAAGTTCAAATCTTGCCTCAGATACTTACTAGCTTTGTGACCCTGAGTAAGTCACTTAACTCCATTTGCCTTAGTTCCTTATCTATAAAATGAGCAGAGAGGAAAATGACAAACCATTCCATTATCTCTACAAACCCCAAATGGGAACATGAAGAATTGGATATGACTGAAACAACTCAATAGTAGCAATGTAAGAGGCCTGAGGGAAAGAATTTTGTAAGGATGGAGAAAGGGAAAGGTCCAAATTGTAATCTGAAAGAATTAAGGTTTCTAGTTGAGTCAAGAGGGAGCATATAGTAAAACTAAGTGAAAAGGCTGGGAAAGAAGAGTAGGGGGTTTATAATTGTCAAAATATGCATAAATGGGGTATATAATCACATTCAAGGATAATATAATATAGATGGGAAGCAATAACTAAATTGTTGATTAGTCTCCTGCAACTTAATTATATATGACTATGCTCTTTTATAGGATCATGTGCTAGCTACTGCTCCTCTCCTCTCAATCAGGACTACTGCGGTACCAAGAAGTAGAAGACGATGAGTGATTATTGAAAGTAAATGTCAGCAGAGAAGCTGAAAGTGAGGGATTGATTGGCATTCATTCAAATATGTTACTCCATCCCATTTAAAAGTACATAATAAGACACACAATTAATCAATCTCAATCATCAGCTTAAGACTGAGTGCTAAAAGAACTTGGAAATGGAATAACATTTTACTGAAAAAAATTGTTTCAGCTAGACCAAGGAAATGTGTCTACACCTAGGAGTCATTTATAAACCTTCAAGCCAGTTGAGAAGGGAGCCATTCCAGAAACTGAAAAGATTATGATGTTCCATCTAAACCCCCAAAGAAGGAACTAACTGGAAGGGATGGGGGAATAGAGGTTTCTGTTTTGGCCTTGGTTCTCCTTACTACCATCTCTTTGGCCACAGGAAGACTGAAGAAGGGTCTGTAGAACTTTGGACATTCCATCTTTCCATCAGTTAGCAAAATTCAAGGGTAGCTGACAATGAGAATAAGAATTAAATTTCACATATATTCACATTTCCACAAAGTCCCCAGGAAAAAAAAACAAACTACACTATATCTAAGAGGAACTTCTTGAGCAATCCACAAAGAAGAGAAAAGGACTTCCAAAAGCCAGAAGGTCTAAGCTTTCCTTTGGCTACATGTGTTTTCTAAGACTGAACCCACTTTCTCCTAAACTCTGCCTTACTTGCAGAATAGTGTGTCAAAAGTCATTGGGATTGTTCTGAACCAACTATTCCTCCAATACGTACTACCTTAGTAAATATCCCTTTTCTAAGAGCTACTTAAGGCTGAATGACTAATTTATTCTCATCTAATAACCTAATGATGAGAGGGAAAGGAACTATATAAGTGGGGACTTGAGCCAATTACATTAGATAATTATTTCCGCATTTTAAAGGTGACCTTAAAACCCTGAAGGGAGTTTGTAGTCTTGTTTTAGGACCAAGAGTTCATCTGAGAGAATGGAATTTGGGGAAAGAGCTAATATTGTCTAAGAAGAATTAATCTTAAAATATTCTCTATTAAGACATTCCACGGATACTACTTTATTCCTATTCAAATAGTATGCCAATGAGGCATCCTAGGGAAAGGCCTATTAAAGGATCTTGAATATGTCCTCTAATAACTAACCCAGCTAAATGGAGAGAGGTTTGTCACCAGAAATTCAGTCACAAGGTGATATTTTTGGCAACAGAAACTCAGGAAATCTGCCTACTAAATTTTGATAGATGCAATCTATATTATTGAAAGATGTACTCTCACTCACAAAATCAAAGCTATTTTAAGGTATGTACATGTCATATGCCTTTGGGCATCAGTGAGGAAACCATTCACTTCCCTTCTATATAGAGAATGCTCATTTCCTCAAAGATGGATTCTCCACACATCTCAGAAATGTATTATCATGCACTCAATCAATTTTGGAGTGTAAAGCCAAGTTTCATTGCAACCTCAATTCATAGTAACTGATGCTGCTTAGATTGATCTCTGGCTCCCTTCTTTTGCCTCACAGATAAGCACACATTTATGGACCCCTATAGAAGATCTATACTGCAGTGGGACACACACTGACCATATATTCTGCCCTAAAACTAACTCACTCTCTCTCTCTCTCTCACACATACACACACACACACACACACACACACTCACCCTATAGATATAAACAATGAGACAAAGACTTCTGGGAAAACTGGAAAACAATATGGCAGAAATTAGGCATAAGCCAATACCTCACACCATAAACCAAGGTAAAGTAAAAATGGATACTTGATTTAGAAATAAAGATATCACAAATAAATGAGGGGTACACAAAATAGTTTATAAAATATTTATAGAATCTCTTTTGTAGGGAATAGTAATCATTTAACAAACTGTAGTATATGATTGTATTTGAATTTTTTAAATTATATTTACTTTTTCCAGATTATGTATCAGTACTATTTTTAATATTCATTTTCTGATACTTTACAATCCTTGTTAAATCATTTAACTATTCTCAACTGATGGACATACCATCAATTTCTACTTCTTTGCCACCACAAAAAAAAAGCTTATGTAAATATTTTTGTACAAATAGGTCATTTTCCCTTTTATAAAAAATATCTTAAAGATACAAATATAGTAGTAGTACTGCTAAGTCAAAATATATGCATGATTTTATAACCTTTGTGGTATAGTTCCAAATTGCTCTCCAGAATGGCCAGATAAGATCTTAACACCAACAGTGAATTAGTGTCCCAATTTTATCACTTCTCTAATATTCATTATTTTCCTTTTCTATCACATTAGCTCATCTGATAGATGTCAAGTAATTCCTCAGAGTTGTTTTAATTTGCATCTGTCTATTCAATATCTATTTGTAATATTTTTTTCATATGATTAAAGAATGTTTTAATTTCTTTATTTGAGAATTGCCTGTTCATATCATTTGATCATTTATCAATTGAGTAACCACTTGTATTCTTATAAATTTGACTCTGTTTTCTATATATTTGAGAAATGAGGTTTTTATCAGAGACATTTGCTATAAAATATTTTCCCAGTTTTTTGTTTCCCTTCTAATTTATGTTGCATTGATTTTGTTTTTGCAAGCCCTTTATAATTCAAAATAGTCAAAATTATCCATTTTATACTTCATAATGTTATGTATGTCTTTTTAGGTGGAATAATCTTAAATATAGAACTAACAAGTAAACTATTCCATGTTCCCCTAATTTGCTTAAGGTATCACTAAATTAAGTACCAATTTTGACCTTATGCCTGCCTTGTGCATAACTACTTTCCAGTTTTCCAGCAGTTTTTGATTGAATAGTGAGTTCTTATTCCAATAGCCTGGATCTTTGGGTTTATCAAATACTACAACACAATAGTCATCCGTTACTTCATATTGTGTACTTAACCTATTCTCACTGATCCACCACTATTTCTTAGCCAGTGCTACATTGTTTTGATGATTACTACATTGTAATGTGGTATGAGATCTAATACAGTCAGAACCTTTCCATTTTTTTCTTTGATTCCCTTGATGTTCTTGACCTTTTCCTCTTCCAAATGGCTGAACAGGCCAATACAAGCTCAGATTGCTCTACCACAGCTTGGGCACAAATAGCCTAAATGAACATTTGGGATGAAAGTGTCTCTTGATTTGTGCATTCTACATTTCTTTTGAGCTACTGCAATTCTGCTTTGCTCATAGAGCACATTGAACATTGACTCCAAAGTGAGGATGTCTTTATAGTCCACTTCCAGTACAAAGGACAGCAACCAACAACCAGCACTCATGCTACAGTCTGTAAAACTAAGGAGTAAGACACCTACTGGAGATTTTGGGTCTTGCTTCAATTTCCGGCTTGATAACAGAATGATAGAGGAAAGAAGCATGAGCCACAGGGATGGCAAGTCTCCTGCATCAGGTAAACATGTCTACAATCTCTCTCCTCTTTTTGCACTGATGTTTCCCTTTGTTGCTTAGTTAGAGACTTCCTAAGCCTTGTGCTGCCTGTACATGAGCTTCACGTTTCCCCTTTGCATGTTACTGAAAATCAAGAGTAGAGATGTCCTTAGTTGTGACCTGAGGACAATCTCAGGCTAAAAATCATTGAGGAACAGAATGAGTGCTTAAACCAGTCATTCTGTAACTTTCAAAGGACAAAGGATAGCCAGAGAACCAGAGCCCCAGAGAAATAACCCCACACAAATAGACCAGGAGAAGCCATTTCCCACAGACTCATAGCATTAAGGAATAAATGACAAGATGGCTTTTGCTTTGTTTTGTTTTGTGATGATCAGGACCTTTGATATCATCCCGGAATGATATAATCTCTGATTTTAGAAGGTCTCCTGTGACACTGCTAGGTTAAGTGACTTTCTTATTGTCATACAATTATGTATCTATACATATAAATATATATATACACAAACATACATATGCATGAATATATTTATTTACACATATATACATACACACATAAACACATCTTTACACATATACACATACACATACATGTATGTATGTGCATTTTCACATAAATCAAAAACAGGACTCAAAGTCCTGTCTTCTTGACTCCCTTTGTCCCTTTGACCATCAGACCCAGGTGCTTCTCTGTATCTTACAAATAAAAAATATTGTGGATATTCAGGATAGAGAGACAGTTGGGGTGATTAGTTCTTTTTTAATTGTTTTATTGATTAATTAAGACAAATTTTCCATGTTACATTCGTGTTCTTTCCCTCCTCTTCTCCCACCCCCTTCCCATAGCCAATGTGCATTTCCACTGGGTTTTACATGTGTCATTGATGAAGGAGATGGTCAGTTCTACATGGAGAAGGTAGGGGTTTAGTTTATATTTTCACTCTGTTTTATCTGGGGAGAAGTTAATCCCTGGGCTCCAAGTATCACCAATTATCACCGAAATCTAGAAGAAGAATATAATATCTAAGTATAAATAGTCTCTGTTCTTGAAGAATATCTGCCATGTGAATTAGAATATTTTAATATCCTAAATGTAACTATCTAATAGTAACAGTTAACATTTATCTGTTACCTTAAAGTTTATAGAGTTATTTACATATATAATGTCATTTTGTTCTCACATCAACCTTGCAATTATAGATGTGGTTATTGTATACATTGGACAAATGGGGAAACTGAGGCACAGGAAGTAAGTGATTTGTTTTTAAACTCATGTAAGACAAGCCTTCTATCCTCTATGCCACCTAGCAGTATATTATAATAATAATGGATAGCATTTCTATAGTGCTTTACAATATTATAACATTTAATCTTCACAATAATCCTGGCATGTAGATGCCATTGTTTTCTTCATTTTAGGGGTGAGGGAACTGAGGCAGAGAAAAGTGGCTTTCCCAGTCACAGAACTAGCATGTTTCTGTGACCAAATTTTAACTCAGGTCTGTAGGAGAGGAAATATAACTATTATTATCTCCACTCTTTACATAGGAAAATTGGGGTTCAAAGAAGTTACTTCCCTAGTCACATAGTAAAATCCCAAATGCTGTGGATGAGTATGGGGCATTTGATTAAAATCCAAATCATGAACAATGTGTGCATATCTCTTAAGAAAGAACTCCTATCCCCTTCACCTTACTTCAAAGGCATGAATTTCTAATGGGGGATTTTCAGGCTTTGGAGCAGACTGGTGAGGAAGAGATTTGGGGGTAGGCAACCTGTCAAATCACAGAAATGAGTGTCTATAGAAAAAAGCCCTTCACCTTCAAATGTACCTCAAGGATTTCCAAATGTAATTTCCACCTACAAGACTTTTCTCAGGACTTTTTCATCTTTAATTGGAATGGTAGTTATCACTGTTCCTTTCCTTTACTACACTTAATATAGGAATAGTCAATGCAATCCAAAAATGGAAATAAACAGGTGAAACTTTTGATAGAGTTCCAGGCTTAGAGTCAGAAAGAATCATCTTCATGAGTTCAAATCCAGCCTCGGAAACTTACTAACTGTGTGATCCTGGGCAAATCACTTAACCCTGTTTCCTCATCTGAAAAATGAACTGGAGAAGGAAATGCAAACTTCTCCAGTACCTTTGCTATGAAAACTCCAAATAAGTTTACAAAAAGTCAGACACAACTGAACAACAACAAATCCAATAAACATTTATTAAGTGCTTATGGTGCTCAGGAACTGTGCTAAGCACAGCAGATAAAATTTTCTTTTCAAAAGATAGTCCTTTCTCTCAAGGAGTTCATGATCTAACCAAGAAAGATCAAACAATAGGAGGCAGGAAATGGGACTTGGGAGTATCTTAAGGGTACACCTTGTTCCTGAACTTAAAAACAAAAAGGGCAGCAGATGCAGAAGGAAGTGGGTTAAAAAGTCTAGTTTCTGGATATTTTTTCTTCCAGTTCTTTAATCAGAAGGGAGAGGAGATTGAGGAAGGTGGTGTCAATCAAAGCTTGAATAATAATATGGTGATCAGATTCAAGGTGATGAGCTTAACTGATGAGGGGAAATCTTATTCCATGGAGTCAAAACTAGGCAGGGCAACAGGTGCAAAGTAGGGGTTCTCGTCTCTTCTCCTTGGTCCCCATTCTTGAATGATTAAAGTTGAAATTGGTTGTTGATGAGATGATTGAGACTGGCCATGTTTAGCAAGTGGAGGTAGATGGACCGGAGAATGTCCTTTAAGGGGGATATGGTGTAGGTATATCAAGGAAGAGGTATGATCAAGAATTCTATTAACTGCCTTCTATTTTCCAGTTCCTCCCCTGAAAACTATTCATAAGACCAACACTTCCACTATAGCTAATAAGGGTATATTAGTTAACTTAATTTGGCATCTGATCTCCATCCTTATGACTCCCCAACCAAAAACACCTTCCCCTGGCCACTGACCAATACTCCCTTCTGTGTGCTGAGACCTCCTGTCACAGTGCAAGTTCCTTGAGGGCATAGATTGCTGAAGAAGATATTTGTATCCCCAGGACTGAGCAAAATGCCAGGTATGCAATAGGCACCTTCCCCCCCCCCAATCCATTCATGACAATGAAAGAGAGAGGTTGTGGAAATACTATTATCCCCACTTTATAAATAAAGTCCAGAGCTTCCTTAATGGAAGGGAAAAAAAACTCTTTGGTTTCACATTTTTAAGGCTGTTTCCTTCCTTCTTAAATGGAAGCAGGATCAAAACTAGCAAGTCTAAATACTTGGAACCAGAAGGCCATCTAGTCAAATCCTTTCATTTGTCAGTGGAGGGAGCTGATACTCAGGAAGGTTGACTTGCCTAAGGTTATGACTATCATAGGCAATATTTGAATATTGAATATTTGTGTTTTTTTCTGTTTTTTTTCCCCTGACAATACTGGTAGGGACATTAGAATATAACCTCCTTGTGTCCAGGGACTTACTATTCATTTTTGGTCCTTGTATCTCTAGCTCCAAACATAAAGGTTGGCACATAATAAAGACGTAATTTTTTAATAGCGAATTTAATTGAATCTTCCTATACAATGTTAAGATTAAAAATTTAAAGTAGGAAAGTACCTGGTTCAATTCCATTAATAGTTAGATAAGGAAACTAAGACCTAAAATGGCAGAGTGAATTACTGAGGTCACATTTTTATTAGCTACCAGATGCTCTGCTTGGTTTCAACTCCCTCATCATTTTCATCATGTAACACATCTTCTGGCCATTCACTTCCACCCTTCTCAGCTTCCTTTTCCGTATTATCTTCCTTCCTTAGATTATAAGTTACTAAGGGGGGCAATGCTATATTTTAGAAATAATGTCGAATTTGGAGTCAAAAGACATGACTATAAATCTTAACTGCATTTATTATACGCATGGCTTGATAATCATTTATTAAATACCTTCCTTTTTATTATTTTATCCTCAGGGCTTAGCACATTACAGGACACATAGTAGGTATTTAATAAATGAATATCAAGCCAAACATGTAATAAACACAAAGTTAAGATTTATATTCAGGTCCTTAGATTCCAAATTCAACATTATTTCTAAAATACTACACTGCCTCCCTTAGTTCTTTCAAAGGGTCAGCTCATTTGCACTTTCAATCAGACTTCCCTGTCTCTGCTTCTGTATTTCCCATGACTCAGAATTGTCATCAGTGTTAGAGATTGAGACTTTTCCATGAAAAGTTGTGATGTTTATTTCTTCTCCCCGCCACCCACCCCCACACAATATTGTGGAAGCTACTCCATTCCCTGAGATTACTTGGTCCTTGTCCATTGAAAAAATATATTTTAATTCTGCAGCATCTCTTTCTTTGGTTTCACATTTTTAAGGCTGTTTCCTTCTCCAGATTCTGTACAAATCAAATTTTCTCATCATATTAACCAGATACAGGTCACCACCTTTTTCAAATTGAAAATTATTACAGATAGACCTCACACCATTTTCCTCCTACTTAGATGGTGATGAAAATAAAGATGTTTTCTTTGTCAGCCTTCTCATCTTTCTGAGCTCCCCAGACAGATAACTGGAATGTTGGCTGGAATGTTTTCTTTAGTTTCTCCTGGGCAACCTTATTTCATGCAAGAGTTTTCATTCAATGGGATTCAAAGGGCTGGATGGAGGTAAATAAATTCAAGGCAGGAGATAATAGAGAGAAATGATGGAATGAAAACAAGCCTGCAATAGCAGAGGGGTGGGTGGGTGGGGCAGGGTTAGAATCCCCTTGATCAGACATTCTACCAGATGATTAGGGACCCAAAGAGAAATAAGAAAAGGATGAGAAAGTCAGAGCAGGCAGGAGCTGCAGAGAATGGTAGCATTAATAATAATCCACACCAGACTCCCAGTACAAAAATAATATTATCATGATATAGTAAAGCTTTTAGAAAATCTGGAATTAAGTCCTCTCTCTGGCATTTACTAGCTATGCCAATAAGATCCTGGGACAACAATACCTATCAGTATTATGGCAATTTTTGACAAACCCAGAAGAAAAAAAAAATTTTAATGTCTAAGCTTAGACTGCTATTATAATATGTATCCTCACCAACCACTCCATTATCTCTATGGCCAGCATTAAGAGGAGCAGGTCCAGGGAGCCATTCTGATGGCAGTAATTGAGGATGGACTTCTTGTTTTTAATGGAAGTCATTCTAATTTGTAAAGGTAGATGCCAACCAGTGAAAATGGCATTTGAGACATTCATTCCAAAGCTCTAGGACAGTGGTTCCCAAACTTTTTTGGCCTAACTCTCCCTTTCCAGAAAAAAATATTACTTAGCCCCCTGGAAATTAATGTTTTAAAATTTTAATAGCAATTAATAGGAAAGATAAATGCACCTGTGGCCATCACCGCTCCGCTGGATCACTGCAGCACCCACCAGGGGGTGCCCACTTCTGGAATCACTGGTCTAGGAGATCCATTGCCTAAGGGCAATAGGCCAAATTGAAAGCTCCAGCAGGTTTGCCTAGGATTATACTGCACTGGAGGTGTTGGGGTTTTTTTTGTTTGTTTGTTGGTTGTTTTTTTTTTTTTTTGTTTTGTTTTGTTTTTTTGGTTTTTGCCGAGAAAAAATAGGATTGAGGCAGCCATTAAGAGTCTGTGTTTAGTCAGTGAGGTACAATTGTGGTGACTATGACATGTCAGGTTTCAGGAGGCTATGGCCTAAGAAGATGTCACTGGCACTTCTTTATTACAAAATAGAACCTGAAGCAATTCAGAAAAGGGCCAGTATCATTGGCTTACTGGTCTTTGACAACACAAATCCCTAGGTAAATGGGGTTCTGCTATTGTATATTATATGGTAGTGGAAGAAGAAAGACTGAGAAACTTGATTGCCTGGACTGTTGAGGATGGGAGATGATATTCTATCACTCTGAATAATAAAGCCATCCCACACTTCCATCTCCACTATGCATTGTGGTTGATCATTCTTATCCTTTTATCTAGAAACTGACCTTTGCCCACCATGTGGTATTTTACCCCAAACCCCTCTACCTCAATTGAAATTTTATAGTGACCTCACTGAGATCCCTGGCTTCCATAAAATTTGGAACCTCGCCTTCTAAGAAATAAACCATTATCTAGGCATAGGACGTCCTAACTCCCTCAGGACAATAGTAAGACTCAATGTATTTGGAGAGGTTGGCCTCACTACTGATAGTCTTTGAAGTCCCTAAGGTCTAGGAAGAAAGCAATTGGAGGTAGAAGAGGCAGCAATATGCTTTTTCTCTTTTCTTCTTTTATTAGCTATTTAACATTAAAAGAAGCTGATCGCCAATATTCCTCTTTATGCTTCTGTATTTCAACAACCATATCTATTTCTCTGCCTTATCAAGGTATCTTGTTCCTTGGTCTGAACAGAAAAAAACATTACTTGGGGCCATTTAACACTGTGAGGAGGTCCACCTTATACTGCAACTTCAGGAGTTTATACAGTAACAATGGAGAAAAGAGTAGAACAAACAATAGCTTTTAAGGAATAAAAATGCCATCCATGAACTTAGCTTTAATGGCTTCTGAATCAGTCTACTTAAAGCTTGTTCAGAAATTCAGTATTGTGCTGATAACTGAGAACCCTTAACTCTGTCAGTGAACACTAATACAGTAATATATCAGAATCAAGAATTTTTTTCTAAAAATAAAAAAATAATTAAAAAAAAGAAAAATAGGGGCCTGTTTTAGGTCATTCAGATCAGAATATTCCATCCTTCTCTCCCTTGCCATTGCCCATTATCACCAAATCCTACTGCCCAGAGGCTATAACACATGTTCCAGACCAGGTGCTTAGAACAATGAACAGGTTCAGTGAGATCATATCAAAGAGTCAAATGACAGTTTTAAAAAAAAAGGAAAAGAAAGAGATTTGTATAAAAATGGCAAAGACATGTGTACAAACTAAAAGGATCTGAATTTAAGAATATTTTAAGAACTAAACAACTTTTCACATCAATTGATATACATGGTTCTTTTAATAAGAACAAAATACATTGAGGATTATATCTTCCTAGTACCACAATTCCTCAAGACAACTGACCCAGCAGCACACATGAGAATGAGAAATCTGTGACATCTAAAGGATTGTGTCCTTCACTTGAAGCAAGCATATATGGGATTCTTTGTATCACTAAAGGTGGTTATTAGTGCATTTAATTAAACAGTGGAAAAGGTAGTGTTCAATCATGAATTTCTAACAGTGAACCATCTGTCTCTAAAGAACAATTCCTGATTTTAGTGCTGCCTTTGTTTTATGAGTCTCCATTTTCTGTATCTATGACTAAAAGTTGCACATTGCACCTTTGATTTCTAACTGTACTATGTGGTTTCATTAGCCTTTCATGTCTCAAAGCCTTGGAGATTGTGTATTCACTACACCTTCCATCAAGCCTGTATTCAACCCTCTTCAACCTTCACCTACTGTTCAAAACTTTATCCTGTGTATTAGGTTACTTAACCTTTCTGTCATAGATCTTTTGAGGAATCTGGTGAAGCCAGGGCTCATTTATGACTAATGATTTTAAATACATAAAAGGAAATATGTAGGATTACAAAGGAAACCAATTATAATGAAATAAAGATGAAATGTTTTCCCAAACAAACTCAGTGTCCCACTTCCTAATCCCCATACTTTCTGAAATCTATCTATAGATCCCAGATTAAAAATCTCCTGCTTTAGAGTCATACAAAATAACATTAATGCCTATGGCACCAAGAAATGAACACAGTACCTTAGATGTCTAAGAAAAAGTACAAAGGAACTACTGTTTTCCTAGTCCTATATATGATGCCTCTCTTTCTTGATTGTCGTTTTGATTGATAAGCAACCTGCAGTTCACAAGGCTTTGGGCTCTTTAGCANGGAGAGGAGAAAGGAAGGGACTACTATTTCATGGTTCTCTTCCTACCTATAAGATTATTCCTCATCAGTCTCCTTTGCTAGATCCCCATGCCTTCTAACCATAGAGATTCCACATGGTTCTATGGTTCTTTTCTGGCTCCTCTTCTCTTTTCTATCTCTCCTATTTCACTTAATGATCTCATAAGTTCCCAAAGATTCAATTATTATCTCTATGATGATGATTCTCAAATATTGTCCTACTTTCTCTGCTGACCTCCAGTTTCACATCACCTGTTGCCTTTCAAACATCTCAAACTCAATGGCCATTAGACATCTTAAACTTCATGTATCCCAAATGGGACCTATTACCTTTCTTCCTAAACTCTGCCACCCTCCAAACTTCTCTATTCCAAGGGCATCCCCATTGTCTGATGCTTAACACTTAGGTGAAATCTTTCTCTCCCCACCCCCCATATAAAATCAGTGGCCAAGACCTATCAATTTCATTTTTTGCAACATCTCTCAAATATGCCCCCTTCTTTCCTTTGACATTGCTACTATCCTTGTGTAGACCCCTCTCACCTCACAGTTGAACTATTGTTGTTTGGTCTTTATAGCCTGCCTTCCCTTCTTTTCCCTGTATTTTTACAGTCTCCATCACACAATCCTTGCTCCATCCACCACGCACTTTGCAAAGCAGTGACAATAGCCTCCTTTATGTTCCTAACACAAGACCTTTCAGCTCTTGGTTGAAGATTATAAGGGATATATGGGGAGGTGAGCAAGCTGAAGTCCTAAGAATTTCACTCAATTTCAGGGAAAGTTTTCAATATCTAATTCACGAGGTAGGCAAATTGAGCACCACACAGTATTGTCCAAAAACAAACAAACAAAACAAATAACAACAACAACAACAAAAAAAACCCTTGATCTGAAACCCAACTCTAACAATAAAAGTGTGATATTGGATGAGAAGTTTCCTCTTTGGGCCTTAGTTTCCTTACCTATAAAATTAAAGAAGCTAAAAACTGAGACCCTCTCATCCAAACACTTTATTATATATCTGAGGAAACTGAGGAGTACATAGGTTAAGTGACTTTTCCAAGATCACACTGCTAGCAAGAATTAGAGACAAAATTTGAACCCAGGTCCTTTGACTTCAGAATGAAAGGTCTTTCTACTTTACCAAATTTTCTATGGGGGCTTTAATGTTCCTTTTAACCTTTGTATTCTATGACTCAATGACAATTGTGATTTTATCAACTTTTAAAATAGTCAATTATTTCTCCTCTCACATGGTAAACATAGTCTAGAAGCTGTGCTTTTCCAGTGGCATCACTTCTTTGAAGCCAGCCTATTTATGCAGAGAATAAGGGACAGAGTCTACATCTGCCAGCACTTCAATGTCTGCTTAGCAGAATAACTTATTCACACATTGTCAATTCATTCATCCATTAGTCTAGCTTTCCCGGCTGTGAGTTTCATAGCCAAATTCCAGGCTATTTAGAAAGTCACAGCTGCCTCCTGAACCATGCACACAGATCCCATCACCCCTCTCTTGAGAGGCTACCCTAGAATTAAAGTATCACAAAATGTCAAAGACAAAAGTAACCCTAGAACACAGTGTGTTAGAAAATAGAATGTGAGGGCTGAGAAGGACCTTGGGACAGAAAAATATTAGAAAAGAGATCATACAATGTTAGAGTATTTTACAGCTTAGTATATAAAAATTTGAAAGCATAGGGCATAGCATGTAAGCATTGGAAGAGATGTTAGAATATAGAATACTGAATTGAAAGGGCACTTAGAAACTGCCTTAGGACATTCCAGTCAAAATCATAAACTTCCCCTCTGTTCCACTTGGAACATTCATATATTTTCTCTGACTGGCCTCAAAGGGTGGCGTGGAAATTTGAAAAAGTGCAGGTAGAATCTGCCTGCTTGTGATTATGTATGGTTCATCAATGGGTTAGGTCCTTTCTTCCCCCCAGTTGGTTGATAGACCAGAAAAACTGATTATGTGAGGTCCTACAGCAGAATCAAGAAGAGAATGATTCTCATTGTGATGGAGTACTTGGAGGCAACTATCACGAAAATGAGATGTGACTCTAATCAGAGAGGAGAGGTTCCCCACCATAACGATGGTGCTGAATCTCCTTGTGTACACACTACTCATAAAGAAGTATTGATTCAGTTATTTGGGCTTGTCTCGGGGGACTCTGCCTACCTTGCATATCTCCTTTCCCTATAGATTGTGAAAGGTCCTAGAAGGACTGCCAATGCAGCAGATAAAATCAATGTCTACCAAAGTTACTGAGGTAGCAACGGCAGTAGCAGGGATCTGGAAAACACTAACAGAGAGAGATGCCCCAGGAAGATGATTCCATTTGAAGTTTGATTCAATTATTCTCAGTGGCAATGAAATGTCAAATGGCTAATAACTTTGCAAAGAAATTGTATCCCAATAAGGTTTACTTTTACAATCTTCCCCATCTGGACCTCAAATTCCTAATTTTTACAATGCAAAATTTGGAGTAACTTAAACTTTCATGTAGAAATAGATTAGAAATGATTTGCTCAAAACTTTTCATCTTAAAAATTATAAATCTAAGGTCTGTAGGTATAGAGAGACTTGTCCAAGGTAAAAAAAATTGCCTTCTGCTTATTCCATATTCCATATTAATTTTGCCTATACCTATATGAATATATTGCCTCCCTCAACAGAATGCAATGCCCTCCTTGAGGGCAGGTTTGATGTTTGTATGTTTGAAGTCCAAAGTACCTACTGACATACAATAAGTATTTTAAAAATATATATTGATTGGTTATTTTATTTATAATGAGTGAGAAGCATTTTCAGGTCTAAAATTCAGGTCTCCTTAATCTTGGTTCAAGACTTTCAACCACTGGCCAAATTGCAAGTAATTTTATCCTGAACTTGAAAGTTCAGTGTGATACCAGGGGTCCCAGGTCATCCATCCATCCACCTGAATCTCTCATTGTTTTTGAAACATCAAATAGGCAAGGATATATCAAACAGAGCTTTTCTCTGCACTTTTCACAGACCATTTGACAGACATATCTGGCCACCTCCTTCATTACATGCTTGCCAATCACCTCATTGACAACATAACAGAAAACATTCTGGAGGAATTTCTTCCCTGAGATCCTGCTCCCCAAACACTATTGAGGAAATTCTCATTCAGGAGTAGGTGGGAGTCAATTATTAAATTTTTAATATGAGTACATACACTTAGGAAATTGGTAAATGTTACAAATCAGAGCTTAGTTTTATTTTTTATTGATTGCCTAGGCTTAAGAAATTTATGGAAAAAGTAAAGAATGTGGATTAAAGCTAAAAAGTGTATTCTGTTTATATATTTTGTCCAGAGAGACAGATGTTGAACGTTTACCAATATACCCATGGCACCATCCATGCTTCACTCTTTCTCTTTGTCTTTTCCTCCTCTCTACATATTCAGATTGCATCTCACTCTATTTTAATAAATGATCATTGAGAGTTACTATGTTTAAAAAATTAACACCAAAATTAACCTGGTGAAGATAAAATATGAATGTAGGTAGATCGGTATTCAAGCTCTCCTAGCCAGTTAGGAGCTACCAGAGACCAAGATGAGTTGGAATGACTTTTGAGAGGCCAGGGTCACCTAGCCCTGCTGAAGTACCAAATGAGTGTCTTAGTGGATGATGCCTGGTCTCAGACCCATATTCACTAGAGCCCAGAGAAGGTCACTTTGAAATGACTTCAGAGGCCAAGCATGCACCAAGTCCTAATTAAACAGAATGTCTGAATAGGGTCCAGCTGATGAACTAACTCTGTACCTCAGCGCATGATCCCAGTGATCCTGGTGGCAGGTAGCCCAAGGCTTCTTGAGGCATGAAGAAAATCTGTCCCTGTGTAGCTTCATTACTCTTTCCCCAAGCAATAATATTCCAGGCTTTTTGGATGGCATCAGCATTTCCTTTCTATATTCATCAAAGTCCTGGCCCATGTGACAACTCAATTACTGTGATTTATTTTAATTGAGCATCTATGATCCACTCCACCCTTGCCAAATCATCTCGGTATCCCAGTTTTAAATTCGTCCTAGTCATTCCCCCAACTGGAGGCAAGGGTTCAGGGGTTGGGGTACAAACTGATCCCATGCACCTGTGTTTCTGGGAGGGAAGAGGTTGCCTAGTTCATGAAGAGCTTGAATGAAGCAAAAGGGATCTTTTCTTCCTCTGAACTCTAATAACACTTTTGTACCCACCCTGTATACTTATAATATTACACTCATAAGATTAGTTAATTCATCTATTCACTCACTTATTCATTTGACAAATTTATATCAAATGTCTTCTATATGCCATGTACTCTGCTATATTGGACCAGAGGGAAGGTAAATGCCTGAGTAGAATGTAGTTCCTAGTCTCAGGAAACTTATAATCTAGAAAGAAATTCCATGAGCCTAGATTTGGAAGGAACTTCAAAGTCTCCTTTATTTTACAAACAAGGAAATTGAAATCCAGGGATGATAAATTACTTTCCTAAGGTCACCCAAGTAATAAGCATCAGAGGAAGAATTTTTTTTCGGCTTTACGTAGAAACAATTTTGAAAACTCTTTTCTAACAGTTTAGAATTAAAAGTTTCTCCCTCCCTTTTTCCCCCTCCCCAAGACTGATATAGTTTATACCAGTGTTTTCTTATACATGTATTTCCATATTGCTCATGCAGTGACAGAAGACATTTAGCACACATACAATAAAGTACTCATGAAGGAAATAAAGTGGAATATGTCATCCTTTGGTTTACATTAAGGCTTCAATAATTCTTTGCCTGTGGATAGCATTGTTCATCATGGGTCCCTTTTGGATATCTTGGAGACTTGCTTTGTGGGTAATAATTTAGTTCTTCAATTATGATCATTGTAAAATATTTCTATTAGTGTATACTTCAGTGATTCTGGTTGGAATAACTTCACTTTGCATCAGTTCATATAAATCTTTCCAGGTTTTTCTGAACTCATCTTGTTCATCATTTCTTATTGCTCAATATAGTCATAAGAACTATTAAAACCATATGCCACACCTGTTCATCCATTCCCCAAGTGATGGAAAACCTCTCTATTTCCATTTCTTTGCCACTATGAAAAGAGTCCTAAAATATTTTGGTATAAGCAGATTCTAAAAAACATTTTGGTAGAGGGAGGGCTTGACATCTTTTCACATTTTTCTTTTTGTTTTGTCTTCTTCTGAGTTGGTATTTTGGTCATCTCTCTTGAGATATTTTTTGAGCAATAAGCTCTTTCTCTATCTTTTGCTCATATTGGGATTATCCCTTGATTTTCCCCTATATTTTGAAGCTTAGATATATTCCTATGATGGTGGGAGTATTGTCCAGTGCTTGTACACTGCACAGGGATGATTCAGCTGTATGGGACTCAGCCTGAGCATTCTGCAGGAGCAGCCTGGTTGGCTTGCTATGGGGACATTTGTAGCTTTTTAGTTCAACTGGTTGGAGTTGGGTTCTGCCCAGTCATGCCAAGGCTGGACCTTGTTGGTCTGAATTCCTCCTGCTTCTGCCTGCTCTGGGTCTTGCCCAGACTGTCCTGGCTGAATTATGCAGGGCTGCTTTCCTCCCACTGCTGCTTGTTCTGTATTGAGTTGGTTTTCACTCTTTGCTTAGGCTGGACGTATCCAACTGTTCTCTTTCTCCTGCTGCTTGCACTCCATTGCATCTGAGTTCTGCTGAGGCTTGTTCAGCACTGCCTCCTTGTACCCCAGTGAGATGAGGCCCCCTTGCTGTCTCTACATGTTGCTCTGGGCTGGGGCATTGCGCCACCACTTCTTCTGCTGGTTCCTCTGCTCTGTTCTTCTGTGATTGTTCTGATGGTTGTTGGCTGACTTTGAGTATTTCTTACCTCCTCATTTGGCCTGATCTGCTGCTGCTACTGTTTTGGCTACTGTGGCTATCCCTGGGGCCACTGTGGTGACTGCTACTGCCACTGGGTGGACAGTTGAAAGATGTAGCAGTGATAAGGTGTGCTGGATGTGGTTCAGGTACCAGGTGCAGGTGGTAGGTAGCTTTTACAGCTTTCCTTGCTGCTATTAAGGCTCTGGACTGAGATTCATCTCCTCCTCCTCTTCTCTCTCCCTTCCCTCCCAGCTGGCAGCATTGCCAAGAGAGGTGAAGCCCAGGCTCCACTTCTTGTTGGAGGCTCACACGTGAGCTCCTGCCTGCAAAATAGGCAGAGACAAACTATGGACCCCATTCTTTTAGACTCTAAGTCCAACCTTCTTTCTACTAAATTAAGTTGCTAAGCTATGTTTATATGAAGTTCTATGGTTTCCAGAGTGCTCCTCCCAAATGGTCCTTTGAGTTAAAGAATGTGATAGTCATTAGCCCATTATCCTGATCAGGAAATGAACAACCCAGAGAACTGAAACACTTAACCTGGGGTTCAAGTATTGAATCCTCTTAAGTCTAGTGTCTTTTTCCTTATATTTTATAAAGAATGACAGAGAACCCACAATAATCATATACATGAGCTCTGTGTCTCTTAAATCATTTCAAGTATATTTGACTCTTCAGGATGTCATTTGAGGTTTTCTTGGGAGAGATTCTGGTTTGCCATTTCCTTCTCCAACTCATTTTACAGATGAGGAAAATGAGGCATATAGAGCTAAGTGACATAGCCAGTAGGTGTCCAAGGGCAGATTTAAACTCAGGAATATGTCTTCCTAACTCTGGGACCAAATTTTCTACTTCTTCTATTGGTTATTTCTGTACATGTCCAGTCTTTTCCAAGAATTGGCATATGTTCTTGAGGGTAATAACTGTGTCTTACTTATCTTTTAACTTCCTACAGCATATTCTGCCATAGACTTTTGCATGTAGAAGGTGACAAGAAAACTATGTATTTGTTTATTTCAACTGAATCGGTCCCTGCTTCTCTACTCCAGGAAGGTCTTGTTAAAATGTATATCACCTTGGGAAATTTAATATATGATCATGTTTTTTAGTCATTGGGCTCTTAGCATCAAAATGACTTAGAAGAATTTCCTTCCCTTAGTATGTTCATGCAGAATAGAATACATGAAGGGCAGGGAAATTCTATTGGGTAAGAAGAGAGAGAGAGAGAGAGAGAGAGAGAGAGAGAGAGAGAGAGAGAGACCTAGATGGGGGGAAACTAGAGGGTGAGAAGAATATTCCGAAGATGTCCAATACTGGGAATCCTGGGGAACAATGGCATAGCATGGGAGCTTCAGGTTTCAGAGGGAAAAACTATTAGATTCATCAAATATTTGACCTATAACTCAAAGGGCAGAAAGGACCACTGAGGCATTTTCCAACTTGGAATTTGGAATAAGCCAGGGAGAATCCTACACATCACACACCAGCTAGATCTATAGCATAGAAGTCAATGGCTTCAGAGACCAGTGAATAAAGAAAGTGAGTTCATTCAAAGCTAGTTAGAGATGTCATTCATTGGAAAGGAATTTTTCCAAACAGTGATTTAGTTTCACTCTTAGCAGACCTTTTTTAAGGTTCATCCTTTTGGCAGCAATTATATGTCCATTGAATAGCATGCCATGGCATATAAAAACCAATTAGAGTAAGAATGTTCATGTAAGCAAGTGCATGAAGCTATCATTGGACCAGTGGAGCATTTTATTTTTCTTTTCCACAGGACCTCAGAGACAAGCTATTCCAACTCCCTCATTTTCAGGCACAAAAATAGGAAAAAAAAATAATTACAAAGGGAATAAGGATAGGAGCAGAATTTGAAAGTAGATTGTCCAACTCTAAAGATCGATATGAGAAGAATGGAGATTATGGAAAGAGAGGTGATTATCAAGGGATGGATGGGAAGGATGTAACTTTTCTTACTTTGTAGCTTTTCTCCAAAGCCAACTATTCAGAGAAGCAATGGCTCACAACTGAACAGAATGGGGGCAAGACCTTTCTGAAATGCCTGAGAGACTACTGATAGGAATAATATTATTACTAAGCATTCTTTATTTGATTTAATACTTGATGGTTTTCAAAGCCCTTTTACTGCTACTACTTCATTTGATAGTCCCAGAAATCCTATGAAGAAGGCAATAATAGTAACTGACATGTATATGGCTCTGTAAGGTTTGCAAAACCATTTACATGTATTCTCTCATTTGATCTTCACAATAACCTTGTGAGCTAGCTGCAAGGGGTACTATTATACCCAACCTAAGAAACTAAGACTCAGAGATTTTTAGTGTTTTACTGCATTACTTAAGGCCTCTTTTGCCTCCACTAAATCTTAAGTTTCTGTCTTTGTGTCATATTATAAAAATAAGGTTAATTTCCCTGCTTTCTTCCCTTCCTTTTAAGACTTTTTTTCCCTAATACTAGCATCACCCAGGCACTTGCTTTGATTCTCATTCCTGTAAGAGCTTGTGTTATACTTGGAAAGTGATGATGGGAAAAAATGGTTATAAATTTGAATTTCTTATTCAGTGCCCAGCTCAAGAGAAAACTCACAAGATGTTTCAACTAGGAAGGAGCCCGAACATGATGTTAAAGATACAGAGCTGGAAGGAATCATAAAGGGCATATAGTCCAGTCTCTTCAATTCAAATGAGAAAACGGAGGTCCAAAGAATTTGAATGACTTTCCAAGGTGATATAAATATTAAGGAGCAGAGCAAGATTTGAAACTATGTCTTCATTAAAATCTCACTTTATAGAGTATAAAATTTGAGTACTAGAGAGGGGAAGAACACCTCTCATGGTCATTTGTATTTTAAGTCGGGGATCTTCCAAATCAAAATCTCCAAAATGGAAATAATTGTAAAATTTCAGGTGCAGCTAAGGGAGATATGAGAAACAGAGTTAGCAAAGGATATTTGCCAAGAGCCCCTTAGATTCTCCTCTATCAGCTGAATCTGTCTCTAGGTAAGGCCATTTCTGGTCTCTGATTCTAGCTTTTGATAATAAAATAAGAAGGCATTTTATCCTTCTAGTTTAAATTGTTCTTCATCAAGAGAGTCCCGAGACTTGTCATAGGAGTTTCGAATGGCCAGCAACAAGGGCTCTGCAATATTTCTGATTTTGTTGACAGTCTTCTTGATTGCCCTGGGATCTAGGAATTAATGAATAAATAAATGAATGAATTTTTTCTAAACTCACATCTGAGTTTGGTCTATATGAGTCATTCAAGCTTTAAAATATCATATTTTAAGTTTAAATCCCACAAAGGTACTTTCAAAGGAGACAGGGAAAAAAGAACCCTAACTTTGAGGGTCCCCATATTACCACATAAGACAGCTAGGTGACATGGTAGATAGAGAGCTGAGTCTAAAGTCAGGAAATCTCAACAGTGCGAGTTCAAATTCAGCCTCAAACAGTTACTAGCATTGTGATCCTAGGTAAGTCATTTAGCTCTGCCTCAGTTCCTTATTTGTAAAATGAACTGGAGAAGGAAATGACAAATCACTCTAGTATCTTTGCCAAGAAAACCTCAAACAAGGTCACAACAGGTTGGACATGACTTAAAAACAACTGAAAAATAAACAGACTACCATATAAACCAAAAGGCTAAAGCTCTATATGGAGAAGATAAGGGCAAGCAGAAGAGTCAAAATCAAAGAGCCTGAGTAGTCTAGGAGACCAGGAAGGGCAGCACCAATGAAGATCAGAATTATAAATTGAAGTTTCATGGCCCAATCCACTATGTATATAAGCCACTTCTTTCTAGTACTCAGTTGTTTTTTTTCAGTCATAAATGATTACATTTTATATTATATTATTATATTTATGATCATACCAGACAATTCCTAGGTTCCCTTCTAGCGCCAATATCTTATGAGTTTGTGTCTAAGCTGGACCTTGAAGGATGGATAGAAATGTGTTTGTAGGAAAGTATTCCAGTCTAAAAAAAGGATAAAGCATCAGTGTATGTGTAACATAATAGTAATTTTGTCAGAGAAAAAAAATTAGAGGTAATTAGATTTCCATTGATTAGAGAATGACTGAAAAACATTTGCTATATGAATGGAACAGAGGAGTATCATATCATAGGAAATCAGAAAGGTGAGAAAGTCTGAGGAATAGAGGACAATCTGTATAAAGATTCAGTCAAGTAGAATTTATTAAACAACTACTTATGTGCTAAGTCCTGAAGGAATAAAAAAAGGTCCCTACTCTCAAGAAATTGACAGTCTAATAGGAAAAACAACATGCAAGTAATTATGTACAAACACAACATGGACAGGCTAGATTGGAGAGAATCAACAGTGATGAGGTACTAACACTAAGGGATATAGAGTGAAATAAGCAAACCCAAGAGAATTACGTATAAAAATTTAAATGAAAAGAACAAAAAGCCGAAGCTGAATGCCACGTAATTGAAGTGACCCCCCTTGGTCCCAGAGAAGAGATGAAGCTCCTATCAGTAGAGGCAGGAGACCATTGGCAAAGATCATTACATTTTACTTCAGCATGGACAAATAGCTGTACAGGAATTTAGATGGTGTAATAAATGCTTCTTTTTTTTCTTAGACTGGAATACTTTCCTACAAACACATTCTATCCATCCTTTAAAGTTCAGCTCAGACACAATTGTACTCCTAAAATGTTGGCGCTAGAAGGGAAGCTAGGAATTGTCTGGTATGATCACAAATACAATAATATAATGAAAAATGTAAAATGGAGTCTGGAAGACCAGAGTTCAAATCCCATATCACGCACTATTAGTACAACCCTGGGCAAGTTACTTAACCTCAGTTTCTTCAAATGTAAAATGGTGATAATAGCACCTACCTCCCAGGGTTGTTGGGAGGATCAAATGAGATAATATTTGTAAAGTACTTAGTACAAAGCCTGTTACATATTGTTATTTAGCCATTCAATCATGCCCAATTCTTCATGAATTCTTGGAATATACTGTCCGTGGTGTTTTGTTGGCAAGGGTACAGAGTGGTTCACCATTTCCTTTTCCAATAGATTAAGGGAAACAGAAGATAAGTTACTTACAGGGTCACACAGCTAGTAAAAATCTAAGGCCATATTTGAACTCAGGGGTCCCTGACTCCAGCCCCAGAGCTCTATCCACTGAGCTACCTATCTACCTCTTAACTATAAGCCTGGCAAATAGTAAATGCCATATAAATGATACCTATTATTTTCATTATTATTGTTGTACAATAAGGTCACCATAGAAGTTAATTTTGCTTAATTTTCTTTGTTTCCAAGAAAGGTTATTTGAGGAAGGGAGAAGGATAAGTCTTAAAACAACTTATATAAAAACAAAAATGAATCAATAAAACTAATGGGTTTTGTTGTTGTTGTTGTTGTTTTGTTTTTAAAGTGACAGAGATGAGAAGCTGTAATCTTCACATAATGTAACTTTCCACTGACTTTATCAGGATCCTTTCTTCTTCTCCCTTTATACCTGGAACTCTTTTGCTACAGGGATGGAAAAAAAAAAGTAAACATCCTAAAGACTAAAATACTTTTCATTCAAGTCTTTTCACTGACACTTTCCCCTAAGTAAATCCCAGCCCTTGCCTAGGTCAGCCAGTTAAGTGAAGACTTTTTTTACAGAAATCCTTGGGTTCTATGATCTTTAATTCTGTCTCAGAGAACTCAGTAGTCTGAAGAGAGACATCAAAAAAAGTGCTGAGTCTGTGCATAGTCAGGGATTGAAGGCATGACTATACACAAGGACCTAACTGGAGAATAGTTCATTTCACAGAAATGCCATGGGCCAGCTGTCAGATGGGAAGAGTATTTTTTTTTTCAGCAGGAAACTGGGCCCTGGTCAAACCAGTGACCTCGAGGTAAAAACGATTCAGCCATGTGATCTATTAGCTAGGCTGGGAACCTTTGAAGCCAATGATTTTGCTCATAACTAGCTCCTCCAATTTTTCGAGTAATTTAGAGTGACTCGAAGACTGGTGCCATCTGTGGTAATGAATTTAACTGGTGGCAGCTTTATTTCCCAGTTGGGCACTCTATATTAGAAGCTGGATGCAGAGTTTTCTATGTCTAGCCTTGGAACAAAGGGGAAAAAAGGCAGCAGCTGGGATTCTGGATAGCACAGAAGTGCTTTTCTTATGGGACAGAGCTATTTCCTCTCCTACTCAAGAGTTTTGAATGGCCAGCAACATAAACATTCTTCAAGGGCTCTGAAATATTTTTGATTTTGTTGACCTTCTTCCTGATTACCATGAGCCTATGAATGAAAGAATAAATGAATGAATGAATCTTTTTCTAAACTCACATCTGTCCTAGTATATTTGAGTTCTAGTTCAATAAAAAGTAGAAATTATATAGCACATTAAGGTTTACAAACTGCTCTACAAATATCTCATTTTGTCCTCACAACAATCCTGTGAGAGAGGTATTATTCTGTTCCCCATTTTACCAATAAGGAAACTGAGACAGAGAAAGATTAAATGACTTATCTTGTGTCACACAACTAGTCAGTATCTGGTGTCAGATGTGAACTGACTTCAGGTCTAGAGTTCTTTCTATTTTGCCACCTAACTGCCCCTAGTAGAATCATAGATTGTAATCTTTCAGATAAATAATACAAATTCTTCTTTTTACAGATGAAGGAGTAAAGGCCCGTATTCAAGAAGAAACTTGTTTATAAAAATGTTGTACTTACCTGTCCGTGCATCTCCAACACACATAGCTTAGATCCTTGCACAAATTCAAGTTCTTTGGATCTCATTTTCATCATCTGTTTATTAAGGATAATTATATTTGCACTCCCTACTTTATATATTTAATTTAATTCAAATAAGCATTTAAATGCCTAAATGCCATGAGAGAAAATCTGCAGAAATGAAGAGTTGGCCTTGGAGTCAGAAGTCCTAAGTTCAAGTCCTATGTCTCACTCCCACTTTGTGACTTTACCAAGTAACTTAATCTAATTCTCCCAAGGAATTCTGCAAGATGATACGCTGAAAAGCAAATACTGCTGGCAACCAAAGGGATGTCCATCAGCTAGGGAGTGGTAGAACAAATTGTGGATGCACTTATGATTGAATGCTATTGTGCCATAAGGAAGGGCAAACAAGATGATCACAAAAAAATGATGCAAAGTGAAATGAACAGAAGCAAGAGAACGCTGTATGCAGTAATGACAATAAAGTATGATGATTAGCTGTGAATGACCTAACTATTATCAACAAGGCAGAGATCTAGGACAACTCCAAGGGTCACAAGACAAAAAAAGGATATCTACAGCTGTCAAAGGAACAGAGGGAACCCAACTGCAAAATGAAACATACCCTTCTTAATTTCCTGAATTTTTCTCTTGTGGAAGCAATATGTATCTTGTTCACATGATAAAAATGGAAAAGGTATAATGGAATAATATATAATAGAAATATATGATTATAATATATATTATATTATGTGCATAATATATAATATATAAGATATTATGTGCATAATATATAATATATAAGATATCATATAATCTATATCATTTTACCTACCTTCTTGAGAAGGGGAGAAAGCAGAAAGGAGAAAGAAAACATGAACTACAAAATATCAGAATACAAATATTTTAAATTATATTGACATATAGTATGGAATAAAATTAAATGTACTATTATATATGCATATATAACATATATATGTATGAGGAAAAAGAAAAACACAGATCTATGCTGGTCAAGGAAGTCTCTAAATCAGTGATTCTCAAAGTGGGCACCACCACCCCCTGGTGGGTGCTGCAGTGATCCAGAAGAGTGGTGATGGCCACAGGTGCATTTGGGGGGGTTGAATATCTGTAAAGGGATGGTGATAGTATGTGACAGGGGGCACTAAGTAATATTTTTTCTGGAAGGTGGTGGTAGGCCAAAAACTTATGGGAACCTCTGCTCTAAATCAATAAAATGATGATGATGATGACAGGGAAATTAAAAATCATGATGATGTCATGATCAAATACAATACTCCAAGGCTATATGGTAGGGAAAACAAAAACAAAAAAAAAGCCCTTTATTTAAGAAGCTTGCTTATATTCATAATGGAACTCTTTTATCTTCATGTGAAATGCTACCCATGTGATCTATTTGTAGTGATAAAGGTAGTATTTTAACCCTATTCCTAAGCCAGGGGTGCAACCCCATACAATGAAATATACAGACCAAGTGGCCCAAACCTCACTTTTAATAGATAATGGAGCACAAATAGAGGCATCTATATGGGACAGTATATTTGGCTTGAAGTCACAAAGACTTGAGTTCAGATCCTGACTCAAACACAAAATGTGTAACCCTAGGCAAGTTGCTTAAACTTTTTATGCCTCAATTGTTTTAACTAAAAAATGGGGATAATAATAACAGCATCTTCTTTACATGGTGGATGTGAAATTCAAAACATTTAGGTGTTTCACAAACCTTAAATGCAATTATTATATCCAACTCAAAGTTAGTTATTAGCAAGGCTAGACCTCTGGAACTCAAGTTTCCTATGACTTTTATGAAGTAGTGAGCAAAACCAGGAAAATAATTTATATAGTAACAAAGACTTAGGAACTCTGATAACAGAATAATCAATCACAATTCCAAAGGGCTCATGATGGGATGTAAAGAATAGATGAAACGGATAAAAAGTTTTCTTTTTCTGGACATGGCTAATGTGGAAATTTATTTTGCATGTCTACACATATTTGTAATGGGCTTTGTTGCTCTTGTCTTCTTAATGGGTAGAGGAGGGGAAAGAGATCATTTGTTACAGAAAGAAAAGAATATATATATTTTTTTAAAAAGCATGAAAACTGTAAGTTGTTTTGTTGTTGTTGTTGTTGTTGTTGTTGTTGTTGTTGTTATTGTTGTTGTTTTGTAATCCTCAACAGTACTACATACAATCTTGGACCTATATTAGGCATTAATTAAAGGAAAGATGATTAATAGCAATAGTAACATTATTTGAAATCATTTAATTTAGAGGAATGAAAAAAATGAATTTGAATTCACAAATCACTTAAGTATACATTTGGAGAGAGGGCACTTTGCTAATCATTGGAACAGAGACAACATTTAGCTAAAACATAGTCCCTGCCTTGATACGGTTTGTTTTGGGGAGAAGAGACACAAATAGATAATGTTACATGATACGTTGGGAGCAATATATTTGGCAACATCAGTATCACCACCTACCACATCAATCCTCAGGCAAGTTAGGCTAATCTTCCCTTAAAAGACATTAAAACTTTTCTCTAGATTGAACTGGTTCAAGGGACTAAGGCTTAGGCTATGGAAGTAACTTCCTGATCACTTGGGACCCAAAGCCAGGATATGAGAGGCTGGAGCACCTTCTTCTGGCTTTTGACCATAGACAAGCATCATGAACACTGGGAACCCTTCTTTAATGGAATCCACTTCATCCCACATGAATTCTCTTTCCTGCTTTGAATGTCCTTTTTCTGTCATGATTCAATAAACCTCCTCTGGTTCACTTTTGGATCAGAGGTTCTTAGACTTCTTTTTGGTGTCATGGATCACTTTGGCAGCCTTGTAAAGACTGTGGATTCCTTCTCAGAAAATATTTTGTCACCTATATTAAAAACTGAAGGAAATATCCAAATAAGTGTGTGTGTGTATACATATATATACACACATATATATATAAACATATACATATACACATCACATATATATGTATGCATGTATGTATGTATGGTGTATTTCCCATCCAAGTTCACAAAACCCCTAAAATCTATTGACAGACACCTTGGAACACTGGAACACAGGTTTTTTTTTAAATAAATTCAATTTTAAACCTAAACTTCCAGGGGACTTGCCTCACCTAAGCCTAGCCCATGAGTAATGATTTAAAAAAATAGAAATAGTATCATTATGAAAAAGGACCTTTCTGAAAGGTAGCTAACAGTTTGGTGGGTCAGGGAAACTTTTTGAAAAAGAATAATGCTGGGCACCTAAGTGGATAGACATCTAGGCCTAGAAACAGAAGGTCCTGGGTTCAAATTTAACCCCACACGTTTCATAGCTATGTGACCCTTGAACAAGTTACTAAACACAGTTACTGCTTTTCTGCCTTGTAATGTATTGATTCCACAACAGAAAGTAAGGGTTCGAAAGAAAGAAAGAAAGAAAGAAAGAAAGAAAGAAAGAAAGAAAGAAAGAAAGAAAGAAAGAAAGAAAGAAAGAAAGAAAGAAAGAAAGAAAGAAAGAGAGAAAGAGAAAGAAAGAGAGAGAGAAAGAGAGAAAGAGAGAAAGAGAGAAAGAGAGAAAGAGAGAANAGGAAGGAAGGAAAGGAAGGAAGGAAGGAAGGAAGGAAAGAAGGAAGGAAGGAAGGAAGGAAGGAAGGAAGGAAGGAACAATGTTGTGAGCTGGTGTTTAAAGAATGAGTTTTAAGGATTATCAAGGGCATTCAGGGGAGGCAAAGAGTGGACTATGTTGAAAGAAATCCACAAGATCTATAAGGGAATAATAATCTGTTAGTTTGGAATATTAGAATCTTATGATGTTATGGAGGACCACGACAGCCAAATAATAAGAGTTTCAATTTAACTAGGTAGACAAAAAAAAAAGGGATCCGTGATGATTTTTGAGCAGGGAGGTTGTCCAAACAGGTCAACCAGTTAGAAAGATAAATCTAGCAGCAAATTTAGGTAAATGATGATTTGGAAGAAGAGAGAGTAAAGGTGGCCAGACCCACTGGGTCTCTCATTAGAAAATCTGATTGTCTTTTTTCTGATCTTTAGAACAAGTGTCTCCATTTCCAGGGCACAAAAACATTGCCATGAGCCTCTGCCTCAGAGCAAACAGGACTATAAAATTCAAAGAAGCAAAGCCACGTAAATATACAATCATTTTCTTTCTGGCAGAATACTGAAAGCTCATTATATCTGAACTTAACTAAACAAGAATTCACAGGCTTGCATGTTTGGCTTGTAATTAAAGCCATTTCCCCCCATCTGAAGTCAAGTAGAAAAAAAAGAAAAACAACAACAAACAGAAAAAGAAAAGAAAAGAAAACCTTCTGCATATTGTTCTCAAAATGACATTATTTCTAAATTAGCTGAGAAATTTCCATTTTGGTTTTTCCCTCCATTAATATTGGCTATAATTTAAATTTGTTTTACTGTGACTTAATTAGCTATTTGTTAAAAATGAAAATCATAAAAAAATGAAAGAGAAGCTTGGTGTAGAAAATTCAATGTCAACTTTCAATAGCTACCTAATAATAATATTTTAATCATAAAATCCACACAATTCTATGACTGCCCTGCTCAAGAGTTCTAAATTCTACACAACTGGAACTCTGACTGCATTAACAATCCAAATCATTCCGAAAAAGGTGATAAGAAGTAATGAACCAATAATAATTAAGATATGGAGAACTTTATACACTAGACAAAGGTAGAATTTTAGTTATGACTCAAAGGAAACCAAGGAAGCTAGGCGTCAAAGATAAGGAGGGAAAGTGTTCCAGGCTTGAGGGGTTCAGACAACTGGCCAAAACTGTCAGACATGAAATGCACAATTGTATACAGAGATCAGCAAGGATATCATTGTTACTCATTTCTTACATTATAATGATTCTTTAACTGTAACCAATATGAGGTTCTTCCCCAGATAAGAAATGGAACTTCTAAAGTGGAAGTAATTTCTTGTCCTCCAATGTGCTATCAATTGAGCAATGACCCAATAAGAGAGGAAAAAGAGACAAATAGTAATTAATCAATCATCAAACATTTAGTATTTTACTATTTACTATAGGGTTTGCACACTGTGCTATGTAATAGGGATACAAAGAAAAAGACAGAATCCCTACCATTAAGGAGCTTAAAATCTACAGAAAACAAAACAAAACAAAATATATATACATATACATATACATATATATATATATAGCCATATAAATAACCAAATATATAATACCCTCAAAAAACTAATAAATGGGGAATAAAAAAAGTTCTGAAGGAGATAGCACTTGAACTAAACTTAGAAATGTTTAGGGATCTTAAGATCCATCCACATCCTCTAGCTATCATATGATAGTTTACTTTGTCTTTTTGGATGAATTCTTTTATTTTTTGAATTCAAAAATTTTGTTTGATTAATTATTTTAGAATATTTTTCAATGGTTACATGCTTCATGTTCTTTCCCTCCTCTCCCCCACCCACTGTAGCCAATGAGTAATTCCACTGGGTTTTACATATGTTATTGATCAAGACCTCTTTTCCATATTATTAATATTCGCATTAGGGTGATCACTTAGAGTCTGCATCCCCAATCATATCCCCATCAACCCATGTGATCAAGCAGTTGTTTTTCTTCTGTGTTTCTGTTCCCACAGTTCTTCCTCTGGATATGGATAGCTTTCTTTATCATAAGTCCTTCAGAATTGTCCCGGATCATTGCTTTGCTGCTAGCAGAGAAGTCCATTACATTTGATTATTTGGCTGAATTATTTGAGAAAGCCAGCTATGATAGGTAATTCTACTTCCTATCCTCTCACTCTCTTCTAAACCCTTTGCAATCTGGCTTTTCTAACTTCAATGAAATGAAATGTCTCTCTTCAATGATCTTTTTTCTCAATGATCTTTTTTCTCAATCTTCATCCTTCTTAACCATTTCCATAACTATCATTCAAGTCTGACAGTGTTGAATACTCTTTCCTCCTAAACAATCTCTTATGTCTAGGTTTTTGTGATAGTTCCCTCATGCTTCTCTTAGTATCTCTCTAAACATTTTTAGTCTCTTTGCTGATTTGCTATCCATTTCACACATATTAACCATGGGTATCCCACTAAGGTGCTGACTTGAGCTCTCTTATCTCTTCCCTCTATGCTTTCTCAAACACTATCTATTTAGCTACTGCAATGGGAGTCTGAAAGCATGCACAAATTTCATCAGCTTCCTAAAAGGGGATATCCCTGTGGGGGAGACTAAGGATCTAGCCTCTGGGAGAATTGTGATGACAAAGTAGGCATAGACTTTCTGTAACATGATCTGGTTGGTCAACTACATGGTTGGGAGGAA
Source organism: Gracilinanus agilis (assembly GCF_016433145.1). Classification (NCBI taxonomy): domain Eukaryota; kingdom Metazoa; phylum Chordata; class Mammalia; order Didelphimorphia; family Didelphidae; genus Gracilinanus; species Gracilinanus agilis. Next base: position 688,610,471 of record NC_058130.1, on the reverse strand, counting down.
TCTTTTTCACTGGCTATGTATCTAGAATAATTTTTTGTCTTCTAAAAAGCCAGATGCCTCTGTTATATTCAAATCTGATGTGTTGGAGAGTGAGGTTTCCTTCATTCACAGTTTCTACTGATAGAACTATCTTTTAAGTATAGAAATCCCTAGTGTCTTCACCTTCCAAAGCCATATGACCCCCTAAAGAAACACACATGTTCCCTTGACCTTTTTGTTAATTGTTAATTCTTTTCCATTACAGTTACTGAGAATGGAGTCTCCACTTTGGAGAGTTTCAAAGGACAAGTGAATGAACCATGGTAATCTGTGAGTCAGTCTGGAATGGCTTTGCATCCAGTGTAGCATCAATGTTTTAAGGGGAAAAAAAGAACAGAATCTTTGGGATTGATGTTCAGGATCCCAGTGCAGAGTACTCAACTGGTAGAAAAGCTGTCTTTGGACAAGAACTCAGTAGAAGTAATGCTATGTAGTTACTGATCTAAATTACATACCTAATCCCTTCCCACCTCACCCCAGAGATTGAAGTGTTGTAGGGGAGGATTATGCCACTGAGGTTCTGAGAGTAAAGTTTGTGAGTTTGTTCTTATTTATTTCTGAAATAACTGTCCCTTTGTATAAACCAAAGTTACCACCATAAGGTAGAAATGGTGAGGAATCTTAGAAGAGAAGCAACCAACTAGGCTTAAAATATGTTATAGGCAAATGGAAGTTCAATCCAAGATATCAGATAATATAAGTATAATGTAAGTATATAATATTAGTATAATACAATCTAAGTTAACATAAGTAGACTCCTATGATCTCAAATGGCACATAAATCATTCTCAAGAGTTCTCAGGGATGAAATCCTGAAGATCCAAAGAAAAATTATTCCTCATAGGAAAGGAAGAGGAAGTTGTTTTAAGACACATTCAATACTAGTTGCACAGAAACTTGATTCATCATTAACACACTTAAATTATTAAACTATTTATTCAAACCTAAATTTCCAATGCATCCCCGTCCCCTTCTTTAGACCACCATTTTTTATTTAAAACAAGAGAGAATAAAACAATTTAGCAAACTTCTTAAACAACTTATCAAGCCTAGCACTCTATGCAATCTTCTGTACTGACAGTCTCCCACCTTTGCAAAGGAAGGAATAAGATAGATTCACATATGCTTTCTTCAGGGAGATATAATAATTATAGAACATTCAAGTTCTATTTTTGTTGTTACTATTTTCAATTTACATAGTTGTGGTCACTGAATATATTGATTTTCTAATTCTGCTTACTTTACTTTGCATCAGTTCTTATATTCATCATTTCCAATTACTGTACCACAAGTTGTTTAGTCACTCCCAAGTAAATAAGTATTTAAGTTTTTTCTGGTTCTTTTCCACTAAAAAGGGGGAGGAGGGAGGGAGACTATTTCTAAGTATTAAAATTTCTATGGAATTTTCTTCCTATATTTTATCTGCTTAATAATCTGCCTCGTAATATAATCTTGAGGTCAAAATATATGTAGATTTTATTTTATAAATGTTTATATACAAATTTGTTTTTTTAGTCAAATCCAAATTGAACCATTTGGATCATTGCACAGCTACACAAATATTATATTAGAGCACCTGTCTTTCCCTAGCCCCTCCAACATCTATTCTCATCTTTTCTATTTTTTGCCAAATTACTGGGTGTGAATTGAAACATCCAAATTGTTGTAATTTGTGTGTGTCTTATTAGAGATTTGGAACAGTCTTTTATGTGGTTTGCCATTTTGGGGGCACTGTTGGTTCATACTCATTGTCCATTTAGCATTGGTGAATTAATTTTATTTTTCTTAGTTCTCTATGTATTTTGAACATCAGATATATATTAAGAGATATTTGAAGCAAATATTTTTAATCAACTACTTTCCATTTCTTCCTAGGTGGATTGATTTTGTTTATTCAAAAGTTTTTCAATCTAATGCAATGGAAAATATCTTTTTTTTAAAAAAAACAATTTTGATCATCTTTTTCTCTTCTTTAGTTAACAATTTTCCCCTAACTATGACTATAAAAGATATAGGATTTGGTTCTCTTCCAATTTACCTCTCTTGGCCAACTTTGAGCTTATTTAAGGTTCTTTTTTAATTTATTTATTTTAAAGTATTTTTCCAAAGTTACATGATTCATTTTCTCTCCCTCCTCTTTTCCCTCCCCCTCCCAATAGCTGGCAATCTATTTTACTGGGTGATACATATATTATCACTCAATACCTATTTCCATATTATTCACTTTTGTAATATAGTTGTTTTTTAAATTGAAACCCCAAATCCTAATCCATATGAACAAGTGATGAAGCATATGTTTTTCTTCTGTGTTTCTACTCCCACATTTCTCTTGATGCATTTCTATTGATGTGGATAGCATTTTTTCTGATAAATCCCTCAGGATTGTCCTAAATCATTGCATTGCTGTTACATTTGATTGTCCCATAATGTTTCATTTACTGTGTATAATGTTCTCCTGGTTCTGCCCATTTCACTCTGCATCAGGTCATAAAGGTCTTCCTAGTTTTTAATAGAGATTAAGGAATGAAGAATTCCTTATAGCACAATAGTATTCCATCACCATCATATGGCACAATTTGTTCAGCCATTCTTCAATTAAGGGACATCCTCTCATTTTCCAATTTTTTTCCATCACAAAGTAAGTGGCTATAAATATTTTGTATGAACACTTTTTTGGGGTACAAACCTTATAGTAGTGTTGCTGCATCAAAGGATTCTTTTAAAGCCCTTTGGGCATGATTCCAAATTGCCTTCCAGAAGGGTTGGATCAATTCACAACTCCACCAACAATGCATTAGTGTCCCAATTTTCTCACATCCACTCCAACATTTATCACGTTCTATTGCTGTCACATTGGCTAATCTGCTAAATGTGAGGCGATACCTCAAAGTTGTATTAATTTGCATTTCTCTAAACAGAAGGGACAACTGTGAGCTTATTAAGACCTATAGTTTAAGATGAAACAAACTGAATTTGAAAATATGAATAAGTGCAAAAGCATGGTCTGGTGCTATAAAAATAATTTCTGGTACACTAAATCAGAACTAGTAGAAGCTATTAAGCAAACTGAGAGTAACAAAAAGGCAGTCTTAGTTATGATGGGGGAAAGAGGAAAATCAAAGTAGATAGGATTAAAATAACAGAAAAACAGAAACAGAACTGATACATTCATATTTTTACCTCTGTTTTCACTGCCGAGGAAAATCCTCTTTCATAGTATTAGAAAGAAAAAAAAGTGACTAGCATAACTGATATCCAAGATAAGTAAAGAAATAATGAGCACATTTAGCTTCCCATGATAAGTTTATCTTACCAGGTCCAGACAGATGGAAATAAATGGAAGATATAATTGCTGATACAGTCAATGATTATTGCAGCTCATTTGAAAATGAAAAAGCTACCCCAAGACTAAGAAAACACAAATGTCCTAATTTTCCAGAGACAGCTGAGTAGAAAAAACATTACTAGAATTTTTTTACAACTAGAGAAAATTCATCTGAAGTACCTACAAACAAATTATTACCAAACCCTAACTCTTGCAGGAAATACAAAACCCTCTATAATTTACTTCCTCAAATAGTATTAACAAGGCTTCTAGGTGGCACAAGTGGATAGCGCACCAGGCCTGGAGTCAAGAAAACTAAATTCAAATGCAGTCTTAGACACTTACTAGCTGTGTGACCTTGGACAAATCACTGACCTTGTTTGCCTCAGTTTCCTCATCTGTAAAATGTACTGGAGAAGGAAATGGCAAACCTGCTCTAATATATTTGCCAAGAAAACCCAAAATGAGATCACAAAGATTCAGGTACATTGAACTAAATTGACTAGTTTATATAATTTATATATATAGGGAGAGAGAGAGAGAGAGAGAGAGAGAGAGAGAGAGAGAGAGAGAGAGAGAGAGAGAGAGAAAGAGAGAGAGAGGAAGAGAAAGTACTAATCTTTTAGATAAGTAGGATAAATATACTTATTTTTTGCAAACTTTTCAGGGGTAAGAAGTCTTTGGCATCACACACAGGCACACACACACACACACACACACACACACACACACACACATGTAATCCTGTAGATAAGAATGAAGAATAGCCTCTTAATAAGAATGGCTTGGCAATAAGACCCTTGGGGATAGAGTTGGGGGTGGCACAATGCAGGGACAGGAAAAAGGAGATGTGATGCCATAGAAAGTGGTAGATTGTTGTAGTAGGAAATGTCTCTCCCCCATGTCAGTACTTTAGGACAAAGTTCCAATTTATCTATTCTAATTAAAGTTTTTGAAATTATAGACCAATAAACATGAATTTAATGAATGGCAAAATTCTAAAGCATGCTATTAAAGGGACATGGTAAACCTTTAGAAAAAAAAAGCAGAATCATAAAGAGTCAATGTGACTTCATCAAAAAAAAAAAAGCAAATGCCATACAGGCTCATTTCCTTCTTTTTTTTTGACTGCTTAAATAGACTGGGAGATCAGTAGAATACTATAGATAAAATTTGCCTAGATTCAGTAGAAACGTTTAACAAAATCTCTTATCTTAACTTTATGTACATGATGGAGAGAGATGGGGTAGATGGCAACACAAATGGGCGGTTTTGGAAGTGATTGAAAGACTTGTCAAAAGAGTAGTCATTAATGTTTCAAAATAAAATGGAAAAAATGGTCTCCAGTGGAATGTCCTAGGGAGCTGTCTTTAAGCTCATTCCATTTAATATTTTATCAATAACTTGGATAAAGGCATGCTTTTTAAATTGTCAGATTTCACAAAGCAAAGGAAGTTACCAAAATGGTTAGTCAAGATCCAAAAAGACTTCAACAGGCCAAAACAATATGACATCACTGCCAAACCAAAACAGATAGAATTTTATAAAGGAAAAAAATCAACCATACATTTGGATTCAAGAAATGAACTTCACAAGTCAAGATGATAGAGACATGGTTAAAGAGAAGTTTATCCAAAAGAAAAGAAAAAAAGAGAACCATTTTAGTGTACCATAAGCAGTGAAATCAGGAAAAACCATCTTCCTAAGTTCAAATCTGGCATCAGACACTTACTAGTGATATGATTATGTGCAAGTCATTTAGCCATATTATGAGTTGGAGAAGGAAAAGTCAGACACAACTGAAACAAACAAACAAATAACAACAACAAAGTTTAATACCAATTAATAGGATATAGCCACCAGAAAAATCTTTAAAAAATGTTAATGAGTGAGTGCTATGTATAAAAATTGTTTTAATAAGCTTTCCTCTAAGGAAACAAGAAAGGCAAATAGTTTATACTATTTATCTCCTATCTTTTTTTATCTGCTTCATATTAAAATTCATTGACTTACTTATGTCTCTTTGGACCTTAATCTAATCCTATTTTTGATACTAAAAAAGGAAAACCTATATATCTGATGTTCTTAATCAATCCAACATTGCAATTCACTTCCAAAAAACCTATTAAATCTATTGTGCAAGGTACTATATATACTAGGTTCTAGGGACATAAATATCCAGAAATTGATGTTCTAGGATTGTGTCATTAATAACAATAATGATAAATACACAAGATTAACTTCTCTCCTGGCATTTAATCAACTGTGTTTCACTCTTCATTAATGATTCTCTCCCACAGTATCATTTTCCTTGTCCCAAGCAAACAGCCAGCATTTATCTAGAGCCTGCCATATGTGAGGTATGTGTTAAGTACCATGGAGGATGTATATAGTACAACATGAAATTCTTGTCCTAGGAGAGCTCATGTTCTAGTCAGAGAGTCAACACAATTGGGATTATAATATAGCTATGATAAATCTCTCAATGGCAGAGTTATCAACAATTGTTTAAAAAAAAGCTTCAGTATGGGTCTAGGCTTGAACTCTCAAACAGTGGGGGGGAGGGGGCAAAAAAGGGCAAAAAATAATTTCCAGAATGGTATCACCTCGCTTAAACTAAGTGATCCTGAAGGACAAAGAGGCAATTACTATACATTCAGCCAATCAGGAGCTAATAACCAAAGTTTCATGCTATCCTTTGCCCCCCTGACATTTCTTCATCTCTTGCCATTCTTCAATCTTCAACAGCAACCCCAGCTTTCTGTTTTCTATCTCCTGTTTCTCTTAGCTCTTTCAGTGACTAAAATCAGAGCTTCTTGGCTCTCATTGACTCATCTTTCACTTTTAAAAAAATTGACAGTTTCCTTTTAAAAATTCCTTCTTATATCACACCTGTCTCTATCTTCAATGATTCATATGCCTTCTTTTTATTTATTTTTTTACTTTTCCTATAAATTGTAAAAGTTATATGCAAATGACCTAAGAGACCATAATGCCCTGCACTTCTTAAGTTCCCGACAGGGTCCTTCGTCTCATTTTGTATCTTGAAATTATGCTTCTTTTTGTTGATATTTTTTCCAATTTAAAAAAAAAATAGAAGTTGTTTTTTTTCCTGCCACTTTAAAACCATCAAACTCTTCACATACAAACAAGGCAAAATTCCACATCTTGCACAAGGTAATTTATGTCTTTATATTTATTCACCATTCATTTTCTATCCAAAACTGCTCAAATCCCATCTGAATACTGTCTTTCTTCCTCTACATATTTAAGCAGTTTTTATTAAACCAAAATTCTTTTCCTACCCCTTTCAGCATCATAATATACATCCATAATACCAATGATATCTTGTGTTCTTTAGCAATTCATTTAAATCTTTTTTCTTTGAAAAAAAAAAACACCCTTTTTTGTTAATACATTTTCTGTACTAAGCTGTTCCATATGAAAAGTGCCTGAAATGCCTTTCCATAAGCATTTATAGCTAAACCCTGCTTTATGTGCCGTTGTTCCCTACTTAAATAAGATTTCCTTGAAGGCAGCGATAGTCTTGTGCTTCTATCTGTTATCTCAATGTTTAGCACAATTTTTGGCACATTCTTACATTGTTTATAATAGAAGTAGAAGAAAAAATATTATGTTTATTGACAAAGTCACTAGAAAAGACTGAAGAGGAGATATTTGTACTGATCTTGATTACAAAGATTATAAGCTCCATGAGGATAGGGGTCATGGTCTTCCTATTTCCCTAAACTTCAAAGAGCTCAGTCCATGGCTTTGCATAAAGTGTATACTATGAATAAATGAATCTAAGATACTTAAAGAAATGACTTCTCTGAGAGGGGTATAAATCTGTTTCTCAGAGAAACAATATTATAAGAACCCAGATGCCTAATAAACATTCAATTCAGTTCTTCACCTCTGGGTCCACAGGATATAACAACCCAGTTAAAAAAGTCATGAAAGAGGAAAATAACCCTCCCCCAGCTGTTCCTGCAGTGAAGGGATGGAAATAGGCTCATAATACATACTTGCAAGCAAAGAGTGTTAGACTTTAGGAAAACTGAAAGTTTTGGCATAGGTTCCCTACCATCTTTTGCTAAATGTTATTTTCCTGTCATGGTACACATTTCCCATTTGTGAGTGCCCAATAGGCTCACATTGCTCTCATTTAGGTATTACTCTGTAGTATCTCTGCCTTGAGCAGCCTTCCTCAGGATCCAGACCTCCAAATTCCTCCCCTACCCCATCAAAACATATCTATTCTTTGTCTCACTCCCTATGGGCCAGATGACATATATAGGTAATCAGACAACCACCTTCAGATTCTAGAAAGAATTTTATAATTCTAACTTTAATAGACATCTCTTTTAAGATCTCTAATTTATAGTTTTCCTATATCTAAAATAGAGATGCTACTATTTATGAGTTATATCCCAGAATTTTTTGTAAGGATGACTTTTATGAACCTTAAAACCCTATAGGAATTTCAGTTGTTAGGAGGGTTATTACATCCTGATTCTCCACTGAAGAGTCAAATCAGTTAGTGAGTATTAGTTATAGAGCAGAGCTGGATAAGTGGATGAACCAGGTTAACAAACTCTGCAAAGATCACAATTGGGAAAGGGAATGATAGCTTTGAAAATATAGTAATTGCAGGCAGCTAGGTGGTTCAGTGGGGAGAGAGCCAGACCCAGAGACAGGAGATTCTAGGTTCAAACCTGACCTTGGACACTTATGAGCAGTGTGATGCTGGGTAAATCATTTAATCCCCACCCCAGTTTCTAACCCTTACCACATAGAATCAGTATTAAGTATTGATTCTGGCAGATTTTTTAAAAAGTGAAGAATTTATGATTTGATAAATTATATTTATTTGATAATTATTGATTAAATAAATTATTAAATTAAATTAATTATTGGTATTTGATAAATTAAATGGTAAATTATAATTTATCTCAAACAAGAGATAAACTATTATAAGATGTAAAGTGAATCCATTTTATTATATTAAATTAAAAAGATTTTGTATTAACAAAATTAATGTAACCAAGATTAGAAGGGAAAACATATTGGGAAAAAATAGTTACAACAAATCAGAGGATAAAGGTCTAATTTCTCAAAATCATGAAGAGTGGATCAAACTCTCTTTGTCTATCAATGCGCAACTCTTTCCCTGGGTCCTGTTTTAGCTTGTGGTGGTTAGTGAAGTGATTCCTTCCTTGGTGTTTTGGTGAGGAAACCCTCTCTGCTCATTGGCACTTTGTTGGGACACTCCCTTCAGCATGAGTTCTGGTGAGATTCTTGGCAGTCTTAGCCTCATGTGTACTGAAGGTTCTTCAGATTTCTGCTTCCTAATTAGGACTTTGGTTGAGATTTGCTTTTGGGTTCATATTTGTGGTCTGGAGACATTAGGATTAAAATTAAAGGTATTTGTATTTAGGCAGTACTTTCTGTCTCTTTATATACATTTTCTTCACTTTTACTCTTTCCACTTCTTTGTAAATAAAGCTGCTAAAAGTAATTTTGACTTAAACTATAATATTTTTAAATAGCAACCATAATATTAGTTTATAACTTTCTATTAACATAAAAATGTAAATTTAAATTCTTACAAATTTATAGAGAAATAAGTCAAATTTGTAAGAATACAAACCATTCCCCAAATGACAAATGGTCAAAGCTTATGAACAAGCTTTTTTCAGATGAAGACATCAAAGCCATCAATAATCTTATGAAAAAATATTCTAAATCACTCTTGATTAGAGAAATGATAATTAAAACAACTCTGAGGTACCACCTCACACCTATCAGATTGGCCAACATGACAGTGAAAAAATGTGCTAAATGTTGGAGGGGATGTGGCAAAATTAGGACACTAATGCATTGATGGTGGAATTGTGAACTGATCTACCCATTCTTGAAGGCAACTATACTCAAGGGGCTATAAAACTGTGCCACAACTCCCTTTGATCTAGTAATATCACTACTGGGCATGTATCCCAAAAAGAATAAAAAAAGAGGAAAGAACCTATTTGTACAAAAATATTCATAGCAGCTCTTTTTGTATTGGAAAGAAATGGAAGTTGAAGGAATGTCCATCAATTGGGGAATGGCAGAACAAATTGTAGTGCATGTTGGTGATGGAATACTTTTGTGTTATAAGAAATGATAAGCTAGGTGAGTTCATAAAACGCTGGAAAGGTCTGCAGGAACTGGTGCAGAGCAAAATAAGCAGAACTGGGAGAATATTGTAAATAGTAATAGCAGTAACATAGAATGATTATCTATAAAAACTTGGCTACTCTGGGCATTGCAATGATCTGGGAAAATCCTGAGAGAATTATGATGAGGAATGCTATCTGTCTTCAGAGAAAGAACTGTTGTAGTCATCTTTCAGATCAGTGTATTTTATGGTCTTATTTTGAGGTTTTGGTTATGAATGAATGTGCTCTTACAACAATGACCAATATGAAAGTGTGCTTTGCATGATAATAAAAATATTTTTAAAGCATTGACTCTAACGCTGAAGGGTTTAAAAAAAAAGAAAAGGAAATGAGTCATTAATCACATACACCTAGCAATTAACCTTCAGTTCCCTCTGTTTCCATAATTTACCCAGAGAGCAGGTAGACAGAACCTGTGCCTTCAATGTGTTTAGTATATGACCCCCACCCACCCACAGTCCCTGCCAGCACAGAACCTTTTGTTTTGTTCTTGAAAATATGTTTCATTGCTGTTGTTTTTGGCCATTTCTCTTCTCAGTGGGCTGCCCTGTTGGAGTCTGTCAGACCTTCCAAATAGTTCTGTTCATGACTCCAGGAGACAGCTGATACAATGAATGGTCAAATAAAGATTTCAAAGAATCTTGCCAGGCTAGGGCACTGGGCTGATTCTAGTAAGGTAAAATGTAATAAGTATATATGGAAACTCTTATACTTGCATTCAAAAAAATAATTTCATTAGTACAAGATGGGGAGAAGGTATGACTAGATAGCAATTCATCTGAAAAAGATCTGAAGGTTTTAGTTGACTGTAACATGATAAAGCAAGAAAATTAATGTGATCTTATGTTCCTTTTAGCAAGGAAAAACATTTAGGAGAATGTAGGTGATGTTCTCACTTCATTCTGCCCTGGACAAACCACATCTGGAGTGTTGTGACGAGTTTTGAGATACTTCTACAGATAATGAGTTTCCCATCACTCAAAGTTATCAGGCAAGGAGAGGATTACATTTGAGGAAGTTTTACAGAGAATTCTCATTCATTCATAGTCAGGTTAAATGATTTCTGTAGTCACTTCAACTCAGAGAATCAATAATTAGGTACTATTCATAGGACCCTAGGTCAAAATGGTGGTGGTATCTCAGGAATTTAGCTCTGAAACAAAGTTTAGAGATAACCACATCTAGTTCTATTATTTTATAGATGAAGCACTGAGCCTTGGAAAGATTATATGATTTGACTGAAATCATAGGGACAGAGTCAGAATTCAAATTCAGATATTTTGTTGCTCAATCCACAGATTTCTCCACTATTCCATAACCATTCTTCCTATACAGTAAAACTCAATTCCCTTCACATGAAACAAAAAAGAAAAAATATTGAGAAAATCAAAGAATCCTGACCTATAATCAAGCTTGTAGGGAAATGGTCCAAGCTCTCTCCTGTTATTCTCACTCAAGTGAAACTCTGAGCATCATAATGATGGCCAAATGAAAGAGAGTCCAATGAGAGGCAGCATAATGGGACAGATAAAAAGCTAAACTTAGGAGTGAGGAAGACCTAGATTCAAGTTCAGCCTCTGAATCACATGAACTGTTATCATGAAGAAGTCTTTAACTTCTCAGTAGCCGTAGACAACTCTCTAAGGCTATACATTTTGTGTAATTCCTAATTCATATTTTTAGTGGCAGATATGTACTGGGAGGTCCATAATGCTGATGAAAGCTCATCTCTAGGCAAATGAAATAGAAAATTTATAACTTTTGGCAAGGATTTATTCATTCATTTATCAAAACCTTTATCAAATACTATATCCTAGACCTTAAATTATAATTATCATTATTGCTTTTACCTCCAGATATTTGGGAGTGGGGACTAAATTGTTCCAGCAATTTAACTAAAACAATTCTTCTGGTAACCTATTAGAGACACCACCAACTCATGAACTCTTTGAGCAAATGTCTATGTCTGAGACTTATCATTTCCCTTCAATGGTGAGTTCTGAGAGTTATAGAGCTTATCTTGGTGAGATAAAAATGTTTACATTGCTGTATTCCTATTGATGTCACTCTGAAATTAAGAACTCTCTAAGATGATCTAGAGTTAATCTGTATCTCTGTAAAGTACTTTTTTCTCCTTCCCCATTTAGCAGTTTAAAATCTGACACTTGTCCTAAATCATATCATATTTCCTTCTGATTGGAGTTTTGCTTTATTTCCTCACCTCTGCTGTGTGAGTGATGCCCTCTCAGAGCTCTGGGGCTTGGGTGACATATAAATTAAAATGTAATATGTGTTATTATGATCACTATTATTATTATTACTGTTATTAATAATGTTCTTTTTGGCAGCACATGGAAGCTATTCCAGTAGTGACATTTGGCTCCTGGGATAATGGATCCTTTTATGCACATACTATGGACTCAATGCCTGCTGTTTTCATTGCAGAGAGAGCAATTTCTAGACATTGGGGGGGGCATAGGAGCAGGGAAGCTCTCTGAGCTTTTACTTGTTTTCTAGTGCAAACTGTAGCACTTTGGAAGGCCCAAGGAATGGATTGAATAATGGCTTCTTCATTTTGGGGAATTCATTTTGAGTTCGGGTTTGGAAATCAAGAAATATAGACTTGATATTCACTAAAATAATTAATCTTTATGGTTTTAAGATTTATCCCTCTATCAAATGAAAAGAGTTAGAATACATTGAAAAAAGTAAATTCAAAGAATAATTTTTAAGCACCTATTATGTGCAAGATACTGAGTTATATACTAGGGATCCAAAGTTAAAATAAAGATAGCCCTTATCCTCAAGGAGTTCTCAATCATTGGGATGGTAGGATATATAAAGAGGATTAAGAGGGAGTTTTTAATTGTATTACAGAACAAATAAAAGTATGAATTCCAAATGAGTTAGCTCTTCATAGAAAATAGGGTACTAAGCTTGGAGTCACAATGAGCTAAATTTAAATCATGCCTTTAACATTTGCTAGGTGTACAGACTTAGAAGAATCCTGTATAAGTAGAAATTATATATCCTTTGGACTTCATTTCCCAAAAGTTTCCCCTCATCCCAAAGTTCCTTTTTCCCCTGTTTGTTTACCTGCATCCTTTACCTTATGGTTTTTAAGTATTGGGTAATTCCCCTCTTGCTCGCTTTTCCATATGAGTGGGTTTTGGTAAGCATTCCCTGTTTTCTCTAGCTCTCTAGTTAAATATAAATAAATTTTTATAAATATTATACTTTAGAGATATGGAATATTAATTTTAAAATCTACAGTCCCTTAATTTCTCTCAGCCTCAACTTATTCTATAAAAGGGAATAACCTTCTGCAAAATGGAAGAGCATCTGCCTCACAAGTTTGTTTTGAAAATCAAGTGCAATAATTCATGAAAAGTGCTTTTGTAAACTTTACAATATATTTCAAATGCTATATAAACATTTCTTATTACTATCATTATAGTATTTGAATAAGAATCATGTGATTTCACTTCTTATGGTTGGCTCTAAGAACAACGAGTGGATGTTTCCATAAAGCTAATATTAGTTTGTCAGGAAAAACTTTAAAAATAGAGCTATCCAGAAGTGGAATTAAATTCCTTTTGGAAGAGTGAGTTCTCTCTCCTCGGAAGGCTTCAAGCAGATACTCTATGAACCCTTTTTGAAAGGATTTCCCTTCAGTTTTAGTTGGGACTAGATAAATTCTTAAATTATTTACTACTCTGAGATTCTGACTTTAAATATAATTGGATGAAAGGCAGGTAGGTTTTATAGGTTCAGAATAAGTTGAACAGCCCATGTTATATCCCTAAACTAATCTCCAAAATCACTTAAGCATATTCTAGGGTAAAAAGTATCATACTTATATAGAATAAAAAGGACAAGAACCCTCATAAAGAGAGAAGTGTAAATTAATCTGTGTAAAGAACTATGGCTACTAGGCTGGAGTCAAAAAGACCTCAATAGTCTATGGGACCTAGGCAAGTTATTTAACATCTCTTCTGCTTGGTTTCTTCAAATGTTAAATGAGAATATTAATAGCACCTACCTCTTGGGGTTTTTATGAGGATTAAATGACCTGATATTTGTATAGGACCTGAAACATAAATAATAATGATATTATAATAAATACTCATTTCCTTCTTTGAATGAAAAAGAGATTAATAATAAAGTATTCAATAGTCTGGAATTAGAAAATTTTCTTTTATATGTGTTACTAGGGAGTATTGTTTTTGGATTCATATAGTCTCTTTTTCCTAAAAAAAAAAAAAAGAAAGAAAGAAAGTTTTCCTGTGGATTGGAATGTGTGGAGACAGTAAGAGATGAATGAAGAAATAGTTGCTGCAAGACCCTATGTAATCAGAGTTCATATACAAAAATTCTATCTGCAACAACCCAAATAAGACCAATGTACAATGAGGGCCAGTAGACTCCATGTATCTTTTTGAGCGTTAAGAGTAGAATTATAAAATAAGGGATGATCAAAGTCCTTCAGTGTGGGAGGTAAATAAGAGAAATAGTCTCAAATAGATAAAAATCCGAGACTCCTCTTTGTCCTCCTTTTCTGATCCACACCTTTCCTTAATGAAAAGCTTTAAGCTCCTAACAATCCAGCTGTTAAGAGGTTAACATTCTCTCCTTTGGTCAGAAATACAATTGTTTTTGTTTCAAAAGTAGTTCAGACACTCAAGCTCATAAATTCCTCCAGGAGGGACATTTCGCCCTGGAGAAAATATTCTGTCACAGCCTTCTGATAAAGACCCAGATGAAGTTGGACCTTAGCCTTGTTCTATTTGGAAGCTAATGAGAATCTTTGTGTTTTGATATGACATAATTTGTGTTTCTGTGCAAATGCAAAGTTTTGGGGAGGATTATTTTGGATGAAGTGAGTCTTGAAGTGTATATAATAAACTCCATGCTGCAAGAGACACAGCAACAGCAGCAGCAGCATGAGCTGACAGAAAGATGTGTCAGTGTCCACTTATTTCTTATCAACTAAACCATTATTATCATCATTATAAACTTATCTGGAGGTGATAAAAAGATCTGGTGACTTCAGAACAAGAAGCTGAGATAGCTCCCAGGAGGAGTTTGACTTGGAAAGCTGATGTGTGACTAAGCAAAGCTGAAAAACTCAAGATAGTCACCCAGTATAATACCACTTCAGGTGTTTTGTTTTCACCATGATCAATATTTAAGTAGCCTTGGAACCCAAATATCCAAGCCCAGATTGGTATTGATAATCAGAAGATCTAGGTTCAACTCCAAGCTCTGCTATTTACTAGATGTTTACTAGAGCAAATCGCTCTAGTCAGTCAGTCAACAAATATTTATTTGTTGTTGTTTAGTCATGTCCAACTCTTCAGGATGCCTTTTGGGACTTGACAAGAAGACTGGAGTGGTTCAGCATTTCCTTCTCCAGTTCATTTTACAGATGAGGAAACAGAGGCAAACAGGTTTAAGTTACTTGTCACATAGCTAATAAGTACCTAAGGTCAGATTTGAACTCAGGAAGAGGAGTGTTTTTGATCCTAGGTCCAGTGCTTTATCCTTGAGAAAAATGATAAATAAATTAACTGATTTATCCTAGTTGCTCCAAGCATTTTATTAAGAATCTATTATATAATAGGCACTGAATTAAGAAATGGATTTATAAAGAAATGAAAAAAAACCTCACATAACTGGCATTTCAGAGTTGTTTATGGACTGATCACCCTCAATAGTGTGAGTTCCTTGAAAGCAGAGAACATGACTTTGTCTTTCTTTTCATTTCTCTACCTTAACACGGTGCCTGGCAAATAGTGAGTACAATCTGTAGATGGACTGCTTGAAAAAAATCTACTTGACATTGAAATGAGACAACATGCAAATAAATATGTAAACACAAGATATATTCATAATAGATGAAAGACTTCAGTTTCCTCTTCTGTAAAATTTAAAGATCTGAATAGTTAAGGTATCTTCTAACTACAACAACTAATGAGCCACTGATTTGGTAAATTCTATTTAGTTTGAACTTTCTTCTTTCCTCTGGTAGTAGAAGGAGGAGGGAAAATGTGATAGGGCAATTAGGAGAAGAAATTTAAAGAGAAATAAACATCTCATCTATTCTAAGACAGGTATGATCAAGAGACATCCTTCTCCATGGCCTTCAGCCATTTTCCACTGGTCATTAACATGGGAGCTGCTGACTGGTGTGAATGTGGGGAAAAGATATAATGGCCCTGAATCAGAAAAGATAAGAGGCTTCCTGGCGAGAATCAAGCCTAGGAGAAATAGGAAACTCCAGGCAGGGCCAAGGAATGATGAAGGGAAAATGCTGTGGAAGCAGCAGTAAATAAATCATAGGCTAAAAAGGAAATTTGGCTAAATGATCTCCCCATGCAAGCTTCCTGTGGACCAGAAAATGCCAAGTGCTATGAAAAGGGCTTGGACCCAGGGAATCTACACCCCTGAAAAACCCCAATAGAGACACTGAAAGGTAATTCTAAACTGAGAAGAGGGTGTCAATTCTATAGGGATGAATGGCAGTCTCCATATACTCCTTAGCCTTTTCTGCCAGGTCTGAGATGCTTCTTAAAAGACTTAGCTCTAAACAGCACCATATTAAGGGCAGAAGGAATGCTACTAAGCTGTTGAGGCTCTAATTAGGAAGAGAGAGAAATAACAGCAGCCTAGCTGACCCCAATCTGATTCAGGCTGGTCTCCGTTTTTAAATAAATTGTTCAAATGTAAAACCAAAGAATGCTAGGGCTACAAACAATCCTAGAGAAAAGAATATTAGAGCTGGAAGGGACGTTAACCCATAGAAGAATTAAAAATATAAATATGTATATATATATACATAAAAGAATACAAAATGAATTTCGGGAAGGGACATAAACAAGACAATTTTGTTTAACCTTATTAAATTTAATATACCATTTTTAGACCAACTATATAGTAGATATATAGTGTATATAGTGGAAGTACATTTTAACATACAATATTATTCTTTGTTCTTCTGGCATTTTGGAATGTTTGGAGATCATTATAATGATAATTGGAAGGAAACTTTTTAATAGTGAATTTTTGAGCATAGAATCATAGAATCTGTTAGATGAGAAATCAGAGGTCACGTAATCTAACACGTATCTGCTCAAGAATGACTTGTAAAACAGACCCTTCGATATACCTCTCAAATACCTTTGTACCTTTTTAGCTTTCTTATTCTTTGTTTCCCTGCATGCACTCTACAATCTAAGGGCATCGACCTCCTTGCTGCCCTTCACACACAACTAAATATGTACCTTTTCCCTGAGCTCCCCACCGCCACCCTACCACATGCCTTGAGTGTTCTACAAATGCCTCCCACACATGCAAGTTAGGCTAGTTTTTTTCCCTTAAAAAGTATGAGACCTTTCTGGAGACTTGATTGACTCGAAGAGACTTAAAGTATTTTAAAAGACTGATTGTTGAAGTTGCCTCCTCATCATATAAGTATAAAGCAGCAAAAAGAAGCTTCAAGGGACTCATGCTTGGACAGCAAATCACAGGTAATTTAGGCAAAAGAATTTCATTCAATTGAATCAACCCAAGATGTCATCAGTGCTAATCCTTGTTGAATACCCACCTGCTATGACTAAGTACATCACTTTTTGAATGACTATTAAATGACTCATGAGTGTTTTACTTTGTTCCAACTATGAGGGGACCGGTTTGAGTCATGACCAGAGCAGGTCAGAGATTCATCATATTCTGAAGCAATCTTTTAAACTTTCTGGATAACTTTTGGGGGTGGGAGGAAATGAAACTCTGAAGCTTGGATTTCATCTATGTCCATTTATGTAGAGAAGCCTCAATGTGAAAATCCCTTCCCTCACCCATCATTACAATTTGGCAACTATTTCTAATTTGTGGGCATAGAGATTTGCCTGGAACACTAGAATTCAAAGGATCTACTCATGGTCATACAGTGACAGTGTATGAAAGTATAGATACTGTGATTGCACATATAAAATCTCTATCAAAATATTTACCACCTAAGGGTGGAGGAAGGGGTGGAGAGGATTGAGGGAGAGAGAGAATTTGGAACTCAAAATTTTAAAAAATATATTAAAAATTCTTTTCATGTGTAATTGGGGGAAATAAAATATTTTAAAATAAATAAATACTTTTAAAAAAGAAAGTATATAATACTGGTCATATTCTGGCTATTATAATATTTCAGAGGTAGAACTTGAGCCAGAATTTTCTTGACTTCAAGTGTGGTTCCCAATTCCTTCACCCACTACACCATTCTGACCCATATAATGGTCACTCCATTGATAACCCTACCATTCACACTTTTTCTGTTTCTATGACAAAGAATTCAGAAATTACTTTATTCAATTGTCATGTGGGAGGGTTGGCTAATATGATAATGATGATGGTGATGATGATCACGGTGGTGGTGATTATGATAATGATAATTCACATTTATATAACAATTTAAGTTTTGCGAAGAAAAATATGTATACACATCTACCTGCTTTTTTACCTACATACCTCCCATCATACCTATCTGTATGTCTGTCTGTCTGTCTATCTATCTATCTATCTATCTATCTATCTATCTATCTATCTATTTCTCTATTAATCTCTCTCTATCTATTTATCTATTAATCTCTCTATCTATTTATCCATCTATATGAACATAGCCCAACCTAGTTTCAGTCCAAAGTATATATGTTCACAGCCTGCTTCCACTGCATCCAAGAAAGAATTTGAGTGAATCTACTTTTGGCCACAATATATGATGATGAAAAATCTTCGCATCAGTAGTAAGCTAGAAAAATCTATGGCCCAAAAGGTCCTAAATGAGTCTTTTACACATCCATATACTTATGGCCATAAGTCAAGGACCATCATAGTCTCTAAAGAATGAAACTTGTGGGTCACCCAAGGTTGTGTGGAGAGGTACATGGTGGCCATAAATAGACATCATAATAACACCATAATACTATCAATGGATGAATTATACAAAGATATGGTATAAGATTTGTTGTCAGAGATTTTTCTGTTAGCAGAGAGATATTGAAAAGGTAGTATACAACTGCCAAGAGTGAGGAATAATTGGTAAGTAGCTAGTTTATCTAATGGGGTATCTACACCAATGATGTCAAACTCAAAACATCCTTGCTTGCCACCTACTGACTTAGAAAAAAATTACTATTATCGATGTTATATTGTACTTTTATTTATTTTGTACAATTACATTTTAATCTGCTTCCATGCCACATGGCTAGCTCCTCATGACCCTGCAAATGAGAAATTGTGGTTAGTTTGAGTCCCACATCATTGGAGGTAGTAATCATTTTAATGAAACCACAGATTCCTAAAGTATATGAGTAGAGGAGGTTTGCAATGTAACACCCCAAGAATGACAATATAAGTAAATGATGCAAGAATCACTATAAAAAAAAAGAATCACTATCATTAGATTATATATGAAGAAACGGAGTCTCAGAGAACTTGAAATTCTTATTTCAGGACAAATAGTAAAAGAAAGAAGCCAAGACCCAAACTCAAGTCCTTTAAATCCAAGACTACCATACGTTTAACTACCTAGGCTGCCCCTCCATGTCATATTAATTTGTCCTTGTTTTTCAGTGAGTACATGAATCAGGGCTTCTGTTTCCACATTTGTCATACTTAGTTTTATCTTTTTTTCCCAATTTAAATTTTTCTTTTTCAGTTACATTTAGAAACACTTTTTGATGATTGTTTTTTACATTAAATATTTCAGATTTTATCTGTCCCCTCATCCTCCCTTCCCTGAGGCACTGGATAGTATGATATAGGTTATACTCGTTCTTTCATGTAATACATATTTCCAGATTCCTCATGTCATGAGAGAAGACACATATCACATATATAATAGAAATTTCATGAAGGAACTATAATGAAAGTTGACGTGCTTTGATCTGCACTCAGATTCCAACAGTTCTTCTTTGACTAGGGATAGCATTTTAATCATGAGTACATTGTGGTTATCTTGGAAACTTGCTTTGCTGATGATTTTTTAGTCCACAATTGATTATTATGTATTTTTGCATACATTGTTCTCCTGGTTCTGTTCACTTCACTTTGTATCATTTCACATGTCTTTCAAGATTTTTCTGAACTCATCCTGTTCATCATTCCTTGTGATGCAATAGTATACCATTATAAAACTATACTGATTCATGTGACTATGAAAAAATATTCTTAATTAATTATACTTTAAAAAGATATACCAAAACTTGTTCATCTGTTCCCCAAGTGATGGACTACCCCTAGGTGTCTATTCTTTGCTACTACAAAAAAAAAAACAAAAAACTACTCAAGATATTTTGTTACAGAAAGGACCTTTTCCCTTATCTCTCATCTTTGTGGGATACAGATAGTAGTGGTATTGCTGGGATCAAAGGGTAAGCATAGTTTTGGGGCCCTTTGGGCTTACGTCCATATAGCTCTCTAAGATCATTGTATCAGGTCACAGTTCTGCCAACTGTGTATTTTTGTCTCAATTTTCCAATATCCCCTCCAATATTGATCATTTTTCTTTTTGATCATGTTAGACAATTTGATAGGTGTGAGGGGGTATCTCAAAATTGTTTTAATTTGCATTTCTCTAATCAATGGTGATTTGGAGCATTTTTTCATAACTATACATAGTTTTAATTTTTTTCTCTCAGAGAGCTGCTTTTTCATATCCTTTGACCATTTTTCATTGGGAAATGCTTTGTATTCTTATAAATTTGACTCATTCACTTTATATTTGAGAAATGAGGATTTTATCAGAGATACTATAAATTTTTCTTCAAAATTTGTTGTTTTCTTTCTAATCTTGGTTGCATTGGCTTTTTTCATACAAAATCTTTTTTTAAATTTAATGTAATCAAAATTATTGATATTTTTTCTTAATGTTATCTAATTCTGGTTGTCATAAATTTTTCCCTTATCCATAAGCCTGACAGGTAAATATTTCCATGTCCCCCTAATTTATTAAGTGTGTCACTCTTTATTTCTAGATCAAGTATCCATTTTGACTTTATTCTGGTATATTGTGTGAGATGTTAGTCTGTGCCTAATCTCTGCCACACTGCTTTCCAGTTTTCCCAGCAGTTTTTGTCAAATGATTAGTTTTTTCCACAAAAACTTGAATCTTTGGGTTTATTGAATATTAAGTTGCTATGGACATTAATTGCCATGTAGTTACCTAATCTTTTCCATTGATACATCATTCTATTTCTTAGTCAGTACCAGATTGTTTTGATTTATATTGCTTATATTGTTTTATAATATAGCTTGTTTTCTAGTACAGCCAGATCTTCTTCCTTCATTTTTTTTTCATTAATTCCCTTGATACTCTTGACCTTTTGTTCTTCCAGATGAACTTTGTTACTATTTTTTCTAGTTCTATGAAATAATTTTTGGTAGTTTGATTGCTATGGCCCTGAAGAGAAAAATTAATTTAGATAGGATTGTAATTTTCATTATATCCACTTAGCCTATCCATGATCAGTTAATGTTTTTCCAATTGTTTGAGTATGACTTTATTTTTGTGAAAAGTATTTTATATTTGTGTTCATATAATTGCTGCATTTGTTTCAGTAAGTATATCCCCAGGTACTTCATATTATCTAGAGTTCATTTGAATAGAATTCCTTTTCTATCTCTTAACTGTTGAATTTTTTGATGGTAAATAGAAAAGCTAAAAAATTTTATGAGTTTATTTTGTATCTTGCAAGTTTTCCAGAGTTTTAATTATTTCTAGTAGATTTTTTGGTTCATTCTCTAGGTATTTCATTATATCATTTGCAAAGAGTCATAACTTTGTTTCTTCCTTGCCTGTTCAAATTCTTTCAATTTCTTTTTCTGTGCTTTTACCATAACAAGCAATTCTAATATAATGTTAAATAATAGTGGTGATAACAGACAGCCTTGCTATGTCTCTGACCTTACTATGAAGGGTCTCAGTTTATCCCCATTACAGAAATGTTTCCTGATGATTTTGGATAGATTCCATTCATCACTTTGAGGAAGCTTCCCTTTATTTCAATGTTTTCTAATTTTTATAAGGATTGGGTTTTGTATTTTGCCAATTGCTTTTTCTATATTTATTGAAATAATCATGTGGTTTCTGTTGGTTTTATTATTGATATGGTCAATTTTGCTGAAGGTTTTCTAATATTGAACCATCCCCTGAATTCCTGGAATAAAATTCACTTGATCATGGTGCATGATTCTTGTGATATAATGTTGCAATATTCTTGCAAGTATTGTATTTAAGGTTTTTGCATCAATGTTCGCTAGGGAGATTGGTCTGTATTTCTCTATTTCTATTTTGCCTCTTCCTGGTTTAAATATCAATATCATATTTGTTTCATAAAAAGAGTTTGGAAGGACTCCTTCATCTATTTTTCTAGATAGTTAATGTAATATTGGAGTAAGTTGTTCTTTGAATGTCTCACAGAATTCACTTGTGAATCTATCTAGCCTAAAGGCCTTTCTCTTGGGAAGTTCTTTGATGGTTTGTTCAATTTCTTTTATTTTTTGAAGGGGTAATTTATTCTATTTTGTCTTTTGTTAACCTGGGTAGTTTATATTTTTGCAAATATTCATTTATTTCACTTAAACTCTCAGATTTATTAGCATATACTTTGGTGAAATAACTTCTAATATTTACCTTAATACCTTTTTCATTTTGATACTGGAAGTTAACTTCTTTATTTCTTTAAGTCAAATTAACTTATGACTATGTACTTTATTTTTTCATAAAATCATATTGTTTCACAAAAATTATTGTTTCATAAAAACTCCTTTCCTTATTTATTAGTTCAATGGTTTCCTTACTTTCAATTTTATTAATCTCTCCCTTGATTTTTAGGACTTCCAATTTGGTGTTTAATTGGGGATTTTTAATTTGTTCTTTTTCTAGTTTTTTAAGATATAGTCCCAATTCATTGATCTGCTCTTTTCCTATTTTATTGATGTAAATATTTATAGATATTAATTTCCCCTAAGTACTTCTTTGGCTATATCACATAAATTTTGATTAGTTGTCTCTTTGTTGTTATTTTCGTTGACAAACATTGATTGCGTCTATATTTTTTGTCTTTGACCTATTCATTCTTTAGGATATGACATTAGTGTTCAATTAATTTTTAGTCATTCTACTTCCCTTTGTTAAATGTAATTTTTATTGTAATATGGTCTGAAAAGTATGCATTTAATATTTCTTCTTTTTCTAAATTTGGATGTGAACTTTTTTATGCCCTATTATGTAGTTATCTTTTTTTGTGAATGTGCCAGATACTACTGAAAAAGTGTATTCCTTCCTATTCTCACTCAGTATTTTTTCCAGACGTCTATCATATCCAATTATTCTAACATTCTATTTACCTCTTTCGCTTCTTTCTTGTTTACTTTTTCTTGGATTTATCAATTTCTGATAAGAGAAGTTTGAGGGCCCCCACTAGGAACATTTGATTATGTATTTCCTCCTATAACTCATGTAATTTTTCCTTTAGGAATCTAGATGCTATGCAATTTGGATCATATATGCTTAGTAGTGATTTTGTTTAATTGTCTATAGTACCTTTTATCATGACAGTTCCCTTCCTTATCTCTTGATTAGATTCTAAATTTTAGAGAATTATTTTCTTCCTTGAGATTTTATGTTTCCTTTTCCATTTGATCAATCCTACTCTTTAAAGAGTTGTTTATTCAATGTTTTGTTTTGTTTTTCCTGCATTTCCATTTGGCCCATTCTATTCCTATTAGTGAGTTGTTTTCTTCCAGGTATTTTTGTGTTGGAGTTCCAGTTGTCTTCCTCTGTCCCTTTGTAGTGAAGAGTTCTGCTGCTATGTGAGAGTTTCTGTTTCCCACTTTCTCTGCCTTCTCTATCTGTGTGGAATGGCTTGGGCTGGGTTTGTTCCCATTCATTTTCCTTTTGACCTAATCCAGTTTTTAGGAAGCTTGTTTCTTCAGTGGTTTTTTACTAGTTGTTGAGTTTTTTTCTATCAATTCCCTTATTATTTTGTTTTTTAACTTTTTTGTGTTCTTCCAGGAGTCCTTTAAAGGACTGACATCCTATAACATTTCCCTTGAAGCTTCACATATTTTTGTTTTGCACCATTTTCCTCTTTTAAGTTAATATTTTGACTTTCCCTGTCACTAAAGTAACTTTCTAAGATCAGAGTTTTGTCTTTTGCTCATTTTTCTAGTTTGTTTTTCTCTTGTTACTTTATCTACCTCTTAAGGTTCTCCTCTGTTTGTGGGGTAGAGGATGCACTGTTCCAAGCTTGCAGAGTACTCTTCTCTGGTACTTGGGGATTGCCAGGCTGCCCTTTTTCCTCAAGTTGTGTCTATTGAGGAGGCAGCCCTGTTGACTTGTTCAAGGGTGGTTTGCATCTGTTTTTTTTTTCAGCTATATTCCTCATCCTGCGGCATAGTCTGGTTCCTATTCTTCTGCTTCTCTGCCTCTACCAATTTGCCTGGGTTAGTCAGGTTCCTTGTTCTAAGGTTTACCACCTCAGACATTGTTCTACCACATGTGAGTAAGTAGATTACTGGAGTTCCAATTGTCTTCCTATGTTCCTTTGTAGTGAAGAGCTCTGCTGCCATGTGAGAGTTTCTGTTTCCTACTTTCTCTGCCTTCTCTATCTGTGTGGAATGACTTGGGCTGGGTTTGTTCCCATTCTGTATCACCCCTGTTTCTGATGAAGTGGCAGCATATTGTGCTACCTCAAGTCCTACAGTTCTCACAAATCCTTTGCTGCCTGGGTCACTCTATTCTCTTACCAAAGTGAGGCATGTTCCTCTAGCTTTCCTTTGTTTCCATTTATTTTCTTTTCACATGTGTATGTAAGGATAGATGAGCAGAGCACCCTTTACTCTGCCATTTTAGCTCCAAGCATACAATTTGATTTAATCTTATCATTTGCTTGGGAATTCTGCTATTGTCCATTGTCCATATCCCTATCCAACTCAGTAGATCAAAGTTACCAACAGATGAACTTGTTTCAAAAATAGCCAAGTTCTTTGAGTTTGATTCAATTTGAAAAGCATTCTAAGTGCCTACTAAATGCCTGGAGCTATCCTTTGTACTAGAGATACAAAGACAAAATTAATAGATCTCTGTCCTAAAGGAGCTTACATTTTGTTGGAGGATGAAAAACAACTTTTACAGAAATTAATATAAGTAAAGTAAGCACAAAGCAATTTCAGAAAAGAATACCCCCTTCCATATTGGGAGGATCAGGAAAGGATGATCTATGGGAACTATAGATCCCACAGGGCAGAAGTAAGGAAGTAAATTAATTCCAATGGGACAACCTGTGCAAAAATAGGGAATCAACTGTGGAAACACACAAAAAAGCAAAGGATGACATAATTTGTATAGGGAGCAGCAAGTAGGCTATTTTTCCCAGCAATAGAGTATAGGATTGGATGAAGTAAGTAATAGGTCTATAAAGATAGATTGGGACACATTTGTGAAGGGTTATATATGCTAAATAGAAGAAATTATGTTTGATACTGAAGACAACCTGCAGCCAATGCTACTATTAGAGAACAATGAAAGCAGAACATAGGGCAGTGATTGAAAATAAAAAGAAAGGAAGCGTCTGATATACTGCTATCATTTTATATGAGCTTGTTAAATAGTTTGATTATTGAGATAAGAATCAATAAAATTTCTCAACTGATTGGACTAGGGGCATCATGAATGAGTGTGAAGAGTGAAAGATGACTAAGGTGTCTAATCTGGTAGACATGGATCTGAACCTCTAATAAAAACAGGGAAGTGAGGAAGATGGGTGGATTTAGAGGGAAGGCGATGAAGTCTGTTTTGGATATCTTGATTTTGAGATGCCTTTAGCAATCTCTTTTAATGGAAATGTATGTAAGAATTTTTCTATTAAAAAAAACAAAATCTTTTTTATTCTTCTATAATAGCAATCTCACTTACAAAGCACTTTCCTCCTAACAAATCTATAAATGCAAGCACTCCTACCTCCTTTTACATTTGAGGAAACAGATGGTTCAGAAAAATCACCTGACATACCTAGGATCAGATTCTTGCCTTATAAGGATCAGAGCAGAAATTAAAACATAGGCTTCTGCAGACTCCAATCCTAATATTATTTGCTTTATGCAATACTGCCTCATTTTTTCAACAAATTTTGTCATTGAATAGTAGTAGCATTAATATAGTGCTTTAATAATTACAAAGTACTTTCTTCTCAACAACCTGAGAAAAGGGTTATTTTTAGTGGTTATTTGTTCCATTCATCTGGACCTGTGATTTCACAAGTATACAAAACTTTCCATGAGAAAACTCCCTATGCTCATGCATATTAGCAACAGTTTTGAAATTTCATTTTTGAGAATTGCCTGGAGCCCTGAGAGAATAAGTGATTTGCCCAGGGTTATACAGCCAGCATGGTACAAAAACAAAAATTGAAGACAAATCTTGCAGAGTGTTCAACCAGTACATCATGCTGCCTTTAACTGATGAGATAGAACAATAATTATCCTCTTTTTATAGATGTTTGCCTGTCAAGAAATACAAAACCTCATCTATTTGGCACCAATAATCCCTGGTGATGCCTGTGAATCATAGTAGATCAAAATTAGGATCGCCAAAAGCACCACACAGTACAGCAATAGAGGGATAAGTAGGCTGTGACATATTACCAAAGATTATTTGCCCACAAGTGGGATTCAAATTATCATCAAAGAAATGTATAGTCAAAGAGGGAGATTGTGTAACCAGTTATAGACGGCTAGTCCTCATTCTTCACTGGTACCTACATGATGTTACAATGCCTATAAGGAATTCTAAGCCCTTTGGGTGGATTTTTATTGAAGACTTATGGCAATATGTAGAGAAGAATGACTGAATGGGAAGACCTGGATAAGTACTCATCTTTACTTCTGGAGAGCATGTCTACATGGATGAAGTCACAAGTCCATTGGTACATTTTGGAGAGAAATTGAGGCTCAGAGAGAAAAAAAAAGGATTTGACCATCATCAGGGCTAAGTGCCAGAGCTGGCAATAAATTACTTCTTATGCAATATAAAATAATTTTCTCTTATCTGACCTGATCAACGTATATCCATTCCTGGCACGACTATTTTACTCGGGCATACCTCCATCTTTCTCCTCAAGTATGTCTGGGAGTAGATAATTTCTAAGGTCTTTCATGACTTGGAAAATTTGATTCTATTATTTATTCTTGTTCTTTCCCCTTCTCAGTCCTCTTTACTCTCTCCTTTTTCTTCCCAAGGTCTTCTATTAAAATCTTCTACTCCTTTTCCTTTTCCCTGCTCTCTTTTTGTCTTTCTCTTAACTTGCTCCTTACTCTTATTCCCCCTTTTTCTTCCTCCCCTTCATTTCTCCTTTCTTATTCCTTTATTCCACTCTACCTTTCTCTTTCTCTCATTATTTTTGTTCCCCTTCTTTCCTCATCTTTTCCATTTCTCTCCACTATGAAATATGACTGATGGTGGTTAAAGAAAGTAAGAAGAGAATATTTCCACTCTATTATTTGTCCAACTTCATGTCCTAATAACTAACTGTCCAATAACCACCTTAATCATTACTTTCTATTAGAACATGAGATCCTTGAGGGAAGGGATGGTTTTTTGCCTTTCTTTATATCCCTAGAACTTATATAGCAAACATTTCATAAATATTTCTTGGTTGACTCTTTTCCCTTTCCAATGAGAGGCACACCTAATTCCTCTTCTTTCTTTGCTGTGTATAGTGAAAGAATTTTTTTTTTACCTTGGACTTCATCCCCTAGAAGTCCTTCAGTATTTCCCAGAATTCCTTTTAATCTCTCCACCACGTTGTGTGGTCACATTTTGTATATAGATGTGGGGAATTCCTCTTCTCTCTCTCTTTTCCCACAATCCTGGCTTGGTTAGTGGCCTTTTTAGTCTAGCTTTATTTATTATTGTTATTATTAATAAACTTTATAAAATATAATGCTTAGTTATTGTATATTAATTTTAATCTTAACAGTTGCTTGTATTATAAGTCCCTCCTTCCAGCATTAAACCACACACACACACACACATTTGAATATCTCATCAAAGTCACTTTAATAGCATAGCTTAGTAATAAATGATCAGGGAAATGTTCTTGAAATGATATATGTGTATAATATATCACAGGGGGAGGAAGAATGGCAAAAGCCTTACCATTAGCCATGACCTGGAATGCAGACTATCCAAGAACTCCTCCTAGATACTGTTCAGTGACTGTTATTTCTATGCTAGTAAATCTCCTCAGGCACATCTCATAAAACTCCGATCCTAGGCTGACAGGCTTTCCCAAACTATAATGATCCAGCCAGAAATTAGCAGTAAGAGAACCAGCGTTATACAGTAGATTGGGCATCGATCTTGGAGTTAGGAAGACCTGAGGTCAAATTCTGCCTAGGCACTGGCTAGCTCTGTGAGCCTGGGAAACTCACTCAAACTCTTTGTACTTTAGAGCAGTAACTGTCCTTTATGTTTCTTTGTAGACACTGAATAAATACTTCTCAGCTGCTTGGCTCATTTTCCTCATATATAAAATGAGATGTTTGGATTCCAATTTGGTGGACTTTTAAGTCTCCCTTCCACTTCTAAAACTAGGATCCGATGAAAGTATATTTCTCTTAATGTATAATCAATAATGACCAAAGTTTGTTTGTTTTTTTCCTTCTAAATAGTTCTCTTGTACTAGGTAGGAGAGAGAAATGTGAGATATATTGTACAAAAATACAGTTAGATGCATAAAGAATTATGTGAATAGTGGACTTGCAGAATAGTCATTAACTGGTCAAGGTGTACTTGGAACAAGTCTCTAGTTGAATTGTCATAGGGATCGGTGCTTGGCCTTATACTGTTGAACATTTTAAATAATGACAAGAATATATGCATAAGATGACATGCTTGCCAAATGAGCAGATAATACAAAGCTAAGAGGGAGATCTAACTTACTGGATTGTAGAGTGAGAATGCATCAATATTAAAAATGATCCAGCTGGATTATAATATTAGGTCAAATCAAACCACATGAAACTTGATAGAGAGAAATGATCCCTCCTTTTAATATGAGATAAGTGAGACTAAGTTAGGTTGTTACTTGCCCAGAACCACACACATAGTAAGTGACAGATATAAGATAGATTCAAATCTAGGTTCTCTGACTTAAAATCATGAACTCTCTCATGCTCTGTCTTCTGAGTCACCAAAGTAATGTCCAGTTTCTCACATCCAATTAGGTAGCACCAAAATCTTTATTGTCCACATGCACTGCCAAGGAAATAGAATTATAAGGCTAACCTACCCAAATTCCCTTAATATTTCTTGGCATCATGGAAGGAAGAGACTTCTCTCTTTCCTATTAGCAACAGAGTATGCCATGATACTTGTATACAACTAGCCCATAATAGTCTTGTAAGCCTTTCAATACTGTCCATTAATAATCAAGTAGACATCTTTCCCTTATTTTCATTTCCCATTTTGTCTCCATTGTGATATTCTTATCAATGACAGATTTCTTTTTCTACATTCTTTTCTAACAACTGGGCTATGGCATCCTGTCATTTTATCACTGGGAAACTTATAATGCTGATTATACAACTTAGCACTGTCCAATTTATTAAGCTATATCATCTCTAAAAATTTGTAAAGCAATACCAATTTCACTATAACTAATGCCAGACTAATTAGCTTAATACCAACCTTCTATTATTAACTCATTTGCCCTCCATAATTCTGATCCCAAAGGCTACAATTCTAATCTTTTAACCAGTTGTCATATAATCAAAAATCAAAGAATCAATCATTCAACAAACTTTATTAAGTTCCTGTCAGGCACAAGAAATTATACTAGTTATTGGGGATGCAGTGAAAAAAAAAGAATAATTACCTGCCCTCCTGGAGCTTAGCTTTAGAATTAGAAGGGATTTTTAAAAAAATCATTGAGTGCAATGCCCACAAATTAGAGATAAAAAGTCTAAGGCTCAGCAAGGGAGAGTCTTAAAGTCACCAAGTGGGAACAAGTCTAGGATTCAAACCCAGGTCCTCATACTTTCTACTGTACCATATACTATGTTCCCTGTCCTCTATCTTAAAGAAGTTGCATAGAGGTGGGTTTAGGCTTAATAATATTAAGAAAGATTTCCCAATATTTAGAATTGTCTCAATGTGGCATAGTTTGCCTCAGGAGGTAATAGGTTCCCATTGCTAGAAGTTCTCAAACAAATACTTGGATGGATACCAATAGGCAAGATTGTTAAAAGCGTTCTGCTTTGTCTAAGTAGTGTTTAAGATTCCATCCACATTTTTTTTAAGTCTGTGATTTTATTTTGTGATTTTTATTAATGTTTCTAACAAAAATATTTTTTAAATGAGTGTGATTAAGTTCATAAATGAAAAAACTAATTTACCTAAAATATTAGAGGAGTGATTAGGGAAAACTGGAGTATACAGGAAAACTTTCTAGAAAAAACTAGTATAGGTTCAAGAGGTGTTAGTATAGTCACATGAGCACATGGCTGCCCCTAGATCTCAGTAATACCCTGGGTAATTTTAACATCAATAATGACTAAATGTTCAATGGTGATTTCAGAGATTACTTTCTTTGTAAAAATCTGTTAAGAAAAGTATTATTAGTTTTACATTTGAGAAAACCAAAGCTGAAAGGGGTTTAATGACTTGTCCAACGTCACAAAGCAAGTGTTTATAAGTGGTATATGAACCCAGATCTTTGTTAACTACAGGTCCAGGACTGTTTCTATATATTTTGCACTTAATGCATTTTTCCCTTTTATTCATTCATTCACTACACCAAGACACTTCACTGACACTAGTGATTAAATAAATGTGGCGGCAGAGATTAATTCTGAGAGTGGAACATTGGGATGATGAGCAAAATTGTGAGTGAGAGGGAAGGTGACATGTTATGGCTTAAGCCAATTGTGTGAGGGAGAATGGAAAGGAAGGGAGGAAAGGAG
>NC_058130.1:688549621-688575599 GCF_016433145.1 Gracilinanus agilis | reverse complement strand
GAAAGAAAGAAAGAAAGAAAGAAAAAAAGAAGGAAAGGAAGGAAGGAAGGAAGGAAGGAAGGAAGGAAGGAAGGAAGAAGGACAAAAAGATGAAAGGAAGGAAGGAAGGAATTTTTCTTGGGAATATTTCAAATGTCTTCCATTTATTGAATGACAGAATGTTCATTTTTTGGTTATTGATGGTTAGGATAAGGTTTATGAGTCCCTATTCAAAAGTACCCACAGCATCAGCAAGACTAGAAATAGAAAATGATGCAACACTGGGCAAATCATAGAAACAGTCCTTTTGAATTTTGATGCAGTCAATCATTTCCAAAGGGAAAGCATGCATCTCTAATTCCACTGAGTTTCAACTAACTTCTTACAATCCATTTCATAAACTCTTCAAAATCTCATGACCTGATTGCAATTTTAATTTAATACTCAAACCAAAAAATGCTGATGTGGTAAATATGACACTTCCCATATAGGGTTTTCCTGCCCAGTCAATCAATGAGCATTCATTAAGTGACTTCTATGTTTAAGGTACTGAACTAAGTTCTGGGGATTCAAAGAAAAGCAAAGTTCAACCCCTGACCTCAGGGAGTCCTCAGTTCCAGGGGGATACAACACACAAACCACAATAAATAATAATAATATTTAGCCTTTACATAATACCTTAAGGTTTGCAAAGTGTAACTTGTAAGGTAGGTGTTATTATTATCAACTCCATTTTACAGATGAGGATCCTGAAGCAGACTGAGACTGTGATTTGTCCTGGGTCCTAGTATCTGAACCCATATTTGAACTCAAGTCTTCCTGACTCCAGGTCCAGTGCTCTGCTCAGTGCACCACTTTGTTTCTACACTAAGTAAAAACAAATATATTTGGGAAAAACTGGAGATAAACAGCAGTGGGGAAAGCTGGCATTAAGGGGGAACAGGAAGGACTGCTTGTAGAATGTGGGATTTTAGATGAGACTTTAAGAAAGTCAAGCAAGTCAGAAGGTGAAGATGAAAGGGAGAAAATTCCAACCAGTGAAAATGCCCAGAGTTGGGAGATAAAGTTTGAGGAATAACAAGAAGACTGGTGTCACTAGATCCCAGAAGATGAGGGGGTGAGTGCCTAGGCAAGAGATAGCTGGCAGGGCACAGTTCAAAAAAGACGTTAGAGATGGGGGAAGAAAAGTGAAGGAGGTCAGGCATAAGCTACCCCGTTTGATTCATCCTCCTCAAGAGTTTTTGCCCTTAGAAGTAAACTCCTTCATAGAGCTTCCTGATTGGTATGCCTGCCACAAGCCTCTCCCCATTCCATTCATCTCCATTCAGCTGCCAAATGGTTTTCCCTAAAGTGATGGCCATGCCACACAAGGGCATTTGCACATATGCACACACTCAGTTAACAGACTCCAGTGGCTTATCACCTCCAGGATCAAATTTGAAATATCCTCTTTAATGTTCAGCATTCTTTATAACTTAATCACACACACACACACACACACACACACACACACACACACATACTCCTTCCCCTC
This sequence comes from Gracilinanus agilis, assembly GCF_016433145.1. Lineage (NCBI taxonomy): Eukaryota > Metazoa > Chordata > Mammalia > Didelphimorphia > Didelphidae > Gracilinanus > Gracilinanus agilis. The sequence continues at coordinate 688,574,086 of NC_058130.1, read as the reverse complement.
TTCTTAAAACTTACCTCCTGCCAGATACTCTCCAGCCAATGACAGTGGCCTCTTGGCTATTCCTTCGACAAGATATTCCATCTCTCAACTCTTCTTTGGCTGTCCCCCTAAGCCTGGAATGTTCTCCGTCCTCATCTGTACCTTCTACCTTACCTGTTGTTGTTTTTTATAAAGCCCAACTAAAAACCAACCTCCTACAAGAAACCTATCCTAATCTCTCAATTCTAGTGCCTTCTCTCTTAATTATTTCCATTTTTCCTATATATAACATATTTGTACATAGTTGTTTTCTTATCTCCCCTGTTAGACAGTGAGTCCCTTGGGGGGGGGAGACAGCCCCAGGCTCTTTTTTGCATCCCCAAAACACAGATGCTAAAGAAAAGCCAATAGACTGTCACATTACCTCTCTCTGGAGAAACCTAGAAGACTTTGTTCAAGAACTAAAACAATAAAATAAAATAAATATGTTTTGTGCAACCCTGACTCTCTTAAATCCAATTCAGGAGCAAGTCAAGACATCATTGGTGATGTCATTGGTCCTCTTCAAAATGAAGGACAAAAACCAAAAATTATATGTATAAATCAATTCCTGGACCTGAAATCAAATGAAGGAGAGATTTTTCATGGAACCAAAAGAAGTTAAAATCTATGAGAGCAGCCTGGGCATCTTGTGGTTCCTGCCTTCCTCAGCAAGTCTGCCTGTGTTTGCATAATCTGATCAATCTGTTCTCAAGAGAATTGCTTTTGCAATTCTCTTCTGGATCCAGGATAGGAGCCAGAGAGGACTAGACTTGTGAGTGCCTATCCTATGTTCTGCTGAGGATATTGGAATAGGGGCTGAAGTAGGAGGTCACAGTCTGGGAAGTGGTCAGTAGAGTGCTTTGAATATGAAAACTTTATGCTTTCCTTTACCACTCTGAATAAATATTATACACAGTAATGACATTGATAAGAGACAATTATTTGAATTACAACTCAAGAGCATTAATGGGAATGTCTCAATAATTGGCGGCAGAGTGGACCAAAGTGAAGCAAATTTTAGACTAATGGAGCCACAAATCTCTAAAATGACTGGAACGTAAGTTCTTTGAAGCCAGGAACTATTACAATTTTCTCTCCATATTTCCAGTACTTAAAACTGTGGGAGCAGAAACACAGAAGAAAAATAACTGCTTGACCACATGGGTCGATGGGGATCTGATTGGGGATATAGACTAAAAAACAATCATCCTAGTGCAAATATCAATAACATGGAAATAGGTCTTGACCAATGACACATGTAAAACCTAGTGGAATTGTGCATTGGCTATGGGAGGGTGTGGGGGAGGAGAGGGAAAGAACGTGAATCATGTAAACATGGAAAATTTTTCATCATTAATCAATAAAATAAAAATAAACTTAAAAAAGAAAATATTTTCAGCACTTAAAAAGGAGTTTGAAATGAAAAAAAGATAAAAAAGAACCATATACTCAAAGAACCCAAAGACCAATTCATACAAAAACAATAAAAGCAAATTTGAGATAATTTAGAACTCTTATTATGATAAACCATGAGCCCAAACTAAAGATGAAATACTCTATCCATCTCTTTCAAAAAAGGTGGTGCATTTTAAATGTGGAATGAGACGTTGTTTTGATATGGCCAAGAGGAGAATTTATTTTGCTGTATTATCTTTGTTATGAGGTGTCTTTTTTAATTTATCAGTGAGGAGAGAAGGCACTTGGAGGGAGATAAAATTAATTCTGTTTTTAAAGAAAGAAATGAATGCTCAATATGTCAATTAAATGGCAGTCAATTTTTTTAAAAGAAAGAAAGAAAAATAAATTGAATGTGATTTTGGACTACATTAAAAGAATAGTTTCCAATATTAAGGAGGCAAAAGACCCTCTGTAGTCTGATATAAATATGGACTACCCAGTTGGTCTGTTCTGGGTACCATAATTTAGGAGGATATTAATGTTTGGTGCTTAAAGAATGGCATCTAAAACGTTAAAAGTCCACATAACCTATCAAATGAATAAGAAGATGAATGAATGAATGAATGAAAAAGGCATTTATTAAGAACTTACTATGTGCCAAGCATTGTGCTAAGTGCATGGGAAACAAATACAAAAAAGTTAGATTATCACTCTCATCAAGGAGTTTACATTTTAAAGTAAGGAGACAATAAAGATGGGAAAGCTTCTTAGGATAAGATATTATTTTCATAACAAAACTTAGGATAAGAAGGGATCTAAAAATGTCATCTGATCCAGTCCTCTGATTTCAGATGAATATATATCACTCCTATTTTACACGAGATTATATCTGCCCAGAGAAATGCCTTGGACTGCCTGAGGTCACACAGCTAGTCACAGATGTAGTAATCTAGGATGATTTATTATACTTTGTTTCCCTCATCCTTCCTTCTTAACTCTCTAAGCTTTCTATCCATCCTTCTCTCTCTATAGCTCTCTGTTTCTGTCTCTTTCCTTGTCTTCCTGTCTCTAACTCCCTCTCTCTACTTCATTCTCTCTCTGTCTCTCTCTGTCTGTCTCTGTCTCTGTCTGTCTCTGTCTCTGTCTCTGTCTCTGTCTCTGTCTCTCTCTCTCTCTCTCTCTCTCTCTCTCTCTCTCTCCCCCACCCACCCCCGCTTCTGCCTCTGACACTGGCTCTGTCCCTCTGTAAAATTGGGATAATAATAACCTGAAGTTCCTACCTCACAAGGTTATGGCGAGGTTCAAATGAGGCAATTCATGCAAATCATTTTGCAAGGCTTAAAACAACCATTATCTACAGAACAGCTATTACATTTAGGAGAAAAAACTGAATGCAGATGAGGTATGATATACCATGCACGTCAGGTTGTTGCTTTATGTACACCAGGATCTGAGATGAGTTTATTTTCTTGTAATCTATTTCTTTCTCTTAAAAGCTTAGTTCATGGAGAGAAAATCAAAGGCATGTCTTTCAGTTTGGGGGATGTTTGTATTCTAGATAAAGAATCACGGAATCTGTGGTTAGGAGAGACCCCATAGATGGCTGAAGTCCAACTTTTTCATTTTAAAGATGAGTAAATGAAAGCCCAGCGAGATTAAATGTTTTGTTGAAGATGGCTCAGGAAGGAAGTAGTTGTGCCATGACTCAAGGGTCTGAGGTCCTCAGCCTTGCAGATTAAATGTTCTTTCCCTTAAACCATTCTTATTCCCTTATACCTATATTCCCATATATTAGAAAAGAACCTGGATTTGGCATCAGAGGACCTGGGTTCAAGTCAAGACGTGGTTATTTCCTATTTGTATATTTAAATATACATGTAAAGAACATTGCAAGTCACCTCCTCCCTCTCTTTGGTGTAATTTCCTTGACTGCAAAATAAAAGCTTTGGATTCAACTCTAAAATTCCCTTCCAGCTCTAAACACAGACTTCTTTCATCTTCTAATCCTATAAGTGAGGTTCAAGGAATGAGCCTGCCTCGTGAAATGGCTTTCCCACTGATATATAGCTAGAAAGTCATAGAACTGGGAATCAAAACCTGATATTTTGATCCCAAGTCCATTATTGTTTCCACTACCTCACCAAGACTTCCTCTCACAAGCCACATCAATATTGCTAATGTGTATCATCATGTAGTTATCGTATCTCAAGTTAGCTTATTATATTTCATACATTTACATTGACACATATAGAATTAGCACAGATAATATAGATAACTGGCCTCGAAGCCAGAAGATTCTAGGTTCAAATCCTGCCTCTGACACATATTAACTGGATGACCTGGGGAAAGTCATTTAATTATTCATTTAATTATCCTAGGCAAATCACTAAAAAAATAAAGTGCAAACTTGACAGTTGAGAATGTTTCCTTACCTGGATGTTCTCTCTACTAATGAAATCATAGACTTGAATCCATTGACATTTGAAGAGGCTATAAGAGAAATGGAATTATTCTTTTAAAGTGCAATCCCTCTGCCACTGGGAAGTTAACAAGATTATCCTGGAAAATCTTCCTTGTACTTTGGAACACACTCCACAGGCAGCTGTCACAGAGTTTCCCAGATCACCCTTTTCTTTACTTCTTCCCCCACCCAACACCAACATATTTTTGGAAATTGAACAAGTTGTTTCAACATTGCAATAATTAAAAAGCAATCACCAGTAAAAAGCAAACAAATTAAATGAAATTCATGTGGGATGTGGCGCATTAGGAGTCTGTCTTTAGCTGGCAGACTAAAATTTATTTTTAAAATAGAGAGTTGTGTCTGTCTGTGTCTTTCCACATCCGGTTACCGCCTACCGAAGGGCCTGGGAATTGTTCCATAAAGGCAGATTCTTCACTTTCAGAAACAGAACATCATAAGAGTAACTGTCAAATGAAATGATTAACAGCTGTCTACAGATCGATAGGGGCAGTGGATAGTGTCTGGGCTGGAATCAGGAAGATTCTTCTTTCTGAGTTCAAATCTGGCTTCAGACATTTACTGTCTCTGTTGCCCTGAGCAAGTCACTTTATCCTCTTAGCTTCAGTTTCCTCATTTATAAAATGAACTAGAGAAGGAAATGGCAAACCAATCCAGTATCTTTGCCAAGAAAACCTCATTGAGTTGGGAAAAAGTTGGACATGACTAAACAACAAAAACATAGCTCAATAGACAGACACTCAGAAGTACCAGTAGAGCTCTGTTCTGGCCTAAGCTGATTTAGTCCAATTCTATGAGGAGATGAGAAGTCGTATGGTACAGAGGAAAACACACTGGCCTAGAAGTCAAGACCAGTGTTGGAATTTACTGTTGAAGATGAATGTTGTATTATTTCAAATTAGCATTTAAATATTTGCTACTACAGCATAACCAGAAAAATTCTGAATTTCAGAATTGGCCTCAGGAGACACCTGTTCCAATTGCCCCTTGAATAAAAATTCTTCATGGATCATATCATATAGGAACCACCTGTTCTTTATATAAAGGCCTCTGATAATGAATAATCCTTCTTCCAATCTCTCAAGGTAGCCCATTCCATTTTGGAGTAGCTAAAACATTTTGGTAATTTTTTTCTGACATTAAGCCTCTTTGTTTCCTCCAAATTTCCACCCACTACTTGCTCCGAATTTTGTCCTCTAGAGACAAGGGAAAGTCTAATCCCTATTCTACTTCTTGTTGTCTGGTCCGTTTTCCAGTCAAGTCTGACTCTTTGTGATTTTTTTTGGGGGGTTGGGGTTTCTTGGCAAAGATCCTGGAATGGTTTGCCATTTCCTTCTCCGGTTCATTTTACCGATGAAGAAACTGATTGCAGCAAGGTTGAGTGACTTGCCTAGGGTCACACCTCTAGTATTTGAGATTGGATTTGAATTTAGATTTTAGAAAGATGAGTCTTCCTGACTCTAGACCTGAAGCTCTCCACCTACCTACCCTTTAAATATTTGAATATAATTCTACTCTTTTCTCCAGTCTTCCCTTTTTTAGGATAAACATCTCCAGTTCCTTTGGCTAATCTTCATTTGGTCTGAAACCAAGGACCTTCGCCAATCACATTGTTCTTTCCTGAGTAATCTCCAACTTATTAATGAGTGGCAGAGTGTAGGAACATTCACCTATTCTGTCCCTCATCTATTCAAGTTCTTATCTGCCTTTCTTCACTGAGTGGTTATTGTTCTCTTATATGGAGTACTCTAAACTACTGACACACAGTTTGGAGCAGAGGTTTGCAGTCTGTTGGCAGCCCAGTTTTCAGAGGGAAACACAAAGAGCAAGATACTAGTGTGAATTTATTAGTAAATGTTTTAGAAGATTTTGTGACGGTAGAGAGGAGATAGGCGTCTGCTCTTCCCTCCTCACTTAGTCATTAATGCTGCTGACTTTACAAGACCACATGGATTTCTTGTCAATTGGCTTAGTTGGCATCAGAAATGTTTATATAATGGGAATCACTACATTTTGCCACCTGCCCTGTCATGCTCATTGAGTGAGCATCATTTTTCTAATTATACCTATGGCTCTTCAATTCAACAAAAATTTATTGAGCATTTAAAAAAACAGTTTCTTAAACTGTGACAGCCATAACTGAACACAATAACCTCTTTCTCTGACCAAGACAGAGTACATCAATATTAGCATCTCCTTATTAGCAAGCTATGAAGCCCAAGATCACATTAGACTTTTTGGCAGCTATCTAAAACCACTTCCTCATGAGGAGAGGACAGGAGAGGACAGGAGAACTGAAGACCTACTATGTCCTAAATACAGTACTCCAGTCATGACCTGGCAAAGATAGAGTCTAGCAAAATTATTACCTCCCTCATTATGAATATGAACTTCTGATAATGAAGCCAAAGATTGCTTTGGCAATCATTGACTATGAAGAAATTAAATTATAGGGGTTAGAATGAATCCATAAAATAGGGCAAAAGAGATAGAGAATCATCTGTGTCATACAGTTCCCATATTGTTAAAAGAGATCACACTTTCTTTTTATTCTGATTAATAGTAATAATATCTTTAGATTTTGTTACTTTTAATTTATAACATTTACAGGAATTTAAGTTGCTAATTTTGAAAAGAGAGAAAGGGAATAATTATTTATTAAGTATTTATTATGAGCAGGCACTGTGCTAAGTGATTTACAAATATTACTTTTCATCCTTACAACAACCCTGTGAGGCAGGTGATATTAGTATCCCCATTTTATTGTTGAGGAAAGTGAGGTTAAGTGACTTGTTCAAAGTCACACAGCTAGTGAGCATCACAGGCTATATTTGAACTCAGTTTTCCCTGACTTCAGGCCCACTATTTTATCCACTATGTCATCTAGCTGCCTAACTAGTTTTTGAGATAAAACACCGGAGAGGGCATATTCCAGTCCTGGTTTTGTCTCAACAGTCTACGTGATGTCCTTCATATCACTTAACTCCCAGGAGTCTCTATTTCTGAATATGAAATATGGAATATGATGAGGATCAAAAGAAATCAAAGATAGGAAACTTCTTTGTAAACTATAAAATGTTAAATGAAAGATAGTGATGCCCTTATTATCATCATCATCAGTTGGAATATAAGCTCCTTGAGAGTAGGAATTGTTTCAAATTTTTGTATCTGTTTCCACAGAGCTTAGCACAGTGCCTTGCACATGACTGGTGCTTAATAAGTATTTATTTATTGCTTCATTGATTAGTTATCCCTAATCATTTTTAAGCAAAATATAAAAAACAAGTCAAGAGAAAAAAATCTCAATAAATTTCTTCAGAATCATCATTTTCATAGTTGGAAGGAATTTCAAAAGATCAGTTGTCTCAGCCCTATGCTTTCAGGGATGAAATATTATCTCGTGTTACAGAATAGGCAACTGACATTCAAAGAGGTTTGCACACACTCACATAATTTTTATTTATTTATATAAATATAAATATTATTTAGTATCACACAAAACCAGAACCCAGGCCTTCTAACTTCCAGGGTAGTGTATTATACAAGACACTGCTACACTTAATATTTCCCTACTTTGCTCCATTTGTCCAGTGATAAATAGAACTGTCTTCTATATTACTTTGTGCTATGAAAGCATTTTAGTTTCACACAGAGGCCAGCAGATGAGCTTTAGAACGAAAAAGATTAGATCCTGATAGCCCAAGGTATTTAAGTCTTGGTTTACCAAAATTATTCAAAGATAACTGTAATAGTTGTTGTTCATTCTTCATTTCTGAAGAGGACTGATGGCATCATAAGGTAATCCCTTGTCTTAAACGTGACTTGGATTTAAGTGAGTCAGAGTTACACAAAGTCATTGGCCTCACCTGATCTTCCAGAAGCATCAAAGTTCAATGGCAAGACAAAAGTCAGCATTCCTGGCAATGGCTTGGGTTATATGGATGATTCTGGCATCTTCAATGGGTGATCAAGCTCTGCCCTTCATGGCTAGTGAAATAAATTCTTCCCATGTGCCTATTCTTCTGGGGAAGTCTTAACATGCTTCACAAAATTCACCAATGGGTTTGAAGTCCATCAGTTATCCTCAACCTAGTTTAGCCCTTTAGACAGTTTTACCAGGCTTTCAATACTCCACATGCTGTAGCTTTTTGGAGCCACAGGAGAGAACTGGGTAAAAAGTGGACACCAAAGGTAGCTGAGCAACCTTGATATTCCTAGAGGGCTTCAAGGTTTGTAAAATACTCTATTTTATCTTGTTTTGAATCTGATTAAAACCCTGAGAGGCAGCTTCTATCATTGTCCCCATTTTCCAGATAAGTAAACTGTGGCTTAGAGTAGATAAATAAGCTGTTCACACTCACACCTTAGTGTGAGAGGTTGTATTTGGTTTTATGCCCTCTGAACTCCTAGTCAAGTGATATCTTCTGGATGCAAACTACCAGGCTTATCAACAATGAGGATCATAAATAAAACTAAGAAGAAAAAAGAAAACTAAGAGGCCACCTAATCCAACACTCTCATTTTACAGATCAAGTATGTAAGACAAAGTGAATGAGGAGTGACTTGCTCCAGTTCACAGGCAATTAATATCAGAGGGAAGGTTTGAACTTGGGTCATATGAATCCAGATTTAGTGATTTTTTTCTATATATCACCATGATTTGCATGGTCTGAGAGAGACTATGTGCAATCAGATAACTATACTACAAGCTGGAACATCTGGGTTCTGTTCCTGACTCTAGAATTATTTAACTATTTAGTCTTGGACAAGTTATTCCATTTTTCGTGGCCCCAATCTGTTCACCTTTAAAACAAAGGGTAAATCAGTAGACAAGATACCATATAAGCTACCTACTGGCTCTAGAACTTGTGGTTGCTGTGCCCTGATGATACCTCTTAAGTAGTGGAAACAATAGCAACAATAACTCAATAGTAAGACCACTCTTAACTGACTCTTCCCCCCAACTGTACATGAATGGGATAAGTGGTCAGGATTACAGACCACAAGCAGAAACATAGAAGTCCTTAATATTATCTCCCTCATAAGGGCTCTACAATTTTAAGACTTCAATGTCTAAGAAATTGAATGAATAATCCTAAAGGAAGCCAGTAAAAAAGGACAACTCTCAATTTCTGTAGTTCTTTCTCAGTATCTAGAACTCAGTCACATAAATAGGGGTGCCTGAGCACTGGCCCAATCTCACTTAATGGGGCTCTAGCTTCATCGTCTACAAGGGTGGCAGGACCCCTGGTTTATCCCTCCTCCTTGTCCTTTAAAGGCAAGTGATAGTTTGGGATAAGAAATAAGTTTCCTTTTTTTTTTAGACAATTATATCTTTTAGAGCACAGACATTTTCAGTTCAAATGTACCTGAGAAATGATCTAATCCACCTTGCCATCGTTGAGTCACTTGAGAGATCTAGATTAATGGTCACGCAGCTGCCACTTACACACATTTCTAGTTTGGGGAATCTCACCGTTGGAGCAGCTCATTTCATTTCTAGTTCCTTCATTTCCTCCTCAAAACACTGAGGCTTTTCTCACAGTGTCTTCCTTCATAACCTCCCTGATTATCCCCACCCCAAAAAATGAGTTTCATATATACCTTCTTGCTGTTTGTGATACATGACATTCCATTCCCCCAACTCCATATCTTTGCAATGACTATCCTCCATGCCTGGAAAGCTCTCTCTTCAGGCCTCAGCCTCCTGACTTTTCTGACCACCTTCAAAATTTAGGTCAATTTCCACCATTTAAGTGTGGAATTTCCCAGCTCTTTCCTCTCCCCTTCCCCACACTGCTACTGCTTTCTATCTGAGATTTCCATCTCTTCTGTATATAATTCAGTTGTGTATGATGATTTTCATGTTTTCTCCCATATTAGAATACAAGCTTCTTGAGTTAAGGAACAGTTTTTTGCCCTTTTTCCTATCCCCAACATTTAGCACAGTGCCTGGCACATGGTGATCATTTTATAATATATGCTTGCCGAATTGTTCATATACATACAAGCACAAATATATATCTTTGCCTAAAAAGCCTTTCTCTTCAATGTGAAGAAGAGAAAAAAAATTTTCCTTTTTAGAGTCTGCCCTGACTATTTTTGTCCAAATTAAACTCTCTATTGTGTCTTCTCTTACAGTACTTATAGTCTACACCACATAATTTAGTATTTAATGATAGTGTCTCATAGTGTTCTCTATTTCCACCAAAGACGGCCTCTTGTGACTCATTGTGCTATGGAGGTGACCCTGGATTCTCAAAAGCTATGCCTTTAGAAAGCAAGTTCTGAAAGGTCTTTCCACTTTGGAAAAGCTTCAAGTATGAGCCCGGTGACAGACTATCTCTATGTCTGTTGTTCAAGGACAGCCTAGCTAAGTTTACGGCGTGATGAATTTTCAACTCTGGCAAAACTTACAAAGACCTTCTACAAAAGAGGTTGTGTTGTGCATCACAGACTGTTGAAATGTTAAGGTAGTCTTGTCTCCCTGGCTGGATTGCAAATCCTCAGGACAAAGACCATGTCAAATTTGGTCAATGCCCATTCCATTACCATGCACAGTTATTGAGCCCAGGGTAGGTGCTTTCTAAATATTTCTTCTTGGTTTGATTTATTGTCAAGTTAGTTCCTAACACTAGGACCACTTGAACCTGAAGTTTAGATCTTATAACATCTGCACTTACTACACTTACTTTATCAAAGCTAAAAAATCATATCTTCTCTGACTCAATTTAGAATGCAGGACAATATAATGTTAGAGTCAAATGTGCAGTGTTTGAACTGACAAGGGTCATAAAACTTACAATGTTAGAGTAAAGAACATAGAATGTTAAAGATTGAAATCAACCTTTTAAATCATCAGTTCTAATACCTCATTTTATGGATGGGAGAAAACAGGTTCAGAGAGGTTATTAAATGGTTTACTAAATTCACACAGCTCCTCAGTGAAATCTCCTAACCACAAATCCAATGTGATTTTTCATTTCATCTTCTTGCCTTCATATTTCAATTTAATTCAAATCAATGAACAAGTACTTGTTGATATTATATATGCTTTCTTCTGGAGAAGGTCCATCTATTTTTCAAAGAAATAGCCTCAATTTTATAATAATAATGGATAGCTAGCATTTACTTGGTGCTTTACTGTTTGCAAAACATTTTACAAATAATATCTCATTTGATTCTCACAACAACTCTGGGAGTTATCATTATCTCCACTTCACAAATGAGGAAACTGAGGCTGAGAGATTAAGTGATTTCCCCAGGGTCACACAGCTAATGTGAACTAATGAATTCCATTAGGTTGAATCGACCAGGAAACATCAACATCCACAGTGTGTTTTTAAAGACCTCGAGGTGGCATTGTGGATAGAGTTCTGGTTTTAGGGACAGGAAGACATGCACTTCTAATCCTGCTATTATATAACTATATGACATGTTACCTGTGTGAAACCTCTCTCAGCTCATTTTCTTCATTTTTAAAATGGGAATAAGTATAGTAAATCCTTAACAGGGTTGATGTGAAAATCAAAATAAAATAAGTACAGCACTTTGAAAAACTTAAGAGGCTATATAAATGCTAACTACTATTATTTTAATGTGATGTAGCTACTCCTAGTATCTACTTTATTTTCATTCATTTCATGTAGCATTATATTTCCCCTTACCAGAAATAGCCCTATCCCATCTACCCAGCAGGTAAGAGATAGATTGAGATAAAGCTTGGCTTTATGGATCAAGGGGAGACTACCTGATTTCAGGGTAGCTAGAGGTCACAGTAGATAAAGCATTGGGCCTAAAGTTGGTGAGACCTGAGTTCAAATCCAGTCTCAGACATTTACTATCTGTGTGACCCTAAGCAAATCATTTAACCTTGTTTTCTTCAGTTGCTCATCTGTAAAAATGATATGGAGAAGGAAACTGCAAACTGCTCCAGTATCTCTACCAAGAAAACCCCAATTGTGTTCACAAAGAGTTAGACAAGACTGAAAGTATGGAACAAAAGCAGCATTTGGGAGTGTGATGCCTTCAAGATTTGCATAGTGGTTTGTAGGCATTTTGACTTTTGCTATTATTTTCATTCTACCCACTTCCAGTAATTTGGATGGCCTCCTTTACCTATTGTCTCAATAGGGATGAAAATCATTCCTATCACTAGAGATTCCTGAAGTCTCTTCAATCTTTCCTGCCTAATTCCCTGATCTTACTTGACAAAAGTGGCAGCTGAAGCTGTAAAGAGAATGGAACAAACAGTTTTATCCTAAGTGTTCACACTAAGTTGAGGACAAGCTGCCTTCTGGCTAAATTCTCTCTCCACATCACACCATTGAGGATGGAGAGAGGCTAACCATTCATCTGACCCAACGAAACCTATATTTACACATTTCTCTCTGACCATCTACAACCACTGTCTTTTAAATGCAGTCATGTTTTTTCCCCAATACCTTTCTAATGCTTTTTGCCCCAAAGTAATAATAATAACAATAAATAACTTTTATTTAGCACTTACTATGTGCCAGGCACTAAGCTAAGCACAACAACTTTGGAGGTAGGTTCTTTTGTTATTCTCATTTTAGAGATAAAGCAAATAGAGGTTAGGGCAGCTTGTCCACTTCTACAAATTAAGAATCTGAAGCCAGATTTGACAATTCTGGTGATAATTCATGTTTGTACATCACTTTACAAACTACTTTCCTCATGGCTACTCTGGGAAGTAGGGGATGATCATACCTGAACCATATACAATGCTTTACAAAATATCTCATGGCAATCCTGTGTGTCTCTGTTTCTCCTCTGCTTGGAAAGAACTTCATCCTCAGCTCTGTGTCATGGAATTCCTAGCATCTTTCAAGGCTCATCTCAGATGACATTCCCTCTTGGAAGCCTTTCCTGATCCCCCAGTAAGTGGTCTTCCCATAATCAAATTATTTATATGCATATCTTATCACATACATATAATATCAGCTTATAAAACAGTAAGACAATAGGTAAAACCTAATGGTCTCCTTTTAGACTTCATTTAAAAAGTGACGAGTTCCCATACCAGCAACGTATACAGTTCAACACCCTAACATATTTACAATTGAAAGTATTAATATAAAACATGAAATAATATTAAAATGTTTGCTATATTAATTGAAATGAATGTAACTTACCTTCTATAGAAATTAAACATCTTATGGGCATGAACATTTTAATTTAATCATATTCCTAAGTCCCAGCACAATGACTTTCACATGTTAGGGAGGTTTAATTAATGCTTGTGGAATTGAATTGAATTAGAGAAAAGATGAAAAAAGAGAGTAAAGTCAAGGATGTGTGAGCCTAGGTGATTAGGAGAATGATGATATCACTTGACCATAATCAGCAAGTTAAGAAGAAGAGAGGGTTTGGGGGAAAAGATCTTGAGTTCACTTTTTGACATGGGTTTAAGATGTATATGCTACATCTAGTTCAGACTGTGTGGCATAAGGTTCAGAGTGTAATTCTCAGAGCAGTATTTGACTTGTAACTCCAATTTTCAAGACCCCTTAGTATTACTATTCCTTAAAATAAAACTGTCCTCCTCCACCCCATAAAACTTTTAGTTTTCTTGACTTATTTTTAAAAACCTTGAGAAGATTTTATCTTCAGTCTGGGAAACATGCCAGCTCTAGGAAGAGGGGTGAGATAAGCTGAAGAAGGAAGGAACAGGGAAGTTTCAAATGTATCTGTACTGTCCCAGGCTGAAAAGTGCATGATAGTCATAGGGTTTTTTGATCATGGAGGCTTTTAGGGATATTGATATTGTTAATTGATATTGATGTTGATAATCATGCACTCAAGATTTGAAATGTCAGAGCCCTTTTTTACCACTCCATGGGAGTGAAGGAGGAGAATCTTGCTTCAAAATTATTTTAAAAGTCGGTGATTATGCATAGAAGGAGACAGGACATTTTTGCCCCAAGAAAGAAGCTTGTGTAGGCAGAATCCCTTTTCCTTCCCTTCCCTTCTCTCTCTCCCCTTCCCTGTTGTTTTCTCCAAATAAAGCCACATTTTCTTTGCCAGCATCTTATCGAGTCTCCTGTATGCTCATTAGAGTGATTTCTGCAGGTGCTAGCTCCCCAAAAATTCCACTCCACGTGGGTTGTACAAAAAGTAATTGGAGATACAAGACTAAAGTTCATGAGCAAGCTTAGGACTAGATAACTAGATCTGAGTATTATCTGCATGGAGATGAAGTTTTAGTGCAGGGGAACAAAAAACTCAAAGTAAAATGATAAAGAGGTAGAAGAGATAGGAACCCAGATAGGGCCTTATGGGACAACCCTGTTTAGCACAGCAGTCACGGATGAGGATATAGGGAAGAAAACTCAGAAGGAGTGACCAGACAGTTAACAAAAGAAGCATAAAAAAGCAATGTCACCATAACCTAGTGAGAAAACAGTATCAAGAAGAAGAGGGTGATCAACAATGTGGAGATGTCAAAAAGAACGAGGTCTGAGAAATGACTCTTTAATTAGCAAATTACTAGGACACTGGGAACTTTGGAAAGAAGAGTTTAATTTGAATGATGAGATCAAAAACCAAAATACAAATAATAATAATAATTAGGCATTCCTGATTTAGGACATAGAGGTCCAAGATGGAAGTTTTTAGATTCACAGAATATTGGGTCTAGGAGAAACCTTAGAGACCATCTAGTCAAATTATTTATTTTTAAGGATGAAGAATCTAAAGAAGAGAGGCAACTTTTTAGGCAGGCCAAACAGTGAGTTAGCAACAGGGCTGGGGTTAGAATCCAGGTTTCCAGAATCTCATTTCAGTGTTACTATCCAGTCTGCCCCCTTAAATGGCAACTTCAAATTTAAAAAAAAAATTCCAAGTAAGCCTCTGAAAAGATTTGTTTTTTTTTTCCCTAAAGAACTCCAAAAACCTAGATAGGATCTGTAAAACTTTCATCTGCATTTTTTTGTTCACATGGAAAAGTGACTTCCCATTTCTATGAATGTCCAGAATTAAAAGAAGAACAAGGAACAAAAGAAAAGGACAAATGAGAGGGTTGGATAAAGTATTTGGTTTCCTGCCCTACAATGACAACTAATTAAGGCTCTCCATCACTTTCCCTTCTCAGCACATTCACCTATTTATTGTCCCCTGTGTTAAACAGGAGAAATGGCCTGATGAAAAGAAAACTGAGTAATCTTAAGTCACTGCCCGGTAAGTTCCCTCAGAAGGTGGAATTCTGTTCCCCCTCACTCCATGTTCCAGCATCCTTCTAAAGAATTCTTAAAGAGTAAGAAAGCTGAACTTCTACATAAAACTTGAGAGGTCACTGACACCTTTCAGTAGAGGTAAGATGACCCATCTTCCCCACTGGGGATGCTCTATCTAGAAGGAATTCTTGTTTAATTTGACATAGACTCTCTTCCTGAGTTCAAATCTGGCCTCAGACACTTAACAGTTATAGGACGCTGAGAAAATCATTTAACCCTGTTTGCCTCAGTTTCCTCATCTGTAAAATGAGCTGGAGAAGGAAATGGCAAGCCACTCCATTATCTTTGCCAAGAAAATCCCAGATGGGGTCACAAATAGTTAGACATGACTAAGCAACAACAAAGTGAACCCTGGAATCCCTAAATCTGAGATCTTATGACAGGCTTTATTGGGAGAGATACAGAAGCCTGGGTAACAGCCTCCACATAATCATACTATCTCCTGTTTAAATTCAGATTTCTAAGAACAATATAGAAGATGACAATAGAGACTGGATTTCAATCAGAAGACTTGTGTTCAAATCTACATTTTGTCATTAACTAGCTATGTGGCTGCCAAATCACTTTCCCCCTCTGAGTCTCACCAGTCTCCTCTGTTGACTGAGAAGAAACAACTAGTCAAGCTCATAAAGGCTATCTCAGTCATGAGCTGTGTCCTCTTTCCAAACACACACACACACACACACACACACACACACACACACACACACAATTGGAATTACTCCAAACTTTATATGAATGTGTGTAATAGCATTTAATATAATGCTTTAAGTTTTACAAAGTACTTTAAATATATTATGTGATTTCATCCACATAAGAAATCCTGTGAGGTAAGTGCTTCTTTTTTATCCCCACTTCACAGATGAGAAAATGGAATCTGAGAGAGTTAAGTGAATTGCCTAGGATCATACAACTAGTAAGAGTCTAAGGAAGAAAGACAAATACTAGTATAGACTAAACCAAAATAGCACCACATTATTTCATGAAACCTGAATTTACCAGCAGTGAGTGTTTTTATTTTTGTTTCAGTTCTATCACTATTCCCTTTTTTCACTGAATATTAATGAGGAAAATATGTCCATATTCAGAGTGTGCTGGAGCCAACTCAAACTGGCTAGAGGGAGACTTTTTAATTTTCAAGTGAACATTTGCAACTCAGAAATCAGCAAATACTAAATTGGTTTATTGTTTTGATTACTGTCTACACTAAAAAAAGTGACAGAAAATGTTAATAAACCAGATCAAACTTTAAAAGGTGTCCTTCAGTCATTTTTTTTTCTTTCTGAAGATCAGGTTGTTAAACGCTGACCAGCACACCCCATTTCCCTCCTTTAATTTTCCCCATTTGGAAAATATGTCCAAGGTAATCTACCTAGTCAAGTAGTATGGTTGGAGTGAAACATCATCTGGCGAATGAGGAAGTAATAGAGAGACAATCTGAAATATTGAGATATACTGGTCAACAGGATGAGAGTTTGTCTTCTGGATCCTCCCTGTAGGACAATGGGGTCTTTTCTGGGCTCTGCAGCAGCTTACCTTGCTAAATGTCCTCCTCACTCTGCTGCCAGCAAGTTTAGCTGCCGGGCCATAGTCATAATGACAGATATCACTTCTCCAGTGATGTCTCCTCAGAGTACCCCCAAGAGTGGCTCAATGTGCTTCAAAGTCCATTGAACTAGGAGCCAAAAAACTGGGGCTCTACTATCTGTTCTGACATCCCTTTGGGGCCTCTTGTTTCCTACTCTAAAGAAAGAACGATGGAGGGGGCACAAATTATATATGAGAAGTTATGATTCATAAGATCCCTTCCATCTCTAACAGTATGAGTCTAGGAAATGTGTGCTCCATTGGAATAAATCTTAGCTTAGGCTCTGCTTCTGTGACCTGGAGAAAGATCCTTTGTCTTCTCTGGGCTTCCATTTCTTTCTAAAATATAAAAGTTGAACTAGCTTATTTCTACCTTATCTCTTTGAAAGATTTTTTAAAGGTAGGATCATGGGGTGTGGCACTGTTGGTTTTGAGCCTTTTCAGTCCCCTCCCTAAAGGCATCAATATGTTTGCTGCAAAGCTTATATTCTAATCCTTACAACCTAGGAAGCAGACAGTTTAAGGTGCCAAATGACCTCAGTACCTAGTTATAAAAAAAAAATAAACTAAAATAGGAAGTCACCAAATATCCTGCTTTCTGGCAGTAAAAGGTAAGGAGGAAGCACTATTGGGATGGAAACAGTGGACAGCCTCCCTAATCTCAGTATCCCTGCCTTGCCCTTACTCCCATGGGTCAGTGTCCACCCAAGCAGACTTAGGGCAGCTGATGTGCCAATTTCTTTGAGATATATTTATGGTACATGTCAAGTTCAAACATTTGCAGTAACAGAAATGTTCTCTCCAAATTCTAAATTCTATGTTCCATATTATTCAATTTTATTAGATGTCTTCCAGCTCTAACATTCCATGGTTCTTCCCTTTAAATAAGAATCAAATCAACAAATCTATACTTATTTTCAGGGATGTTTTGAAGTTCAAATGAGGTAGTAACTGTAAAATACTTTGCAAACTTTAAAGTCCTATATAAATGCCATGATTATTATTATTATTATTAGCCTACAATCACTAGACTTTCAAACTTCTCCAAGATTTCATTCTTCATTCCCTATTTCCTGAGCCTTCTACTTCTCAAGAAAGGGGAAGGATGGTGGGGAATAGAAGCATTGATTATCCTACAAAAGATACTAACTATTCAAAATCAAATTATTTCTTTCCTGGTAGTAACCAAGGCAAGGACTATACCATAAGCCATCATGGGGGCAGAGAGGTAGATTCGGGTCAGTGACTGCCTTATCTTTGGTTCTGGTTCATCAGCCAATCAAAAGGGTCATTTTCATCATTTATTAAGTTGACAGAGAACACGCTCTTAAATAGTGAGCTGGGTCTCTCCATCCCATATCATGACACATTTCCAGAAGTGACTTATAATCCTCCTCCATGTAGGCTGACACCTTCCTGAATCACCTTTTCTGCACATGCTCCCAGGGCTGGCCCCTCATTATCCAGTCTACCATTACACTTCCATTACCTGCCTCAAAAAACTATTGTGATAAAGATATTTTGTGACTTCTAACTTACTCATGAGTATCTCTTATTTTAATTTCCACAGACCTCAGTTTCTGAGGCTATAAAAAGAAGATGGTGACCCAAGACCCATTCACTAGAGGGCTTATAAGGATTAATCAATCAATTCCAGTGATTTAGAAAATGCCAAGTAGTGTATCACAGTGAAGCAATTCTTACCTTCATTTTTTCCCTTAATTTTAAATATATCAAGCTCATTCTTCATTTAGGGGTTGCAGGCAGAATCCTAACTAGGTTATTTCAGGATAGACATAAATAGCATAATCTATTCGAACAGGCCAGGAGCTAGAGTTGCATCATTAGTCAGCTTTTTTTTTTTTCAGGACTCTGGGATTTTTTTAACCCCCATATGGGACCTAGAGAGTTCTGAGAAGCAAGGTGGGCCCCAGGCAACAAGGTAAAGCAAGAGAATTTTATTCATGGCCCATGTTGAAATAATAATGACACTTTAAGTTAGCATAACATTTTTGAGTTTTATAGACTCATAGAATGTCAGAGTTGAAAGATGGATGATAGATAGATAAATGAATAGAAATAGAGAGATATGATGGATAGATAGAACATTTATTAAGTACATGTTATGAGCTTAATAGCACCTTAGAGATAATCCAGTCCAATTCCAAGATTTTACAGAGGATAAATTTGAGGCCCAGTGAAGTGATGAAACTTAACAAAAAGTCACAGTTCATTAGTGGCAGACAGAGGATTAGAAGCCAGACCTTTTAACTTATGATCCAGTCTTCTTCCTACTAAAACATTATCAAAATGCTGCTTCACCTATTACTTCATTTTAAACATATATAATCATTCCTTATTTTGTTGTCCTCATCTATTATTTCAGAGCACTGGAGACATAGTCATAGTTCTCAAAATCAAAAGAAGAATCTGGTCCTAATCCTCTGATTAACTAATTATCTGAGTGACTTTAACTTGATTTGGTAAGGAAGAAAGTTGCTTAACTTCTCTGGGCCTCAAATTCATCATTGATCAAATGAGGGGATTAGCCTAAATAATAGTATCATAGATTAAGTTAAGACAATAATATATTATTAAGTACCTAATACTGTCAGGCAAGGTGTACAGGATGTTCAGGGAAGACCAGTCCTTCTGGAATGAGGATTTACCATCCTTTTCAGGGCTGTTCATCCATCCACCTTGGATGTCCATCTTTTGCCCATCTCTCAGCTGTGGCTCAAAGAAGCTATAGCATGTGCAGTGGCCACATAAGGATAAAACTTTCTCAGCAGACCGGCTAAACCAGTTGGAGAATAGTCAATAGGCATCAAACCCATCAACAAAATTTGTGATGCATTTGAAGACTTCCTCCAGCAGAGGCAAACGATATGTTCTAATGGCCACAAAAGAAACTCAAGCAAGCACTATTTGTGGCTTAGAACTTAGTCAGGCATGGAAAATGCTACATCCAGGGTCATTGCCAGTCATCCTGATTTTTGTCTAGCCACTGGCTTTTGATGACTCTGGAAGAGAAGCTACTGACTTTGGGCAACTCTGCCTCACTTAAATCCAATTCATGCTCAAATCAAGACATCCCCCATTGATATCAATGGTCCTCTTTGAAAACAAAGGACAAACACAGCCACAACAACTACTGTCAGGCACTGAAAAGCCTTAGGAATACTAGAAGAGGCAAAAGCAGCCCTTGCCTTTACGGAATTCACAATCTAATGGCTCTACGATGAAGTGGAGGTGATCTCGGGAACAAGAGGCTAGCACTAAGGGAGATTAGGAAAGGTTTCTTGAAGATGGAGTGATTTAAACTGAGAAGTGAGGATAGCAGGAGAAGTCTGGAGACAAGATGAGGAGAGAACAGACCAGGTTTGGGGGAAGATTGGGAGAGAGTATTATTTTTTCAGGAAGAACAAGGAGACCAGAATCTATAGATCATAAGGTCCATTTTGATGAGTAAGGTGTGAGAAGGCCAGAAATGTCTACAGCAGAAAGAGACCTAAAAGGCCACCTAGTTGAACCTCTTCATTTTACAGGTTACAAAGTGGTAAAGGAATATAAATAATTTGCTGTAGGTATCAGAAGCGTTTTTGTTCAGTTTTCAGTCACGGCCGATTCTTTGTGACTCTATTTGGGATTTTTTTGGCAGAGATACTGGACAGGTTTCCCATTTCCTTCTCTGGTTCATTTTACAGATGAGGAAACTGAGGAAAATAGGGTAAAATAACTAGGTAGTAAGTGTCTGAGGCCATATTTGAATTCAGGTTTCTTGACTTCAGGCCTGTGTTCTATCCATTGTACCATCTACCTGTCCCCAGGCAGAAGAAGTACTAAGCATCAGAAGGGAGGTTTGAACCCAGATCTTCTAACTCTTTATGATGGTCTTTGCCTCCAGGTTCTAATATCTTACCTCATTATGTTATCCTGGGAGAAGTTGTACCAACAATTCCATATGATTGATGAGGAAACCAAGGCCCAGAGAAATAAAATTACTTGCCTGAGGTGGCATGGCTATTATGTGGCAGAGCTAGCATGAGAAGTTGGCACTCTTATTTCCTAGTCCTGCCCTCTTTCTGCTGAAATGGATTTCTGGAAACAGCAATTCATTCATTCAAGTTTGTCTTCTTAAAAAAAAATCCCTTCTCCTGAAACAGGAGAATTAAACTCATAAACCCTTTCATGGCAAGATGTGCTGGAGATTAAAGAAATAACTATATTTCATAATTCACACATAGAAGTGGTGAAAAATAATCTGTTATTATCTAGAGCAAAGAAAGAGTAATTTATAGCCAGTCATGAATACTTAATCATTAGACCAAGTGATGCTGCTCATATTAATACAGTGAAAATAAATCAGTCTTTAAATCTGCAGCAGACTTTAACTTGGCATGTTGAAGATAAATCAACTACGTCTGTCAGAGAAGAGTCTGTCTGTTTTACAGAATTATTAATAAGAAGTAACTCTCCACCCTGTTCCACCTGCTCCCCCTTCACTAACCAAAGTCAACCAGGAATAGAAGCGAGTAAGACTGTAACTTTTACATCAGCAACAATGATTATATAGCAATTTAGATCACATTAATTATATTAATTACCCCAAAAGGCCCCAGGATTTTTCCCTGTTAATTTTCCATTGGATAAAATCGCTGTTACAAATAAAACTAAAATTTCAGTGATTGAGAGTGTATTGTGTTTGAGGGGAAGGGAATATGCTCTTATAATGGCACCTAGTATACATTAGGCACTATTCTAAAATAATATTGCAAATATTATTTCTAATATTAGATACTTAAAACAACCATGGGAGGTAGATGCTATTAATATGCCCATTTTACACTTGAGAAAACTGAGGCTAACAGGTTAAATGACTTAGGATCACACAACTAGGAAATGTTTGAAGTTAGATGTGAATTCAAGTCTTCCTTACTTCAAGCCCAGCAGTCAATCCACTGAGCCATCCTTAAGGGTTGAGTAAGCCATATTGGAAAGAATACTGGACTGAGAAATGGGACACTGGTTTGTAGTTCTGATCCTTAAAACCAGGGGTACAGAGAACCAGATCTAACTATATCCTACCTATTGTTAAATTTTTAAATTTTACACCCCTTGGAAATCAACAAGAACTACAAATCAATGCTTGTTTTGCTGTATTCTTGTTAAGAAAGTGAAGGAGAAAATGATAATAATGCACAATAAATTTAAAATTGTGCTATATGTACTTTTATATCCTTTTTTTGATGGGGTAGGAGGTGGAACCAGTTGTTAAACATTTACCAGTATACCCCTGGTTAGAATCAATGAATTTCGGCATAGATGAAACTAGAGACAATTCAATTAAAGCTATATATGTGTCAGGTCTGAAGTACATGGAAGACTTATCTGAGTTCAAATCTGGCCTCAGATATTTATTAGCTGTATGATCCTAGGCAAGTCACTAAACCCTAATTGCCTCAGTTTCTTCATCTGTAAAATGAGCTGGAGAAGAAAATGGCAGACCACTTCAGTATTTTTGCCAAGGAAACCTCAAATGGGGTCACAAAGAGATGGCTGAGACTGAACAACTGTAGGATAACAACAATATGTGAACAAGAGTTCCTCTCCAGAATCACCAACCTCTATCAGGAGCCAGGACATTATCCATGGTCCTGCTGAAGACCTTTAGAGTGAAGGAACTTACTACAGCCTTCATTCCATTTAAAGACAACTCTATTAAGAAATGGTTTCCTTATGTTGAACCAATACCTGAATCTCTTGTCATTCCTATTTGTGATACTACTTTTACCCTCTAATAATAAGATGAACATGTCTATTCGCTTTCCCACATTCATGTTCCTTCATCTGATTGAAGGTCGTGAACTTGTCATAAAATCATAGGATTCAGAGCTGGAAAAAAACCTTAGAGATCATCTAAATCTAATCCTGTCAGGTTCCATGGCTCAGAGGTTAAATGACATGTCCGTGATTATACAGGCAGTGAACGAAAAATTTAGCTTTTTCTCTGAAGCCTTAAACAATTCACTTTCCCTCTACGGAACTCAGTTTCCCTATTTGCAGTATAAAAAGTTGAATTAAATGACTTCTCATTTAGACTAATCAGATGGAGGCCAGTCTGAATTAGTAAAATGTCAAAATCATACATGATTTTTTTAAAGGAAATTAAGTTGATTTCAAAAAAAAAAATACACAGTAGCTGCCACTAGTTTAAAGCAACGGGAAAGGCAGTACTGTAGAGTGGTATGTATGTCAGCTTAGAATATGGGATTTGGATTCAGAAAACTATTTGAATGCTGGCTCATTCTTTGAGTCATAGGATCTTATATACTCATTTAGAGATAAAGTTATCTATGTAATGGAAAGAAATAGGAATTAGGGGTCTGAAGATCTGGGTTTGAATATTTGATCTGGCACCTTCCACGTAATAGCGGGCAAGAAACTTCAGTTCTGGATTTATTTCCTCAATTGAAAAATGAAAGAGACTAGATCTCTAAGATTTTATGATTTAAAATCATATCTTCATATGTGTCTGATCCTCAGTTTCCTAATCTATCCAACAGGGATAGTAGAATCATAGAACTCTAGTTTGATAGCATCTTTAAGGTTATGCAGTCTAGTCAAAGTTCACCCAAACGACATACTTGTCAAGTGCTCACCAATCCTCCTCAGAGATATTCCAGTGATGAAGTCCTGTCCATTTCTTAGAAAGTTCATTTTATAAAGATACACAGTCATTATACTGAGACTTCTACCCATTGGTTTTAGTAATAATAATAAGGCAGTCACATGGCACCGTGATAGAGTGTTGTACTTGGAGTCAAGAAGATCTGAGTTCAAATTTGATCTCAGGCACTTACTAGCTGTGTGACAGGGGGCAAATTGCTTAACTGCTGTCTACCTCAGTTTCCTCATCTATAAAATTGGGACGATAATTGCATCTAGCTTGTAATATTGTCATGATGATTAAATGAGATATTTGTAAATTGCTTTGCAAACTCTAAAGAGTTATATAAATGCTGGCTATTATTATTAATACTTGCACTGTCTACCTCATGTGGTAGTTATGATTAAATGTCATTTTAAACTGCCGAGCTCTAAGTTAAATCAACAATTTTATTATCATTATCATAATATCACCATAACATCTTGGAAATAATCAAAATATATTTTCCTAAAATTTCCTAATGTATAACTCTAGTCCTTAGGCAAACTACTCAAATGAAAAGATAAGAATGATTTGTAAATAGTAGTCAATTGGTTACAAATATGAACTGCAAAAACAGTTTAAAGAGCCCATTCCCACTCCTCCACAAAAACTGTGTTTTTCATTGGCTTAGCTAATCTCTTTCCCAACTTCTCTATTATCCTCAACTGTTGTTTCTTAAAAGTATCTGATCCAATGTGTTTCTCTCCCCCCCCACCCCAGCCTTAGCCTTGCCACCCATGATTTACATTTGCCATAGAGGTATCTGATTAACTTCTGTGGCTCCTGCAGTGGGTTACTTCCTGTACAGATTCCCAAATACATATTTATTAATGTGTCTGCCTGTCACAAGAGATTCTCCTATGTTGGGTTATATGTAGTTTGTATAAATATAAAACTTTATCTCTACGTGAATGGAATAGCAAATGTCTCCTGATGCTCTCTCTCCCTCTCTCTCTCTCTCTCTCTCTCTCTCTCTCTCTCTCTCTCTCTCTCTCTCTCTCCCCTTCTTT
>NC_058130.1:688536778-688549221 GCF_016433145.1 Gracilinanus agilis | reverse complement strand
CTCTCTCTCTCTCTCTCTCTCTCTCTCTCTCTCTCTCTCTCTCTCTCTCTCTCTCTGTCCTGTTCTCTCTCTCTCCTTTCCCTCCCTCTTCCACTTTCCTCTCTCTTCTCCCTCCCCCCTCACATACACACAAACTTATAACACATAACACATGCATTTTTCATCAGAATATTTTGCTTGTCAAAAACCCAGTAGAGAAATGCCTTCAATTTCCCAGCTCTCCTATTAACAGTAACAACCTGGATGGTGGTTTCTGTAACCATAACATACTTACAACATCAAGTCCCCAAAGCAGTAGGGGCTGAAGCATGGAGAACTCTTAGAGGAACCTATGCCCTCATGTATCATGCAATGTCAAAGTAGCCAAGGCTCAATTAACAAGGATGCTCTGGGGATGAGGAAGGGATGAGATTAAAGCCCAGCACTGAAGAAAAACCACCGCATTTATACTCCAAAGAATTGGAACCTCCTTGTTCTTCTGCTTACTAGTTGTATGACCTTGGTCAAAAATGGCTTAATATCTCTAAGCTTATTTCCTTATTTGTAAAAAGGGATTTTTTTTTACTTTCTTATTACAAACTTGTTATAAGAATCACATGAGAAAATTTATTTGTGTGAATGGAGGACCCTTGATCAATTGATTCCAATCGGCCACTAGAAGAAATGCAGAATGTAAGAGACAGATGTAACAATGACAACCCTGACTCCCTTGACCTCCTCTACCTAAAAGCCAGATGTTATAGTTCACCCCTCCTCCAGAGCTCTCTAGTACCCTTAAGGAAGTTGAGGGGTGTTCACTAGGACCCACAATTTTGTTCTCTCCATTTTAAGGATCCCAGTTCCATTTGACAAATTATCTTTTACGAAGGAACATTTATTTAAAAATTAAAGCAAAAATTAAACTACAAACACAACCTCTTCTCCCCCCTAAAAAAGAATTATAAAGGCACAATCCCCTTTAAAGCAACTGACTCTTTGGGGAGGGAAGGAGGATTAGTATTATAACTTAATTCAGTTCCTAAATAACATGATTCCACCAAGTTTCAAGTCTAACTGTCAATCTCACATCACAGCTCACAGAATGTCAAGGCTTCCCTGCTGAGATAGCTTCAGCATCTAGCCTGGAATCCTGCCTCCAGGGTCAACGTAATGGAATTAGAGTCCAGGATCTCCACCACCCATATCCAGAATTGAAAAGGACAAACAAAATAAGACAAAATTCAAAACCAAAAAGGTGGAGGAAGGAAGGGAAAAGTCATCTTTGGCCCCATCACCCAGCTCAGTTCATGGAAGCTGGGCTGTCAGTAAACAGAACTTTCCTAGATACTGCCAGAAAAAAGTGAGGGATTTTCCAGTCTGATATTTTTTTCAAAATGCAGCCTATTTCTGCTGTTCGTTAGGGAAAGGCTGTTCCCATCCATTTCGTAGGAGAAAACAGAATGTTTTCTCCCAGACGCAGGTCCCTGGTGTCTCTAGGTGGGTACCTCCATCTTAGGAGATCTGGACATGTGCAAATTAAAACCCCATCACACAGGTGACAGATACGATGAGCTGTGGAGATTTTGTAGTTTTCAAATATTAAGTATGAATTCTTCCACCTCTTTTAGATATGCTATAAACCATTCAAAGATGTTAAAGGAATTGTAAAGTATTTACAATTTATTGTTTAGAAAACACAAATAAAACTCACAATAATTTAGTTGGTTTAAATTTTATTTTTTTATTCTGAACTCAAAACACCAAATAAAATGAATATTCCAATACATAAAATAGGGCAAAAAAGAGGATTGTACATGAAATTATTAAGCTCTATTTGATAGCATGCTTTTCCTCTTAATTATATATATATATATCCAAAATATTGAATTTATGTGAAAACATAAATGAATAAATATGTAAACCAATGTTACATACATAACAAATATTATAGATTTTGCAAATATAATATATGTAACAAATATGAAATGAGTAACAGATAACTTTCAAGGTGATAATCCCATTTGTTTTCTTTCTAGCTTTCACTTGGTTCTTTTCTGTTCATTAAAAATCAAATGCTTCAGTGCCCTCCTTTTCATTATTTTTCTTTTACTTGAGATAGCTGGAGGTGTTGCATTGAATAGAGAATGAGACCTGTAGTCAAGGAAACCTGAGTTCAAATCTGGCTTCATCTGACTCTTAGAGGGGAAGGATACCATATTTACCCTTCTTATAATATATTTGGAGTGCCTTTAACCTTGAAATTACTCTAAAGCATAAATCTAGGATTCCTAGATCTTTGTGGGGTCCCTTTACCTGGCATTCCTTAGATTCGTTGCTGACATCAATAGTTGTATGACTTCTCTGTCCCTTCTAATTCCACTTTGGAAGCTATAGGGCCATAGTTTTAGAGTTAAAAGAGACTTTAAACACAACTTAAGTGACAGCTGGGTAGTATAGTAGATAGAGCACCAAGTCTGGAGTTGGAAGGACTTGAGTTCAAATCTAGACTCAAGCATTACTTAGTTGTGTGATCCTAGGCAAGTCACTTAACCCCACTGGCCTAGGTCTTGCCCTTCTGTCTCAGAATTGAAAATAAGACTGAAAATAAGGATGTGTTTAAAAAAAAAGATCATGGAATCCAGTATCTTCATTTCTCAGAAGACCCAAGGGCCCCAGGGTTGAAGTTACTTCCCCAAAGTCCATAGGTAAGCAAACAGCAGAGTCAGGATTTAAATCAGATTCACTAACTCTAACTCTAGCCCTCTTTTACTTTACTTAGCCCCAAGGAGAGGAAGATCATTCAGCTGCTCTAGTTAGATAATGTTGGGCCCCAGAATGAGGGAGTTGCTGGCCTATCCAGTATAGTTCATTCAAGAGACAGGAAAAATCTTGAATCCCTAAAATTTTTCTGTATTTCCCAGAATGCTTTTCCCTTGGTCCATGTTGGCTTCCTCACATTTGTATATAGTTTGCTGTAACTCGTCCCTCTTTCCTCTTTTGCTCTCCCAAGAGGGCTGATTAACTAGGTCTCTTACTTTAATTATTATTAATAAACTTTTTTAATATAATACTTTGAATATTGAATATTATTTTTAAAATCTATAATCCTAATTAGGAAGGGTCAATACGAGCCCCAGTGTGGGTGGCTCAGGGGGTTTAATGGACTGCCCTGATATACCTCCTTTGTTGTCACTGCCTCAAACCAAGACAAGGAATCCATTGCTTTCTACATGGAATAATTCCTTTAATTCTCTTGTGAAGGACTTTCAGACTTAGGAAACGACTCTAAATACTTCCTATCTGTGTGACCTTGAACAAGTCACTTTGTCCCATTTGCTTCCTTCATTCTTAGAGTTGTTATTAGACAAAAAGTAAGAGTTTATAAGAATGCAGAAAAACAAAAGAAGAAAGGATTCTAGCACTTAGGTTTTTTCCATTTGCCTCATTCTGATCAAATAAGAAGGCAAGAAATCAGGATATAAATTTGTTTGACCCCTTTTTTGTCATTTCTTCCTTAAAAATATCATTATGGATCCTATGACCTCTGACATTTATTAGATAGTGGAGGAAGTCAGTGTGCTTTAACAACATGATTTCTGATAGATAACTTCATTGTATATCCGAATAAATTGTATTTGTCATCTGTCCAAAATGAGCTGAGTTGGCAGAACTGGGGAATGGTGGGAGTATGGAGAGAACTACCTGACAAGGGGAGTCAGCAAGTGCTATGTATTGCAGTTTAGGGGGAAGGGAAGCTGCTAGAGTACAGGTGGGATGGATGGTAATTACAGGCCTTGAGGAGGCGAGGGATTAGAATAGCCAGGAGGGCAGCAGATGGCTGGTCCCAGATTAAAGCCTGAGTAGCCCTAAACTCCCAAACTGAAAGTGTCCAAAACTGAACTCATTATCTTTCTCTCCCCCTAAACCTCCTCCCTTCCACACTTCCTTATTACTCTCAAGGTAGTGACATACTTTTAGTCTCCCAGGATGAAAATTGAGGCACGATACACCCTGATTCCTCTCTACCAATTTCATCTTTGCAATATTTCTCAAAATACGCCCCCCTTCTCCTCTGATCCTGAATACTTTATCTTCTGCACTATTATAATAGCCTGCTGTGTCAAAAGTTTCTCCTCAATTCTAGTCCATCCTCTATTTTGCCACCAAAGCGGTTTTCCTAAAATGTGAATCCAACCATGTTACCCTCCTCTTACTCAATAAACTCCTATGGCTCCCTATCACTTCCAGGACCAAATGCAAACTCTTCTTTGGGGCAGTCAAAGCCATTCTTAACCTAAAACCACAATTCTCATTTACCTCTTCAGTCTTCTTGTCCTTTAAACCCTCCTTCCACATATTCTGTGATCCAAAGACCCTGGCCTCCCTCCTTTTCAAGATACTCCAGTTCTTGATTCTGGGCATTGTTTCAGGCTGTGCCCCATACCTAGAACTCTCTTCCTTCTCATTTCTCCCTCTTGCCTTCCCTTGGCTTCCTTTAAGTCCCAGCTAACGTTCTACTTTTACTGGAAGTCTTTTCCAATCCCTCTTCATTCTAATCCCTTTCTTCTATAGTTTCCTATTTAACCCTGCATGTGGCCTATTTATACATATTTGTTTTTATATCTCCTGCCCTACATTACTCCTTAACGGTAGAAACTGTCTTTACCTTTCTTTGTAACTCCAGTAATAAGCCTCTCAAAGAATAGGTACTTAATAAATCCTTATTGATTGACTAACTGACTGAATGGTTTTAGCTACAAGGAAAAAAGTGACAGAAACAGTCTTGAACAGGTCCTGTCGAGCAAGTTGAGCTCTTTGCCAAAGTAGGTGAGTCAAGACTATAGAAAGAACCTTAAAGAACACTACTTCTAGCCATTATTTTTCAGATGAAGAAACTGAGATTTAGGTTGACCCCCAAACTCATTTGTGAAAGTCACACAGTTTGCAGAGACAGGAATTGAACATAAGTCTTCTGACTGCAAATCTAGCAGTCTGACATTATACTCTCTTTGCGTCATCAGGAACAGTTAGGTTTGTGGTAAGACCTTAGAATTTTTCATTAATTTTTAAAGGACATGTATAGGAAAATGATTCCTATCTGATATCACTCCTAATCAGAGCTTTTTTTTCCAATTTGGAAAAAACTCACAAAATATTTATTCATACATGTTGTATTATATTCCATAAGAATCAATCTGTGGGACAACCTGGGAGGTGGGATTCCAATAAGTCTTTCTTTTACTCCAAATCCAACACCCATTCCCATTCTAGATGGAAATGTAAAAAACTGGAGGGGGGAAGGCAAGCTTGTACAGATTATTTTCTATAGCAGATCACATTTGTTCCAGACATAGTTGAAAGTAAGGAGAAGACAATGAAAGGTCCCACTGAGCTTTTTAATTGCCAAAACCATAATTGGCATTTGCCCTGGTAGAGTAGCACTCAGCTTCCAATTATCCTTAACTAGTAGACAAGTGGAATATAGTTTCAGAATCATTTTAAAACTCTCTCCTTAGTTTGCCCAGGCATCGCTTCCTAATGCCATTCTATTGAGGGTTTAGGAGGGTAATACATATAGGTACCATCTTCCTTTGCCCTTCAGGCCAAAGTCTCTTGCAGCTGAGATACTGTTATTCCCCAGAGAGAAAATGGAAATTTTATTTTTCTCAAAGTTTCCTCAATGCATCTTCAGTTAAACTGAAGACTGAGAAAAATTCTTTATGAATACTCTCTATATCTTATTGTATTTGGGCTTCCAAAAGAAAAAAAAATAATAAATTCTTTAAAACAATCATTAAATGCTCCCGTGACACAGGCCCCCTAAAAAGGATGTAAACGCTCCCATTGAAAACCCTGCAGAAATGCAGAGCCTGGAAGCTTTTCCCATTTGCTTTGGAAGTAACTGTGATCTTCCATGGCTAATGAGCTATTTCTCAAGAGTCAGTCATTGGAAATCAGATTTTCTAAGGTCTTGAAGTTTTTGGCTTACATTGCTAGGAAATTAAAATCATTCATTACCTTAAATAATAAAGAGAATCACGGCAGGAATTAACAGAATGGTTTAAACAAAATTTTGTATCCTAACATTACTTCTAGTTAAAGACAGATGGAAAGATAATATTCAGACCTAGTTGGAATGTAAAACTATTTGCAAGACTAATTATCTATAATACTTTGCTTCTGTTGGCTTTGTCCCTCAAATAGCTGAGCTTGATTTTCCCAGTATCCTCTCTCTGATGTCAACTCTTCCCTTGAGCAAACCACACTTGCTGATGCCTAGGGGTTCTCTTCCCCATTGCTACTCAAATGATAGGAAAGTAAAAAAAAAAAAAAAACATAAACTGTCATCAACCCAGACCTTTCAGTGCCCATGAGGACAATGATAAAGGAAGGAAACATACAAGCAAGCCAAAGGTAGCCAGTGGACCTTATGAAAGCTCTGCTGGTTGAGTCTACATTGCCCTTGAGGAGCAGGAACCCCCCTTGTAATTATGTCAAGGAAAAGATAAGTCACTGTTTTTTACCTTCACTAAATTCATATCTTGTGATCTGGACAGCTACATCTATGACAGCTATATCCACCTGCTAGAAACTTCACTATCTTTGAAAAAGTATGGCAACACAAGAGATCAGCTCTTCAAACTCAACAGCTGATGAGACCTTCAGCAACCGAGTCATCCATGGCAGAATCCAGCTCCCCAGAGCTTTTGCATCATCTTCTTATAGCAGAGAGATAATTCTGTGTGAAGTAGGAAGAACCTCATTATAACAACACATTGTTCTAGAAGCAGGAGATACAAAATAGATAGGAAACAGGACCTGAACTAAAAGATTTTTAAATCTAATGAAGAAAAAAATAGACACAGTTTACATTTCATGATGTCAAGGAATGTGAGAAAGGCATAGATTGTTACAAGTGAAATTTAACAAAAAGTCAAACTGAGTCATACCTCTACATGCAAGATAAAATTTAATTATGTAGGCGTTAACCTGAGAATAAAATGGTTGATCAACAGCTTCCCTCCATTTAAGCCAAAGGTTAAGAATTGGAGATACAATTCCTTATTATAAGCATAAAACAAAGAAAAGCACAAGGTAGGTGACAAGATTATACTATTGGCAGCTTCACGAGGGTAAGGAAGGGGGCCACTTCTCCCTATCTCTAAGGAATGATTTTGTGAATTTACGGGGCCAGCTGCATCCCAAAGTCATTGATAATAGGTAAAAGCAACAGACTCACAGATACCTGGGAATATGATCAGATAACTTAAAATTTACAAGGATGGGAACTTATGATGGGACATGATCAATTAGTCTGCTTCTCAAGGATGACACAGAGATATCATTCAGATTCTCAAAAACTGAAATTATGTGAAGTTATGTTATGTCATGAGTAACTTGCAAGTGTTCTGAGATAACAATTCCCATAGAATTAGAATGCCTTATGAGAGAATTGTACTTTTAAAATCAAGGTCAAAGTGGGGTAGCTGGGTAGCTCAGTGGATTGAGAGTCAGGCCTAGAAACAGGAGGTCCTGGGTTCAAATTTGACCTCAGATACTTCCCAGCTATGTGACCCTGGGCAAGTCACTTGACCCCCATTGCCTACCCTTACCACTCTTCTGCCTAGGAGCCAATACACAGAAGTTAAGGGTTTAAAATTTAAAAAAAAAAAATCAAGCTCTAATTAACAGCGATTACTGAAAAACTGAGAAAGAAAGACTGAATTCTTGACCTCATGAGCTTCTTCATTTAGAGACAAAGAAGAGGCTTGGGTTTTTGCATAAAATACAGAATAGAGTTGAGGAATTAATAAAATACAAAATCAATTATTTGAATTTCACAACTTCCTGATTCCTCTGGAATATATGGAAAATATGAGAGAATATGAATGACGTGAATGGGTTAGAGTGAATTCATACATCAATGAAGTCTCCAGATCTTTCTGAGAGTGTAGAAATACAAGAAAGATTAAGGTAAATACAAAGGAGAGATCCAGAGAAGGAGCTAGGAGAAACTAGAGTAGGGAGATATTCCTTACCCCTGGGGCAGGAATATTAAATAGACTTCATGGAAGACCTGGTACCACAAAAGCATAAAGAGAGCAAGGAGTGAGGGGGTGTGGGTGGTTTTATCTCCCTAGAACACAATATACAAACGGGAAGAGGAAAGATAGGCTAAGGAAAGGAAGTTTGTAACTCCTGTTTGAGAGACTCTTTTATCCCCAAATAGCAATTAGACTTTAATACTCTGATTTGTTAATACTTCAATCAATAGACAATTTGTTAATACTTCAATCAATAGACAATGGGAATTACTGAAGATTTTGTTTTGGTTTTGGTTTGTTTTTCGAGTAGAGTAATATGATAAAAGTAGTACATTTAGAAGATCCCTCAGATAATGTTTTAAAGTGGAAAGGTTTGGAAAACAAAAAGACAGGAGGCAATAATCCATTTGAGAAAAGATTAGAGCATAATACAAGATGGTTGCAGTGAGATTAAAAGCCATGGGAGTAGAGGCAGATACTAGAAAAAATTATAAGAAATAGAGAGTAAATTTTTTGTTTTGTTTTGTCAACACCAGGAATCAGCAAACTATAGCCAATGAGCCAAATCGTCATAGCCCTTTTTTGTAGGTCTAGGAGCTAAGAATATTTTTAACATTTTTAAATACAATTAAATTTTATTTAAAATTGCAAAAGCCATTCTTAGTTCATGGTCCTTACAAAAAATAGGCAGCTGTACAAATTTGGGCCCCAGGTCATAGTTTACCTACTCTGGTCTATGTCTGTGATTTCATGGTTTTAGGGAATGCCTTCTACCAATTCAGATAGGCAACACTTGAACTAAACCAGTCATATATCTAGAATGTGTCACCAGGCAAGACTTGAATTTAGGTCATATTGGCTGTAGAACCAGGTTTCTATCCTTGTTCCCTCTTGGTGGGTATTATCATCTACATTTATCAGCTAAGGAAACTTAAACTCAGAGAGATTACTGAAGGCTATTATTGTTGTTTAGCCATTTTTAGTCCAGTCTAACTCTTTGTGATGCCTTTTGGAGTTTTCTTGGCAAGGATATTGCAATGGTTTGCCTTTTCCTCCTCTACCTCATTTTACAGATGAGGAAAATGAGGCAGACAAGGTGAAGAGACTTGCCCAGGATCACACACCTACTAAGTTTCTGAGGCTGAATTTGAATTCAGCTTTTGCTGACTCCAGGTCCAGTGATCTATGGGCTGTGCCACCTAGCTTCACCAAAGGTCTCAGCTGAACCCAGCACTGGACTAAGCAGAGACAACAGCCAAGCAGCTGAGCAATTGACCTCAGTCAGGAGCAGGCCCTGAGGACCCAGGAAAAAGACACCTAGCAGACATGGTTCATCATGTAAGGAACAGAATCTGTACATTATGGTTGAAAAGGGACCATGGCATGATCAGAGGTATAAGTTTCAGCAGTAGATAGAGCACAGAGCCTAGAATCAGGAAGTCTTGAATTTTAATTTGACCTCAAAAAATTAGTAGTTGTATGAACCTGGGCAAGTTACTTAACCTCTACTCACCTCAATTTCCTCAACTGAAACATGGGGATAATAAAAGCATTTATTTTACAAGGGATAATCAAATGAAATAATATTTGTAAAAAATGCTTAGCACAGAGTCTGGCCCATAGTAAGCACTAAATAAATGTATTTCCCTTTCTCTTGGCCCATCTGCCCCTTACCTAAATGCCTCTCCACTTGAGAACTCTATAGATATTCAGTCTATCCAATGAGGCTTTCAATATCTGTGGAAGAAAACACTCCAGATGTGTGAAGGGAGGAGATTTTCTTCTTTTGCTAAATTTCTTACTATATTACTTACTTTTTAGTTCAGTAAATATTTTTGTATTGAGTTAATTGTATTCTTTGGCAGACTATCAAAAAATAAACACATGAGTGGGGGCTTATGAGCTATCATTTTATGAATGTAGAACTGGAGCCCCTTTTACCTGCAATAGTCCTCTTCTAGGAGACCCAAAGACCAATACAGGTTGGGGGAGTAGCTCAAAGGGAGTTATATAAGGTGTATTCTGATAAATAATAACCAGCTCTCAGGGAAGTGGAGATGGAGGTGAAGGACATGAAACATACTTTTAAATTTAATTTCATGACTATTATTTTTCAACACTTAAGTCTAGATATTTAACAATACAAAACTATAAACCCTGATTTTAATGTTTATTTCCAGTGTATAAATGGTCACAATAAAAATTGAACAATCAGCTCTCTTGAGACAGTTGGAACTGACTTCAGTATATCTCTGTAATCTGTATAACATGTAAAATGAAAGAGGTGACCTAGATGATCTCTAAGGTCCTTTCTAGCTTTAAATCCTGTGATCTTAATGATTTCATGGTCACCAAGCAAGTTAATAAAAGCATTTGGTATATCACCTGAGTATTCCTACTCCTAATCCAGGGCTTTCCCAATCAATTTCCCTCTCTTCATTTTCATATTCTAAGTCATTTATTTTTTTGTTGTTCTTTCCTTTCAGTGATGTCCTACTCTTTGTAACCCCCTTTTTGGGATTTTCTTGGTAAAGATATGGGAATGGTTTTGACATTTCCTTTTCCAGTTCATTTTACAGATGAGAAAACTGAAGCCAAGTTGTGACTTGCCCAGAGTCACACAGTTAGTAAATGTAAAAAGATGACTTGTCCTGACCCCAGGCAGATGCTCTCTCCACTAATTCATTTAGCTGTCCTTTCTCCCTTCTTACATGGTTTCTTTTCCCACATCCCTGGCACATTTTCTTAGTAGAACACTACACACAGTAGTATAATAAGCATGGGCAAATTTTTTATTCTCACAAAATGAATTCATATGGTGATAAAATATTTTAGATGGTGCAAGTCTGTGTGTGTATGTGTTCAGGTTTTTTTTTTTTTTTTGCTGTTTTGTTTTTATCCCTAAAGTTATAGACCCCAAACTGTGTCATATGAGGCTACCCAAGAGGATGGCCTTGAGTATCTGATTAACTTATTCAGAATGAATCTTTTCAGTGGATGGAAATGACTTGCACTTTACTATAGTCTATTACCAGAGAGTACCCAATGGCGTTTTTATTCGTCACATTTGACCTTAAAAATGTTTTGTAGTTATCAAGGATGTAATTTTTCACACAGTCCGGCTGCAAAAACGACTAATTAAGTGGTATTTAATGGCATTTGTTCCTTAAAGGAAGTCTGATTAAATGTAGCATATAATTTTTTTATTTACCAAATTAAGCAATTCAGCCAATTTTCAAGTGTGCTTAATAAACTAAGTCTGACTCGTTAGAGGGCTTTGTGGTGCAGCTCACAAAGCTGCACTTGGCAGGGATTTTCACCAGCTTTCCCTATTCTGTAGGGAAGTCACTTTCCTCTTCAGGAGCTCACCTTCCTCCTATGCAAAAAGTACAGGATAGGCTAACTAAGCTCTAGGGTGCCTTCTTGCTGTGTTCTGTTTTAACATTCTTTGCTCTGACATTTAGGATTCTAAGGTCAACTTCAGCTCTAGGATTGTATATTCCAAGGTCCTTTTCAGCTCTAACTTGTCAGAGACTTTGAAAGTTGGAAGAGTCTTAGATAGTATTTTTATAACTTTTATCTTACTAACAATCACCTCTACCACACAGAAGGCAAGTGGTCATTCAGCTATTGCTTAAAAACCTCCAGTGAGGAAGAAACCAAAACCTCCCAAGGAAAGCCACTTGGGAACAGTATTTATTGGTAGGAAGTTTTGTGTTTTGGTTTTTTGTTTGTTTGTTTTTGTTTTTTTACAGCTAACTCAAATTTGTCTACTTGTACATTACCTTCATGGTGATATGTTTTTAAGATTTTATCAGTCAACCAACAAGCAATTATTAAGAAATCAATCAATCAATTAGCATTTATTAAGCAATAACTATTTGTCAGGCACTGAATTGAGCACCTATTAAATATGCTAGCTGTTAGGGATCCAAAGACAAAAATGAAAATCTTTGACCTCAAGAACCTCACATTCAATTAGAGAAAATAATGTGTACCCATTTAAATAAATATTATATATATATATATATATACATATACATATATATGATTCAAACTTAGGAATTCTCAAATTCATGGATCTTCCAATGACTAGAAATGCCTGTTCTTGGGATCAATTGTCATTGGTTAGCTCTTAGTCATGGTATGTAAAGTACATGAAGGCAGGTAGGATCAAGTGGTCAAAATAGTCTAGTCTTGGGCTCACCTATATAATTTCACTCCTAGAAGATTCTCTGTTACTGGAGAAATGGAGAGAAGGGAGGAGAAATATCTTCCTTCACCACAGCCTACCACCCTTAAGACTGGAAGTCCAAAGAATAGAAAGCAAAAGTTGAAGCTCACAGCTCATATTTAGAGACCAGTCAGTGAGTCAACAACATTTAAGAGCTGAGGGACAAGCAGTATCAGTAAGCACTT
>NC_058130.1:688524352-688534303 GCF_016433145.1 Gracilinanus agilis | reverse complement strand
TCTTTCTCTCCCTCTCTCTCTTCTCTCTCTCTTCTCTCTCTCTTCTCTCTCTCTCTCCCTCTTTCTCTTCTCTCTCTCTTCTCCCTCCCTCTCTCTCTCTCTCTTTCTCTTTCTCTCTCTCTCTCATATATATGTATATATATATATATATACATATATATGATTCAAACTTAGGAATTCTCAAATTCATGGATCTTCCAATGACTAGAAATGCCTGTTCTTGGGATCAATTGTCATTGGTTAGCTCTTGGTCATAGTATGTAAAGTACATGAAGGCAGGCAGGATCAAGTGGTCAAAATAGTCTAGTCTTGGGCTCACCTATATAATTTCACTCCTAGAAGATTATCTGTTACTGGAGAAATGGAAAGAAGGGAGGAGAAATATCTTCCTTCACCACAGCCTACCACCCTTAAGACTGGAAGTCCAAAGAATAGAAAGCAAAAGTTGAAGCTCACAGCTCATATTTAGAGACCAGTCAGTGAGTCAACAACATTTAAGAGCTGAGGGACAAGCAGTATCAGTAAGCACTTGGCCGGGGCGGGGTGGGGGGGGAATACAATGAAAGATCTTAATATCTAAAGATGGTTCCTTCAACATCAATCTATCTTCCTGAACCTTATTCAACCAACCATTAATGGAAAGCTTTTGGTACTACGGACACCAAGTAAATTGCTAAGATCCTTTGCTTAAGGTAAAATTCTTCTCTCTAGCTATCAACACCTCCTTCCACATAACCTCTCTGTATAGAGCCTCATTTGCTCTTCCTCCCTAATACAAGCCAGTGGTACCAGGCATCATAATTCTTTCCTGGTCTATACTCTTTCTACCCTCAATGCTTTTGTTCCTAGTCCATTTGAAGCATTCTCCATTATTCCCTGCACTAATCTCAGACCTACTCCTACTTTAAGGCTCAATTTAAACCCTACCTTTTTTCATAAAGTCTCCCTTGACTTCTCCCTTGATCAATTGATTACTTAGGTCCCACCGCACAAATAGTTGTAACCTCATTAATTAGTGCAAAACATTTCTGCCATCATTTCATTGAGTTGAGTTATTTATTATTGAAAATTCTTTGTGGGCAGGGAGCATACTTCTCTTTTAAGATAAGTTGAAATGGCATAAGATCCCACACTGGGCTTAGCACAATACTGGACATATAAAGTCATTCCCTCAATTCCTGCTACCCTACCAATATATGTTTATTTACTACCCAGCTTTTCTTATAACTCCTGCCTGCCAAAATTATAGGTATTTCTGCTTATTGACTTCTCTGCTCTGTAGTGGACAATGAAATAAATAGAGAAAAATATTGTTATTAATATAAACATTTGGTCCTCATATTCAACAATAAATATTAAATAATTCACTTTAATTCCATTCAAACTAGACCTGAGTCATGGGTCAAGTCAAGGAAAGGCAACAAATTTTCTTTAGCTCTTTCCATTTTCCAGATACTGAGCAAAAAGAAAAATAGTCTCGGCCCTCAAGGGGCTTACATACATCAATAGGAGCTGAAAATCAGAGGGGGACAAAGGGGAAGAAAACTTATGTCGTGACATAGTAGTAAAGGAAAGTAGGTAAGGTATGTAGCAAGGAAAGGAATGAAGAATGACTGCCTAGGATACTTCCTTAAAAGAGAGAAAGAACTTACTTGTGGAAAGATGGGGCGTAAGGGGTAGAGTAAGAAGGCTAAAGGGAGGGGAAAGCTGGGTGGCTCAGTGGATTGAGAGCCAGGCCTAGAGACAGGAGGTCCTAGGTTCAAATCTGGCCTCAGACACTTCCCAGCTGTGTGACCCTGGGCAAGTCACTTAACCCCCATTGCCTAGCCCTTACCATTCTTCTGCCTTAGAATCCATACACAGTACTGATTCAAAGATGGAAAGTAAGGGTTTAAAAAAAAAAAAAGAAGGCTAAAGGGATTTGTACATACTGTATACAAAGTCCTTAGCTTAGAACTAAGAATACAAAGATAAAATGAATTTGCTCCCCTCAAAAAACTAAACTTCTTGTAAAGGTAATAATCTCTATGCAAGCAATTATAATCTAATGATACTGGTAGGACAGGTCAGTCACTGCTGTGAGATATCTGAAGAGGGAAGGACACCGCTTCAGAATAGAGACAATTAAGGATATGGAGGAGATCTTGAACCTGAAGTTGATAACTGAAAGAAGAAAATAATTTTGACAAATAAAGATGGAGATAGTTATTTCCTGGCATGTGGAACAGTATGTAGAAACATATGGAAAGCAAGAAAGTACAAAATAAAATGGAGGAAAAGTGAGTAGTCTGAATTTCATCAGAATATATAGCATATGAGAGTAAAATAAAAGAAAATTGAAAAGATAGTTTAGAATCAAATTATGGATGGTAAGCTGGCCTAATGCTTTTTCCTTTTATTTGGAAAGCAATAGGGAGCCACTGTAGGTTTTAGAACAGGAAAAGTGATGGGATTAGGTCTATGGAATAGGAAGATTCTTTTGGCATGTATAAAAATTGAGATTAAATAGAATAGAGTCTAGGAAACTAGTTAAATTACTATCAACATAGTTCAGGCAAGAAGTCTTACAAATTTTAATTAGGCTAATAAGTTAAAAAAGAATACATGCAAGTGATATTTCAGAGGCAGAAGTGATAGGACTTACTGTTATTTTATATGTGGGACACTCTTTACAATGCTGAAACACTGTTGAATAATATTCTCCCTTCCATCAAAAAGAAGCTTTAATGGGCTGTGACTCTATAAAAAAGAACGGTTAGAATAAATTCTTTAAAGAGAGAACAGGTTAAAATTTAAATGAGTAGAGAAATTAACTCAGCTCAGGTGTTATTTCCTCCTATCTGCTTTCATTGATTCTTTCAGTTGCTAATGTTTTCTCCCTCCTTAATGAATTTATATTATGCACATTGGTAGCATGTTATATATCCCTCTCAATTTAATGTTTGATCCATGAAAATAGATACTTTCTCATTAAAAAACCACTGATATTTA
Source organism: Gracilinanus agilis (assembly GCF_016433145.1). Lineage (NCBI taxonomy): Eukaryota > Metazoa > Chordata > Mammalia > Didelphimorphia > Didelphidae > Gracilinanus > Gracilinanus agilis. Next base: position 688,531,312 of record NC_058130.1, on the reverse strand, counting down.
ACATATAGTTCCTTGTATATAATAATATTTAACAAATATTTGTGGTATTTAAATTTCTAATTTTATTTAACTCTTAAAAAATTTCAAAGCACTTCATTTTATTTAAAATACATAACAGCACTGTGAATTAGGTATTAGAAACATTATTTCCATTTCATGGATGAGGAAAGTGAGGTTCAGAAGTGGTAAATAACCTGTCCATGGCTACAAAGCTAGCACATATTGAATGTAAGATTTCAACTTAGTTCTTATTGACTCCAGTTCTCATATTCTATCTACTATGATCATGGCTGCCATTGATTTGAGCAAATATGAGTACTAGAGATTCCACAAGGATTTCAGTGACCTGTACCAACCCTGTTATCACTTCCACAGAAATCACCATAAGCTACTTTTATTTCAAGGTCTTCCATCAGCATCCTCAGTGCAAATACTCTAACTTCCTGTTCTGAATATCATTCCCCTGAATAGCCAATTCAGATAGACTAAACTCTTTACCTGCAGCAACCCCTTAGGGTATTCCTTTCCCAATTCCCACTCACATTGGTGGTCCAGATTCCCAAAAGGTCAATGACAAATTTTTCTCTTGTAGTTCAAAAGAGTAATCCTAAGGGACTGAGCTTCCTAAGTCTGTTATCCATGAACCATACCTCCCACCTGCAGCAGCATTATACTTTCCCATTGATTTTAGCTAGAAAAATTAGCTTTTCAAAATGATATTTATTAAATGAGTTGGAACAGAAACATCTCCTCTAAGAGGAAAAATGCTCTCCCTTTGCACACACAAGGTCCCAGCGGACTGTGGGGCTCCTATTTAGAAAGTATATGTATACAAAAGATAAACTCACAGCTAGTTACTGGAAACCCTTTTTTCCCCTCCTTTAGTATAGTCCCTGTGAATATTCCCTTAGGTGTGGCTCTCTGCTCTTTTCTGAAAGTCAGTTCTCTTGTAGAATCCCAAGATGAGCTTCTTCAGGGAGACTAGTTTCTCCCTGGTGTGTAAATCACTCAACTCCTATTTCAAAGGTTGCTATCTGCTGCTTACTGATGCTTAGAGATTTTGCCACCAACTTTTGCGAACACAGACACCAACAACATCAAGAATTTTCTGACTTTTTCAAGTTCACAAGGTCAGGGGAGAGGGGTGAAGGAAGATGAGAAGAGAGTAAAGAAACTTTCTCATCCTAGTCCAAAAGCAATCTCCTCTTAGGAATCCTTCACACTAGATAAGAAAGGTGTGTCTGATTCTTTCATTGTTTCTCAAGATATTTTTTGTATATCAGTTGCCTGATTTTGACCAATATTCACAGAACTTCATTCTTCCCAAGCTGATTAAATACTGATTTTCTCCTGGTTTATAATATTGGTTAATTTAATTCAACTGTCTGGGCCTCCTGAAGTTATAACTATTGAAATGAGGAAGAAACTCTAATCTTACCCATCTAAGCATTTGGATGGCACCTATCTCTCTTCTTTGGGGAACATGCCTATCTTTGATATATAACTACTTAAAACTGTAGGTCACAATATAATGGACTTCTGTACTAGCAGCAATGCAATGACACAGGACAATTCTGAGGGATTTATGGTAAAGAACACTACCCACATTCAGAGGAAGAACTGCAGGAGAGGAAACACAGAAGAAAAACAACTGCTTGAACACATGGGTTGATGAAAACATGATTGGGGATGTAAACTCTAAACAAGCACCCCAGTGCAACTATCAATAATATGGAAATAGGTCTTGATCTATGACACATGTAAAAACCAGTGGAAATGCATGTCAGCTATGGGGGGGGGGGGGATTGAGAGGATGAAAGGGAAAGTAAGAACATGAATCATGTAACCATGGAAAATTATTCTAAAAAATAAAAATTAAAAAAAAAATATATATATATATATATGTCACAGGACCCATGCAGGAAGAGATCTTAGAGGCCACCTAGTCTAATACCTTAATTTTACAAATGAAAAGACATTAAGTGACTTACCCACAGTCACAAAGCTAGTAATTGCCAGAGTTGAGATCTGACCCCAGATCTTCTTGACTTTACTGTCTCTCTGAGATGCTATGAATTAGGGAGTCATAATATTCATAAAATAAATGATGAAGCATTGCTGTGTAATTCTCTAAGCAATAAGCTTATAAAGATTATAAATACTCAGCTGAACTTGAAAACACTAACCTCATTTAGCTATGAAAAACTCTGGCACATTTGACCTCTGACAAAATGATTGATTTTTTTTGGCATTTTCTTACTGTTTTTCCTTTCAGCCAGGTAATTAGAAATTACCTTCTAGTATGGGAAATCAGCACAATGCCTTGGAAAGAACATTGGACTAGATGTCAAGAGACCTGGGCTTTTGTCCCAGCTCTTCTACTAAATGGCTAAATAACCTCAATTTAGGAGATTGGATTAAAGAGAACTAACATGTTTGATGATAGAATCAGGATCCCCCCAAAAAACTCACTAGATTAGAATAATGGTTCAAATCTAATAAGATGAAATTTAATAAGAAAAATATAATATTTTACAAATGATTCCCCCTGTCAAAAATAACCCTCAGCCTTCACAAGACTAGTTTAGGGAACATGTGCCAAACAATAGTTCAGGTGACAAAATGTAATAATTGTAGTGGACCTCAAACTAATTATCAGTCAAACAAACAGTATAACATGGCAGAAAATATGATCTTACATATTAATAAAAAATAATACTCATGACAAGGGAGATGATACTCCCATTGTACTCTGTTCTGGTCAGAACTTAACAGGATTATACTCATAGAATCAGAAGTTAACAGTGGTGAGGAAACTTAAAGGTCATCTACTCCAACTGCCTTATTTTAAAATTGAGGAATTGAGGCCTGAGGTATTAAATGACTTATCCAGAGTCACAGAAGCGATAGTAAAGCACAGAGCTGGAATTCAATTCCAGGTCTTCCAGATCTAGATCCTTTTCTCTTTCCCCTATACCACAACACTGGATTTTGTCTCACTTTTTACCAAAAAATAAAAAAAAAAAAACATATTGAAGTACATAAGGATAGAAGACTCAGATGGGGAGGGTCTAGACACCAGGTTTTAAAAGTTCAGTTGAAAGCCCTGTGAACATGTTTAGCTCAAAAAAGATGATCCACGATCTGGTTTCCACCCTTATCATTCAACTGGCATTGTTCTTTCCAAAGTTACTAAATGACATTAATCACCAAATCTAATGGCTTATTATCAGTCCTCATCCTTCTTGACCTCTCCGCAGCACTTAATATTATCACTTACTCTCTTCTCTCATAAACTTTCTCCCTTTTAGGTTTTTATAACATTGCTCTCTTCTGATTCAACTCTTATCCATCTGACCATTCTTTCTCAGTTTCCTTTGTTAGATTTTCATCCAGATCATAACCCATCAGTATAAGGGTCTTTCCTCCAACTTCTGTCTCAAGGTTCTGTCCAGAACCCCCTCCTCTTTTCCCTCCTTTCTATATTATATCATTTGGTGATCTCATCAGTTCAATTATCAATTGCCCCTAGATCTAATCTCTCTCTTGAGCCCTAGTTCTTTTTAATATCTCACCAGCATCTCAGGTTCAATATATTCAAAGCAGAACTCATTATCTTTCTCCCCAAATCAACTTCTTCACTTCATTATGTAGGTAACCATTTTCTTTCAAGTCACCCAGGTTCATTACTTTAATGTTACAGTCAACTACTCACTCTCACTTACCCTACATATACAATTTCTTGTCAAATTTTGTCATTTTTACTGTCATACCACCTCTTATATATCTCTCCATTTTCTCCCCTTATGTAGAATCCAGTTGGGTACAGGTCCTTTCCACTTCCTTACTATTACAATATTGCAATAGCTTTCTAGTCCTGGATCCTTGCCTTAGCTCTCTCCTCCACATAGTGGCCAAAATAATTTTTCTAAAGTGAAGATGTCACTGATCTACTTAACAAACTCTATAATAAATGCAGAAGTAAATATAAAACTCTGTTTGACATTTAAAACTCTTTGCCACCTTTCCCTCCCAGCTTTTCCAGTGTTCTTATATTTTATTCTACTTTGTTATTGGACATGCCCTGACTTCATTAACTTAGTATAGTCTTTGAGAATACTTAACTACCCACTAACTACGAAGAGTTGGATTTTAATGGAAAAAGAGAGCATCTATCTACTCTCCCTCAAATACGATCAAAGATCCAGACCATTGAGATCCCAGGATACTGAAAAAATTTAAATGACAATAAAATCATCATCAATTTTTTGAGATTTCTTGAAATGTTCTCAGAAAATAGACAACTATTTTCCAGATATTCAAAATGAAAGAATAAATAGACTATGGAGAAAAAAGAAGACTGACAAAGGTGACAATAATGTCCAGCAAAATTCTAGAACAGAACATCAAAGAGATGGGCTTTAAGAACTTTATGGGGGATAGGAAGAGAAAGGAGACAAATCAGCAATATAGAACATCATATGAGTTGTCTAAAACATCCACTTTCAGTTGACCATTTCCAATATGCCTAGAGCAGACACTGAAGGGAACATTCTAATTGTAGCTAATTTTGAGAAAACTGGAAGGTATAAAATTATGACAGGTCAATAAAACATGCACATCCTCAAAAAATAATAAATGCAAGAAATGCAAGAAATAGTCTCATAGAATTAAGATGCTCACCTGGCGTCTGATTCTTTTATCCAATTTATTGACTCACACTATCAGGCTCTATTTTTGATTAAGGTCCCAGTACTGCTTCCAAACTAGACACTCTTCTCTGACCTCAATTTAGCATATCCATCTCCTTCAATATTTACTCTAACATTCTATGACACAGTGGGTATTTGTGGCCCTTCCATCTGCAGAAGTTTTCAGGTCTTTCATTCTACCCCAAACAAAGGAACCTTGGTCTACTTAATAGAACAGTCATAAACTCTGCTCATAGTTCCATCTTTCATGCCTAGAAAGCCTTTTCAATGAGCTGAGTCAGAAAAGGAAGGAGAGGCATGGGATAAAAGCTAGCAGGGACAGATGGGTCAAGTGAGAGGTTTTTGAGAATCGGAAAAACATGGGCATTTTTGTCAGCAATGGGGATGCAGCCTCTAGACAGGGAAATAGTGAAAATAAGTGAGTATGGATGAAAGAGAGAACAATTTGGTGGAAAAGATGGGATGAAATAAGATTACTCGTAAATGTAGAGGTATTTGCCATAACAAGGAGAAAGGCCACCTTTTCATATGAGGTGGTGATGATAGTGTCAGAAGGTATCTGGGTGATGGAAGATGAGGAGGAAAAGAGAAGGCAGAGCTCTTAGTGAAGGACCTCAATTTTTTTCAGTAAAATAGAAGGCAAGATTCTAAGATAAGGGGATGGATAAATCATAGATGATTTGAGGAAGGATAAAAAGATTTGAAAGAGCTAATAAGTCAGTAGAATAATGAATCAATTAAGGAAGAATAAAAGAATTGCCTTCTGACAGTAAGAGCCCCGTTATGTGATGCAAATTTGTAATGGGCCCAGTCATACTTTGGTTATTCTCTCCTGTTCTTTTCAGCAGAATGTAGAAGGATAGAAAGCAGCAGAGAGTGAGAATAATCCAAAACTGAGGTTTGGAAAGACTATATGGGCAACAGGATTAGGGCAAAAGAATTTGAGAAGATGAGGACAGTATAGATTTTAAGTGATTCAGCAAGGTGTCAGGATGGGAAAAGGAGATGAGTTTAGGTAATATACAAGTAATAGATTGTGAAAAACCTGAAGGGTGTTGGGATTGGAGATTTAGATGAGGATAAAGAATAGGGAATGATTTTACAAGGTAAATGTGAGTAAGTAATCTGTCATTTCGAAGATCTGTTTTTTGACCCATCTGTTCTTAAGAATTAAGTTTAGTATCCATTTAAAGAGAATAATTTTATTGCATTACTATATATTAAGAGCACATTTAATATTTATTTTCTGAATTAATTTATGAGATAATCATGATTATAACTAGATTTACATATACATACAAATATAATATAGAACATTTTAAGGTTTTCAAAGTGCTTTGCAAATATTATGTCTTTTTACTCCAAGAACAATCCTGAAGAGAAGTGCTATTATTATCCTTCTCTTACAAATTAGTAACCAAGACAGACAGAAAAGTGGCATGCTTGAGGTCACGTAACAGGTAAGCATCTGAGATCATATTTAAAGTCAGACACTCCATGTCCAGGGCTTTATTCACCATGCCAACAAATTACTTTTACTATCTAGTTTTCATGTTTTCAGTTACTATATTGTCAGCTTCTACTTCCTTGCTCCTTTCTTCTCTTTTCCTTCATCAAGATATTGATCATGTTTTCTTACATTTTCTTTATTTGCTTTTAAATCTCTCTTCACAATTTATTCTGTGAATTTAGGGTTTGTTTTGTGTAGGGCTAATCTCTTCCTCAGTCTATATGCCCTTTTATTCCTTTTTTTTCCTTTCTCCTTTTTCCTTCTTGTTTGTTGAATTAGAAGGAGATCTACATCAAACTCTTTGTGGGTGTGAGTGTGGCTGCAGGTATTTGTGTATGTGTGCACATATGCACTACCCTCTGTAAGATTTAGAATTGGTTTGACTGAATATATGACTTAAAATAATTGAATTGTGGTCACCAGTTAAAAATAATTAACTTTTTCAGTCAAAATGACTATATAAGGAGCTTTTATTCACAACAAGGTAGAGATATAAAATATAGGAAAGTGGTAGAAAAAAAATCACCTAGCTACAAATACCCTAAATCCTAGACCATGAATGCAGATCCAAAAGTGAGTCTCATCAGAATCCAAAGTCCTAATTAATTAGGAAGCCAAAATCAGAAGAGCCAGGAGATGCTGAAAAGTCCACCGAGAATCTTTAGCACACAAGAGGCCAAGACCACCAAGAATCTCACCAGAGCTCACACTGACGACAGTGTCCCACCAAAGGATCAA
>NC_058130.1:688500326-688521352 GCF_016433145.1 Gracilinanus agilis | reverse complement strand
AGTTTCTGTTGAAGCTGAACTCCAATGATGTTCCCTTTCTTTAACTTATATTCCCCACAGGTCTGATAGAGGAATAAGTAGAAGCTAGTTATCTAAATGTTGAGGACTAAGATAGCTCTGATCTTCTTAAACCTGGCAGCTGAGAGGATTCAAGCTAGGTGATAATTATGAGCTGTGAGTATCCCCAAATAATTCCCAGGCACAGATATTGAAGGTAAAGCTTATATTAAGAAGGAAAGAGAGGGGGCAGCTGGGTAGCTCAGTGGATTGGGAGCCAGGCCTAGAGACAGGAGGTCCTAGGTTTCAAATCTGGCCTCAGACACTTCCCAGCTATGTGACACTGGGCAAGTCACTTGACCCACATTACCCACCCTTACCACTCTTCCACCAAGGAGCCAATACATAGAAGTTAAGGGTTTTAAAAAACAAACAAAAAAAAAAAAAAGGAAAGATAAAAGCTATAGGGGGTAATTAGAGTTTGGATAGGGAAAAGGGTAACCCTGATCTGTTAGGTTGAAGCTGCCCTTCCCCCCAACAGGAGGGGGTGAAGGGCCCTTGGCTAAACTGGCTCTCTTGCTAATAGTGAATATTTCTAATCACTAAATCACTAAATAATTATTGTATTGATGTCGGTAAGGACCAACCCTACTAAGCAGGCTAACTCCTGAGTAGAAACCACAATGGCTTAGCCACAATGGCCCTCTCAGGTGAACCCCCAAGTCAGGAGCAGTAAGCAGTGAAATCTGCCCACATTAACCCTCCAGAAGCAACTGACTAACCCTTCTCAACTGTCCCCTCACCCAAAGTTCTCCAAGGGGGGTCTCCTGGAATTCTGGGTGAGGCTGAACCTGTATTTTTCAGGGATTCCATGCTGCCATCCTTTACATAACACCCCCCACCCCACTTCCTATGCTTTATTCTTTTAAAATAATCTAAACAGAACAAAGTACCTCCTAGAATCTCTGTCTTATTGAACTCCCTCTATAATCCAGATTATATATGGTTTCTGAGGGGAAATTTCTATTATCTCTATACAATACATTATAAACACTTCACCCATATAAAGTCCTTCTGTATGCTAACATTTATTCATCTTTTTATATTTCTCTTCATTCCCATGTTTGTTTTTCAAGGTTTTTACTCAGTTTTAGTAATTTCATGAGGAATATTTGGAGTCCTCTATCTCTTTTAGGCCACTTTCTTGCTTGGAAGTATGTGTGTATTTTATATTATATAAAAATATCTGTTTATATGTTATATAATATATATGCATGTATACATACTGCCTTTTATCATTCTGCATTCTACTTTTTATGTTTCTTTATATAATAACTATGAAATTTTGAATGATTCTGTCTGTGGTTCCTTGATATTTGATTTTTTCATATGACTGCTTGAAATATTGTTTCATTGACCTAAAAGGTCTGGATTTTGGCTATTGCATTCTGGTAGTTTTAATTTTGGAGTTTCATTTGAGAGATGATTGGCAGATTCTTTATATATTTCCATTTTGACTTCTTTTTATACTATATCCAGACTGTTTTCTTATATACCTTCTTCTCAAAAGATGATATCTAAGCACATTTTTGGTTGTCCTGTCAGATAGCTCAGTGATTCTCACATTATATCTCCTTCTTCTGTTTTCCAGGTCAGTCATTTTCGGTATTATGTACCTTAAATTTCCTTCTATTTTTTCCATTCTTCTGTAAACAACATGTACATAAACAAGCCAACCCAAAGTAATATGGGAGAAGGGGGAATGATAGTAACTGAGGCGATCATATAGGAAATAACCTATTAAGACTGAGAGTCTAAAAGTCAAGAATTATACAGAATAGAGGAGAAAGGGACAAAGAAAATAGAGACTGGTGTTGGTGAAGGCAGAAATCTTCCCCTACTCAGTGGCTTTACATAACCTGGCCCAGATTTTACAGAATCAGTTTTGCCCAGAGCTAACTGTTTCATTCTGAGTTTGCTTTTTTGTTCCTCCTTAAATAGGTCTGTGACCACAGTAATCCCATTTAATGATGCTAACAGCAGCTGCTACCTCCCCATCCCTGAAAAGCTGGTTCTGAGACCCAAACAGGTGTTCTCCTCACATGCTTGATCAGGCATATTGGCAAACAATGCCCTCCTCCATGCTACTGAGAATGGCAGATTCAATCACTCTTCCCTTTTGATCGGAGATCCACTCACTCATGTAGACAGTAACTCCATCTGCTTAGTGTATCTGAGCTGTTGCTGATGCAGAAAATCACTGGAGATGGCAGTGTGATGTGGGTGGAAGAGATAGAAGGGTCAACAATCTATATTTTATGAAGCAAAGTATTCTGGAGCTGTAAAAGAATGGAGAGATTCAACCTCCACTTCCTTTTTCCATATGAATAAACTGAGATTCAGGTAAATGCTGTGACCCATGCAAGATTAGGCAATCCAATTCAATCTTTTAAAAAGATACCAGGTATTTGAGATACAAAGATGCAAAACAACAGCATAGGGCAGAGACCTGGGCCATCAGTAGCTATCATGGAAAGGCTCAGTGGAAGGATGTCAGGGTGCAGCTGGGTTGAGGAGGAGCCCACTTGGTGCCCACTTGTGGAGCAGAAGCATACATCTGGTAGCTTTCTATATTGATCTGGGCAACAGGTTATATTATAAATTATATTCAATTGTTTCTAAACTGTTGAAAGATTGAAAATCCTATAATTGACCTCAATCTTTTTGCACCCTTAGGGCAAAGCCCTAAATCTCTCTCTACAATCCTTAAAAATTATGACCACTGGTGTTTTTGAAGTTACTAGGAAATTGAAACTAAAGCTAAGTGAAGAGATAGTAAGAGATTTTATTTTTGCCCTAGCTGAATATAAGTCAACAAGTTTGGATTATTTATATATCTGAGCAATGAAAGAAGTAACAACTGTCCTTGCTAAACCATAGTCGTAGATCTTCGGAAAGACTGTAGAAAAGAAAAGAGGTACTATCACACCTAAGAAGGGTAGAAAAAAGTTTTCTAAATTAGCCAGTAAATTTAGTTGATTCTTTAAAAAATTCTAGAACATAGTAAAGGAGAGGTCAGAGAATGTCTACAATGAAGTGGCAGTCACAAAGATCAGGAGAGATTTCAGAAAACCCTGCAAAAGCTTATATGTACTGATGCAAAGTGAAGTGAACAGAACCAGCAAAATCTACACAATAACAATATTGTAAACACAATCAACTGTGAAAAACTTGGAAACTGAGCAATAATTCAGTGATCTACCACAACTTCAGAGGACTCATGATATAAAATGCTATCCATCTCTGGATTTCAGAGTGCATTTTGAAATATTTTTATTTCCTTTATTTTCCTTTCCCTTTTTTAAAACATGGCTAATGTGGAATCATGTTTTGCATGATTTCATACACATAATAGGTATTGTTTTTCTAATCTTCTCAATGGATAGAGGAGGGGTGAAGGGAAGGTGAAAATTTGAACCTGAAAATAAAATAAAAATATAATTATAAAATAAGACAAAGATCAGATCTTTGTTATAGAAATATAGATGTTATAGAAATGCTACCTACCCTTTAGCAAAGCATTTGATAAAATCTCAGACTTTATTTGTAGTTAAGGTAGACACATATGGAGTAGAGGATAGTATAGTTTGGTGAATTCCAAACCAATTGAATATCAATACCCAAAGAATTGTCATTAATAGCAGCTATGTGGTCCAGTGTAGATAGAGAGCTAGACCTGAGCATGGAAATAAATGAAATCAAATCTTTCTTCAGATACTTAGTTGTTATATGACCCTAGACAAGTCACTTAAGTGTTCTCTGCCTGCTTCCTCACCTCTAAAATGTGGACAATGGGGGGGGGGGCACTCCATTTTTTCCCCGTCTTGTGAGAGACAATATTTGTGTAGCACTTTGAGAACCTTAAAGTGGCGTATAAATGCTAGTTATTGGGGTAGCTCAGTGGCTCAGTGGATTGAGAGGCAGATCTAGAGCCAGGAGATTCAGGGTTCAAATCTAGCCTCAGACACTTCCTAGTAGTGTGACCCTGGACAAGTCACTTAATCCCCATTGTCTAACTTTTACCACTCTTCTGCCTTATAACCAATACCCAGTATTGGTTCTAAAACAGAAGGTAAAGGTTTAAAAATAAAATAAATGCTAGTTATTGTTGTTATTAATGCCATTTCCAACAAGGTTTCTGTGGGGGGGGAACCTTCTCAGACAGCTTTGTCTGGTTCTGATCTAACATTCATCAATAATTTTGGCAAAGGCATAGATTATATAGTTATCAAATTTGCAGATGATGCAAAGTTGGAAATCAAATTTAAGGTTTGAATGTCTTACATTCTTTAGTGTCATCTCATCAATTTTCATTACCTCAGCATTTTCAAGGAATGCCTCAGCAGACATATCAACATTTTTCCCAAATCTGTGTTTTCTTCTAATCTAGGGCTGATTCTAGTATATTAGAGTGTCATTCCACCAGGTCAACAAATAATTTTAGTTTATCAGGAGGATATTTCTAGCTCCTATAAATGGAATAGATATGGTTTATCTTGTTTTTTTCTTATCTAAAGACCACTGTTCTCGAAAAAGAAAATAGAATAAAAGTAAGATTTCAATAGTTATATATACTCTATGATCTGTTAATAATAACAACTAACATTAATATAGTGCTTACTATGTGCCAGGTACTAAGCTGAGTGCTTTACAATTATTATATCATTTCATCCTCACAAGAACCCTGAAAAGTAGGCACTATTATTCCCATTTCATAGATGAAGAAACTGAAGCAAACACCCAAGACTGTACAGCTACTAAGTGTGTGGGATTAGATTTGAATTCAGGTCTTCCTGACTCTAGGACCAGCATCTATCCATTGTGCCACAACTAGGGGTAGTCTTAACAGTCCTTTGATCTCTTTCCTCCAAATACAATGCTTGTTTTTAAAGCAAAACAACTTTATTATGATCCTTATCATTCTTCATCAGTTTCAACTCATGCTGAACATCTAACACTATTCTTAAAATGTTCTCTTGCATTTAATCCTCCTTTTGTAACTAAACTTGCATCAACTACACTTTTTTCCTCCCTTTAATCTAATTTGATGGATTAGTTCCCTTGGTTTGCTATTTTAGACCCTTTTTTCTCCTCATCAGAATCATTTACATTTCATTCTTCATAATTTCATGCTTGAGGCTTTTCCATGCTTCCTGAGCTGACTTCCTCTGTAAAATTTTAGTTTTGTGAATCCTGCAACATCTTTTTTTTTTCCTTCACTTTGAAAATCTGTTCTCTCCAAAGCTAGGACGCATGTCAGATCATGAACAGCCTTTTTTCTATTTATCACAAAGTCTAAGATTAAGTGGTATTTCTCCCACCCCAAGGTTACTAACATTTCTATTTCAGTAATCAGTTCTTCCTCATTACTTTGAACCAGTTCTAGGATAGTAGTTCTACTCAATTTTTCTTCCATCTTTTAAAAAAAAAGCTATGACAAATAGGTAATCTGAAGTTCTCCATGTTTTCTTTTGTTTTGTTGTTTTCCCCAGCAGCATAGCTAACTTTGAAAGGCTTGAATTATGAACTTGATGACAAATGTATCCTTGTCATCTAAAGATTTGTCTAGCTAAATGCAGAGAGGATGAGCATCATCACTAGACATTAGGTGGTCATCAGGTGATGGATTTTTTGGTCACTTACACTAATAAAGATTGCCTAGTAATACATAGCGAAGTGTGTTGGAGGAGAAATACCATGTATCTATGATCTCATCCAAGTGGATACTCTCTCTACTGGTGTAGCTTAAAACCTCCCCCACTATAGATATATGAAATCAAAGATCATGTCTCCCTGGAACTTTATCATTACTGGAGGTTAAATATCTCCAGCTCTTTTTACATGCTCTCTCACAATCTAGGTCACCTTCAATAGATATAATTCAGTTTACCAGTGTTCTGAAATGAGAAAGCTGGAATCACATTCATTCTCAGCTGTTGAATGGCAACAGAAAGTCCCAAGATTGAGAACTAAGAGCACAGTAAGCCACAGGATGTTACTTTTAAAGCTATTTGGTCTTATTCATTCCCTTGAGAGTCTTGTTGACATGCTCAACATTATACCACCAATAAGTGGCAGAGCCAGAATTTGAACCCAGGCCATTTGATTCCAATTTCTGTGCTCTTTCCTTTGTACGACACTGCCTCCATCTCTGGTAGCTCTCCAGTGGAAGATACTTTCTTGTTTCTCTCATCAATTCCAATGGATTCAATTATCTCTATAAAGGGAACACTCTATCTGCAGTTCTGAATCACCTGTTACCTAGTAAATGGGTATTTCTACCTAGATGGTGACATCTTAGATTTAGCCTCTCTAAAACATGTCATTGTGTTCTCCCTCAAAATTTCTTTCAACCTCCATTTCTTTTGATAGCACCACCATTCCTCCAATCACTCAGGTTTACAATCTTGAAGTAAACTTATTCTCTTCCTTTCTTTCAATTCCCATATCCAATCAGTTGTAATAGCCTATCAATGCTACCTCTCATAAATGTTCTCACAACTCACATAGTCTCTACCCTACAAGTCCTTACTACATCTCACCTGGATTGTTACAATTGCCTCTTACTTGATCATCCCTCCTGTGGTATGTCCTCTCTAATCCATTCTCCAGACAACCACAAAATCAATATTCCTAAAATTTAGATCTGACCATATTGCTTCCTAATTCAGTGATTGTCAATAACTCCCTATTGCCTGAGGAAAACACACAAACTCCACAGCCTGCATTTAAAGCTTTCCAAAATATGACCCTGACTTATTTATCCACCATTATTTCAAATTGCTCTCCTTCCAGAACTCTCGGTTTCTGTCAAACTAGCCTGCCAGGTATTCCCTGTACATGACATTCTATCTATAATATCTTTGCACATATAGTCTCCTATGTCTGAAATCCATTTTCTTCTCATATTTGCCTCTTAAAATCACTAGATTTCTTTAAATCACAGCACATCCTACTCAGCCAGGAGCTCAATGGATAGAGCAAGAGACCTGAAGTCAGGTCGACATGTGTGCAAATTTGGGCTCAGACACATTCTAGCTGTGTGACTCTGAGTGAATCACTTAACCTTTGTCTGCCCCTGTTTCCTCATCTGTAAAATGAAAATAATAAAGATATCTAACCCCCATCCAGGGTTATTGTAAGAATAAAATGAAATCAAATCGTAAATCCCTTTGTAAATCTTAAAGTGCTATGCAAGTATTAGTTATCATCATTATCCCCTCCCCAAAGTATGTAACATTATCTCTCACCAATAATACGAAGTCCAGAGGAAAAGCAGGTCCAAGTTTAGAGGATCAATATGGCAAAGAAGTGATTCATAGCTACAGGTGACTGGAAGACCTTTTCTCTCTTTCACTGGGAATTCAGGAAGTGACCTTTAATCACACATTAGAGCTTTTAGTGGCATCTTGAATCAGCCCTTGTCTTTGTTTCAGCTCTGGGTGCAGATGTTTTTAGGAACATTGATGCAAATACATAAATCTTTCATCTAAGGGGGCAAGAAGAGCCCCAGATTGATGCTCAGGATTTCCCACCCCAATCCCAAATGATTCCTTCTAGGGACTTACCTGAAACATTCTCCCCTTGCTCCAAATCTCTGATTCCAAATAGCTTGATGGTTTTTAAGCAGAGGGAAGGGAAGGGAAGGGAATAAGTATCTATATACTGTAGTGCCTAATATGTACCACTCATTGTGCTAAAAGACCTCACAACAACCATGGAATGTAGATGCTGTTATTTTCCCCATTTTATACTTCAAGAAACTGAGGCAAACAGAAGTCAAATAACCTCTCCAGGGGCACACTGCTAGTAAGCCTCTAAAGCTACACAGGTCTTGTGTTTCCAGGCCTAGAATTCTGTATAATGCATCAACTTAGCTACCTATACTAATGATATTCCTATCCACTGAATTAGAGGGTGTAATAAAGTCCCTTAGCCAATCTGATCAACCTTCTACGAGCACCTTGGATGTAGATATTAAAATTAATTATTTGGCTAAACATATGAAAATTATAAATCTTTTATTTACAAAAGAGTTGGAAAGAGTGAAAGCAGAGGAATACAAAAGGGCACAGAAGACATAAACCTATCTAACTAAATATTGTTCCAGTGCTTGGCTCAGCCAGGACTTGTTAGCCTTCAACCAGAATTAAACTCTCTCCAGAGGACAGGAAGGAAAGCCAGCTATCCACTCACCCAAGTTTCCTCCAAGAGGCAGGTCAAGACAATAACTTGAGCTCAAGGTGACTCCTGAGGCTGACTTTCTTCTTTGAGGCTGACTTTCTTCTTGAAGTTGACTTCCTTCTTGGAGTCCACTCCCCCTAGCCTCAGAAATTCAGGGCCTTTTATAATGACTTCATGTCTCCTCTTCACAGGGGCCAATCACAGCTTCCAAATGGTCTAGAACTGCCCAAAGGCAGTGTTTGTGGGAACCAGGTCACACCTTCTGGAGGGGTGAATACTCACTGAAAGGGTTCACAGTTTCTGATGATGTAAACTCTTAAAAGAATTCACTAGTTACTGAGTGACTGAGTTAGAAAAAAGGGTATGGCTCGTACTCACCTAGCACAAAGTACGGTGTCAATTCATTAAGTGGTTTGCAAGCTCCTCCATCTAGTTCAAACTTGTATTGATTCAATAAAAAAAGTAGACTAAGGGAAGTTAATCCTGCCTTCACAATCTAGTGAGGTACTTAAGTTATTGTTAACCAAAGTGTTAAATCCAATTAGGCAAAGAGAATAAAGGATTCCCTTTCATAAATATAAACTGGAAGAGACCAAAGAATTCCCTTTTACCTGAGAGGTTCCCAGGCCATCTTCACACTTAGGAAATGAATCATGATGTTTTCTTCCCAGATAACTCTGTCAGGGTTAAGATGGAGGATATGCTGATTTTGACTCAAATCTCACACTGCATTTCTTTATTTAAGTTCCCTTCTTAATCCAAAAATGTTTGTTTTAGTTCCTTTTCTATTTTCTCCCCACCACCCTTGTATCATCTGTATGGCAGGCCCTCAATAGTTCTTGGTCTCTGACTAAAAACCTAGGAAATTGGCTCCCCTCTTCTCAGTGACTATGCTAATATAACCTCCAATAATAATGCATAGAGGGAGTATGAAGGGCATAGAACAAGCCATGTGTATCTGTGATCTTGCCTCAGTCCCTTGTCATGGTCCAGTTTCTCCATCTGGGAAAAGGAGATAATTCAACTAGTTTCTCAGACTTAGTAGAGTTAAGGCTCACAAAGCATGTATGCATTGATGAAGAACAGAAGCACCATATGGGAAGTGTGATAACAGCTGTGCTGATATTTTGACATATTATAGTTTCAGATGATTGACTGAGAATTCAATGGGTTGTGCCCATCAGGAACTGAAGAAAACCTAGAGGAGACAGAATCTTTCATGGTGTTTATACAAGTATATCAATTTGCTTTTCAAAGAATGACCACTTCATCTATTAGATTAAAATAATATAAACACAGGATGTCAGAACTGGAAGAGACATTAGAGATAACCTAGTTCAACTCTCATTTTCTAGTTGAGTGATATGAGGCTCAGAATTTTATTAACTTGCCCAAGGTCATAGATATAGCTAATAGAAGAGCTAGAATTGTGACCAAGGTCAGCACACTTTCATAGTAAAGATAAGGATGCTCCTGTTGTAAAGAGAGCAATAGCCATTAACATTCTCAAAAGACCTATATGTGCATGAATGACATAAAACATAAATAATATTTCTCTTTTGCTTTCTTGGGTTTTCATAAACAGATGACTTTCTTACCAAATAGTTCTGGTACATCTGCCTTTATTACAGGCCTTAGGATGACAAGCATCTGGGCCAGCTGTGCTGCATTCTGGTCTCACCAGTGCTTAGAGTACTTATAATAAACTAAAGAAAGCCAAGAGTTTGATTTCCCTGCAGATCACTGGAACAGCATGGGCTTCCTGATTACTTCTGATCAAGGAAATTCAGTGGCAGGAAGAAGGAGAGTTATGTTAGCAGACAAAGGAGGTTGTTGTTTTTCAGCTTTCAGCCATGTTCATTTGGGGTTTTCTGTGTAGAGTGGTTTGACATTTTCTTCTCCAATTGATCTTATAGATGGGGAAACTAAAGGCAAAAAGAGCTAAGTGACTTTTCCAGGGTCATACAAATATTAAGTGTTTGAGGCTAAATTTGAACTCAGGTCAATCTGACTCTAAAAATAGCCCACTATATCCTCTATCCACTATGCTACCTAGCAACCCACACAAAGTAAATAATATGGATAAAAAGAAAATGGCAAATAATGCCTGGAAATAGAAGTATAATTAGAAAATTCATAAATCAGTGTCACATTTATCATTTTGCTATGAAGATTATTCATTTAAATTAAACCTTATCTCTTGATTATATAGAGGCCCTCTGATTTAGTTAGAAGTTCAAGATCTAACTACCCCTTTGCATGTTGGCTTGAACAAGGTAAAACTTCTTTCTGATTTCTCTTCCTCCTTTGAAAAGTAAGGCTAAAAAGACTTGCACTGTCAGGTATCAGGCAAGAAAAGTGTTCACTGAGCAAATGCTCCTGTTATAAATATCAGTTCTAAAAGGATTTATTAAGTGCCTATTATTTATAAGGCCCTGTGATATTTTCAAGAGCTGGATATTAGGGGAAAAGAAGGATAGTATTGACCTGTAATTTCAGTGTTGTGAGAAACGAAAAATTTCCTCCATATAAGCTTTGAATGGACCTGGTAGTTAGGAAAAGGAGCTCAAAAGGAATAAATCTTAAGTAGAGATCAGTTTATATCAAAGAATGGGTACAGGAGACAGTGTTCTCTATGGGGAATATCAATTAGAGCCTATTGGATAAAATAGAGTGTGTGTGACTGGAAGAAACAGAAATGTCTGGAAATATAAATTAGAGCTAGATTGTGAAGGTCTTTAACTCAGAGGAGTTTGTATTTTATTAGAAACAATAGGGAGCCATTGAAGCTTTTTTAGCCATGGATAAACAAGATCAGAGCACTTTGAAACAGCTTCCTCTCTTTTTTCTTATTCCCCCTTCTCCTTTCCTTCTCTCTCCTTTTCATTCTCCTCCTCTTGCTTCTTCTCTCTCTTTCTCCTACTCTGATTCAATTCTGCTATTTCCATTTCTGTTGCCTCCTCCTGCAATAAAATGTTTTTATTGCAGTAAGAAGAATGAGGAGAGAACCATTAGAATGTTCTGGCACTGCTCTCTGCTAGTTCTCTTGCCCATCTAACCGCTTCTGATGCTCCTTCCCTGTCACTATAGACACTCTTTCAATGCATCAGTACATCCAAAAGCTTTCTCCTAGGCCCTCTTCTCTTTCCTTTCTTCAGTGTCTCTTTATAATTTCTTCAGCAACATTGGGTTTGGTTGTCTTCTGTAAAGGTTAAATTTAGTGGTTGGACTTAAATTATATGAAATAAAGTGGTCACCAAAGTTATTATATCTCCAGTCAGAAGTTTATTTAATCAAATGAGAGGGGAAACAATAAAGTAGAGAAATGTGAGAGAGGTTACAGAAAATACCTAACCTAGTCCTCAGCCAGGAGGGCAGGTATCGAGTAACTAAGAGGCCTCCTCCAAGATGGAAGCTAGTCTCTTAGGAAACTAGGAAGGAGTCAGCCCTTTTCGCTTGCCCAGTGAAGTAGTCCAGTAGTCAGAATCTAAGCTGAAGTCACAATTCTCGCTGAAATCTCTAGTGAAGTTCCCTTGAAGACTATATCCAGGAGACACTTTCCATGAGACTGAATTTCACCAGACTGCCCCAGCCAAAGAATTATGTGGCTTTTATGGTGGTTTCCTGTCCCTGCCCCTTTTCACAGGGGCCAATCACAGTTTCCAAATTGTCTAGCACTACCCAGGTGTCAGTGTCTGTGGGATTGACTTTTCACCTCTAAAAGTGTTACCTCTCCTCCTAGGATTCACACGTTTCTGAGTTATCACCTTTGGATTCACACATTTCTGAGTATATAAACTCTTAAAAGAATTCAAAAATTTCTGGCTGTTTGAGTTAGATAAAAGGGTGGAACTCTCCAAGTATCTTACTGGCTCCTCACTAGCACTAAGTAAGGTATGAATTCAATAAGTGGTTTGTGAGCTCCTCCACCTAGTTCAAGTTTGTGTTGATTCAATCAAAAGGTAGACAAAGGAAAGTTAATCCTGTCCTCACAATCTAGTGAGGTACTAAGTAGAGGTATTTAAGTTATTGTTAAAGAAAGTTTCAACTCCAACTAGGCAAAGAAAATAAAGGATTCCTTTTTCACAAGTGTAAACTCAGACTAGACAAAGAGAACCAAGAATTTCCTTTCACACTTCTCAATATGGGTAACATTTAAATCTACTTATCTAAGAACTTTCCCCTGAATTACAATCTTAGACTTGTCAAGGCAAACATAGACTGTGTGAGATATGCTGCATATTACCATTTTCTTTGCAAGAATGAATGGATAAAAGGGCAGGCCATTTCATTGCTTCTTTTTATAAGGAAACAAGGCACCAGCTCCCCTCAAACAATGATTTTCTTTTTTCTTTCTTTTTTTTTTTTTAAAATCCTTGTACTTCGGTGTATTGTCTCATAGGTGGAAGAGTGGTAAGGGTGGGCAATGGGGGTCAAGTGACTTGCCCAGGGTCACACAGCTGGGAAGTGGCTGAGGCTGGGTTTGAACCTAGGACCTCCTGTCTCTAGGCCTGACTCTCACTCCACTGAGATACCCAGCTGCCCCCCCAAAACAATGATTTTCTTGAAGACACTCCATCAAAGGAATTTCCTGTGTTATCTCAGCAAATGTCTAGGGAAGCACAATCCCCTGGACAAAGTCCATGCCATAAACTCATAAAACTATTTGTGGGGGCTCTTAAAAAGGATTAATCTTATTCTTACCACATCCGAAACAGTATTAAAAAGAAGTAATCATAAAAACAATCTGATACTAGCTAAGAGATAGAATGGTAAATACCTGGAATAGATTAGGTATATAATACATAGCTGGTAACAATCTGATACTGGCTAAGAAATAGAGTGGTAGATAATTAGCACAGATTAGGTGTACAATACACAGTTGGTAATAACCATAGTAATCCAGTGTTTGAGAAATGTGAAAATCCCATATTTGAGGATAAGAACTCACTATTTGACAAAAACTGCTGGGTAAATAGGAAAACAGTTTGGTAAAAGTTAAATATAGATCAATATATACCAAGATAAGATCAAAATTTAGACATAAAGGATGATATCATAAGCAAATTAGGGAAGAGTAGAATAGTTTTTACCTGTCAGATTTATGGATAAGGTAAAAATGTGTAACTAAAAAACAGAAAACATTACAATATACCAAAAAAATGAATAATTTTGATGATTACATGAAATTGAAAAGTTCTTGAACCAAACAAAACCAACGAAGCCAAGATTAGAAAGCAATTAGAAACTGAGAAATGTTTACAAAGTTTTTTCTGATAGAGACCTCATTTCCCAAATATATAGAAAAATGAGTCAAATTAGTAAATATTCAAGTCATTTCTCAACTGATAAATGGAGAAAAGATATAAACAGGTAGTTCTGAGAAGAAATCAACGTTATCTTTACTCCTCTAAAAAATGTATATATTATTAGAAAAAAAATTAAAACACACACTCGCTTTCAGGGCTTGGTTTGGTCACTAGAACCAGCCCCAGTTCCCTTGGGAACCAAAGCCCAGATAGAGAGGGAAGAGACACAGAGCCGCTGAGAGCTGATTCAATTTACTGAGGACAACCCTGGACTCAAAGAGATTTCAGAAGACTGTTACAACAATTTGGCTAGACCTGCAGCGCTGGAGGCATTAGCTCAGCCCAGCCCCCTTGAAGTGAGAGACCACGTGATAATCTGAGGGGCGGGGCAGAGGAGCACAGAATAGCCTTTTAAGGCAGAAAGGTCCCCGCTAGAGGCACGCCCTGGCCGGAAGTTGTCAGCCTTCTTAAGAGGGAGGCTCTACACTTCCCACACAGTTGGGGAGTAACGGTCTGGTTGCTATAGTTCTTGCTCAGGTGATTTTTCCAACTTCTTCTGTAGCAGCCATGGCACTGGAGACCGTTCCCAAGGATTTGCGACATCTGCGAGCTTGTCTCCTCTGTTCCTTGGTGAAGACAATAGACCAGTTTGAGTATGACGGCTGCGATAATTGCGATTCGTACCTACAGATGAAAGGGAACCGAGAGATGGTGTATGACTGCACAAGCTCTTCTTTTGACGGGATCATTGCAATGATGAGCCCAGAGGATAGCTGGGTCTCTAAATGGCAGCGAGTCAGTACCTTCAAGCCTGGAGTTTATGCAGTGTCTGTCACTGGCCGCCTGCCTCAAGGAATCGTTCGGGAGCTGAAGAGCCGAGGTGTGGCTTACAAATCCAGAGACACAGCGGTAAAGACCTAGGGAGCCACGGAAGACTCCAACCCACTCTGCCCTCAACCCTTACCACTACTGGAGATTTTGCTGGACAACTGACAGAATACTATTTTTTTTTTCCCTGCCCTTTCTTCATCTGCCAGTCTTGGAGGAGTGTCAAAAGCAGGAATGAATGCAGAAACATTGATTCTGGGTTGAAAAAGTTGGACATAAAGGGTTATGGAAATGTTGAGGTAGAGTACTCTTTGTTTTTGTAAGTGCTAGGCTTTTAGATTGTGAATGGGTCATATGATAATAAATGTAAACTCTTTTACTTTCACCAAAGAGAAATAAAAACAAAATGATTAGTTTTCCTTGATCAGCCTCGATATACTTGGAATTCTAAGTTCTCTATGGTTTGAAATAACCTATCCCAACAGCATATGATAGTGGGTGTTCAGGGAGCATCAGCAACTCTGGTGTGAGGGCTTGCTGTGTCCTTTTCAGGACAGCTCATCAACTTTTGGTGTATGCTTTTCATCCAACTCACCTGTTGCTCCAGGAAACAGTAGTTTCACAGCTATCACTCCAGAAAACCAATCTTAGCAGGCTGAGTAAACTAGATTGAGAGTAACCATCAGTTCTCAAACCTAGTGATGAATTAGGGGGGTTGTCTATGCCAAGCATACTAAGCTTTCCTCTGGCAAAATGAGTAGGTGAGGACTTTTGTTCTAATGGCCATGGAGTAGGTTGAAGCAGGTGCTTTCTGGGCCTAAGAACTTAGCCAGATATTGAAGATATGGAAGAGAGAAAGTGAAGCCATTGACTCTGCTACTTAAATAGGATTCAGAAGTGATCAAGACATCACCCTGAGATATCAGAGGTCTTCTTCCAAGTGAAGGATGAACAGAGCTCAAAGCAAGAAGATATGAGTTCAAAATTTGCTTGAACTCTCACTGGCTGGGGGATTGTGGTAATTCCTCTAACCTCTCTATGCATGTGTCCTCATCTGAAGAAATTATATTCAATCACCTGTTAAGTTCTTTCTATCTCTAAATCTATGACCCCATGATAATATGATGCCAGCTCTATCTCCTACTCTTTCTCATTATCTACTCTTAGCTCTAGACAAATTGAACTACTTACTACTCTGAATAACCCTTGTGCCCCACCTCCCTTTCTCCCTCTTCACTAAAGTTCTATCTGGTCTTTGAAAGCCCAGCTAAAACATCATTTCCTACATGAAGCTTCACCTCATTCCTCACATTTAATGATCTTTTGCCTTTAAGACTTGTTTTATGGACCTAATTTACTTATCGTGCATTGTTGTCTTATTGTTATTAATTTGTATTTTAAGGGAATTGTGATTAGAACAGCAAGTGGGTATGGGATTGAGTATACCACATTGACTGCTTATTGTGACTCATTTCTGGGGCTGGCATCATTGCCTTTCTATTTAATAATTTCTGTACCGTGAGAAAATTTATTCAGTGGTTGGAATTGGTAGGAGGGGGTTGTGTTGCGTTATTTGAAACCAATTCTTCAAGACACCTATCTGTGAAGACACCTGCAGTCTCGTGCCAGAGTTCATTAATACAAAGCCAGAGGACATTCCTTACTCAACTGCCCTTCTGCCCAGCAGCCCAATGGGAGTGCTTCCTCTCTCTCCTGAGTGGGCAATGAGCTGGTGGGAAAGGGGGACCTCACATGCTGAGTGAGGATAGCATCCTGTTGAGTCTGTGGTGAAGGTGATTTCCTTGGTGGGGGGTTGGAGAGGAACTAGATTTGAGGGGATAATAGCTCACAGCATGACACATAGCTGGAATGGGGCAGAGTGCTGGGGTCACTCTCCTCCCCCTCTTCACACATGTCTCTCATCACCCATCCCCTTGCCCAACAACTCAAAGGGAATATTTCCTCCCTCTCCTGTCTGGGGCTGGGGGGAAGAAGGGCAGAGCATGATACTCATTCTCTGGGGTAAGGCATAGCACTTGGTCTGGAGGGGTGAGATGGGGACAAGGCCCAGCATTCAGTCCCTTAAAGATTCTCCATCACTGACCTAAACTAAAC
Source organism: Gracilinanus agilis (assembly GCF_016433145.1). Lineage (NCBI taxonomy): Eukaryota > Metazoa > Chordata > Mammalia > Didelphimorphia > Didelphidae > Gracilinanus > Gracilinanus agilis. The sequence continues at coordinate 688,504,859 of NC_058130.1, read as the reverse complement.
AGTCTGAAGACTGAAGGGAAAGAATTTTCTCACAATGATGCTTCTCAACCAACCATATGTCTTCTCAAAACTAGTCCCATCCTGGTCAGTTAGTTATTGTATCTATGTTCCTTTGAATACAGAAACTTGGTAGTAGACACCTCTTTTTCTGATTTCAGGCTCTCCACACAATTTAGAAAATCTCTAATCTTAAATCTGTTTACAAATCGGATTACCCAATTTTGTTTTTTTGTTTCCTGGTTAATTGTTTTCATGAATTGGTATTTTCCAAAGTAATTGTAATGCATAAAATCTAAGCTAAGGAGGTCTGTTCCTGACTTGTTACATAGTTGGAATGTACTGCTTAATAAACTGATATGCTCAGAAGCTCAAACATTTGTTCTCTCAATCATTTAACTTTTCACACTCTACACCTGGCATCTCCACCTACAGCCCTGTTGTTGAAGGTGTAGCACTCGTGCCTGGGTGGCAGAGAGGAAATTCTTGGTTCTCTTTACCTATTCTGAGCTTACACTTGTAAAAAGGGAGGTCCACAAACTCTTACTACAGGAGTTTACATCTCTAAAAGGAAGACACCCCTACTTAACCTTAAGTGGAAAGAGTTCTGCAACCAACATGCTAAACTGGGTGATAACTCAGAATTGTGTGAATCCAAACTGGGTGAACACAGAAATGTGTGAATCCTATGAAGAAGAGTTAACACCTTCAGAGGTTGAAGGTGAGAATTTGATCCCATAGACAATGCTAGACAATTTGGCCACATAAAAGGCCCTGAATTTCTGAGGCTAGGGGAGTGGACTCCCAAGAAGAGAGTCATTTCTAAGAATTGAAGTTGGCTCAAAGAAAAAAAGTCAAACTCAGGAGTCAATTTGAGGTCAAGTCACTGTCTTGACCTGCCTCTTGGAGGGAACTTGGGTGAGTGGATAGCTGGTTTTCCCTTCCTGTCTTCTGGAGAGAGTTTAATTCTGGTTGAAGGTTAACAAGTCCTGGCTGAGTCAAGCACTGGAACAATATTTAGTTAGATAGGTTAATGGATTCTCTACCCTTTTGTATTTCTCTACTTTCACTCTTTCCAACTCTTTTGTAAATAAAAGATAATTTCCACATATTTAGCCAAACCATTAATTTTAACACTTACAGGGGACTGCTCTGTTCTCCCTCTCCACAATGCCAAGGATATTTTTTGCATGCACCTCCCCTCTGTCCAGCTGCCCAATGCAAGCACTTCCTCCCTCTACTGTCTGAGGTAATTTTGGGGACTCACAAGCAACTTCAAGTTGCAGATTGGGCACATGATCTCAAAAAGGTTTGTCAATGCTTCCCTAGAGAATTTTGAGAACATTCTTATATCTTATAAAAAAGCCTTTTCAGGTACACCAAAATCTCACAAAATGCAATGGTTGCAATAAGTACTTAATAAGTGAATTTGTTATTATTATTAATAAGTAAATTTATTGAATTGAATTTGGGTTGGTGAAGGAATTAATTTTAATGGTTTGACCAAAATATAGGAAAATTATAAGTAATATGGTAATCACTGATTTAAAGTATTATTTCTCAAAGTCAAAATGACTTTTAACACCTTTTATTTACAAAAGAGGTGGAAAGAGAAAGTAGAGACATTTAGACTATCTAAATATTTCTCTGGTGCTCCACTCAGCCAGGACTTGTTGACCTTCAGTCAGAATTAAACTTTCTCCAGAAAACAGGAAAGGAAAGCCAACTACTGACTCACCCAAGTTTCTGCCAAGAGATAGATCAAGAGGACTACTTGAGCTGAAGATGACTTGTGAGGCCAACTTTCTTCTTGAAGCCCACTTCCTTTTTGAAGCTGACCCCTGAGCCCCAGAAATTCAGGGCCTTTCATGGTGGCTTCATGTCCCTTCCCCTCTTCATAGGAGCCAATCACAGTTTCCAAATTGCCCAGACATTGCAGTGTCTGTGGGACCCACTTCTCACCTTCTGGAGGGGTAAATTCTCATCAGAAGGGTTCACAGATTCCTAGCTGATTGAGTTTCTGAAGGTGTGAATTCTCCAAGTGTTTTGGAGTTCCTCCACCTAGTTTAAGCTTTTGTTGATTCAATCAAAAGGCACACAAAGGAGAGTTAATCCTGTCTCCACAATCTAGAGATGTACTGAGTAGGGGTACTTTAGTTATTGTTAACCAAAGCCATTAACTCCAACTAGGCAAAGAGAATAAAGGATTCCCTTTTTATAAGTGTAAACTCAGAATAGACACAGAGAACCAAGAATTCCTTTCACAGTTAGCTACTATGGCTACTAAGACATGAGTTTCAAGTATCTGGAAATCATTTTAGAAAATGAATGAGATATCAATTTTAAATTACTCACTTATCAAGGGATATCTAAAGATACTGAATTAAGATTACTTGATACCTCACCAAAAGTGGCATCATGGTTTTTTAAAAAAGGGAGGTTTTTTAGAGAAAGATATCTGTCATGAAATATCACATGTAAATTTGGAGACATTGATAAGAACTCACCTGACTAGATCATCAAAAAGATCTCAATGAACAGTATGATTAAAAGGATGCTTGAAATAAAAATGAAAGCACAATTAACAAGTTTGGAAGAAAGCTTTGAAAGGAAAAGATGCTGATGGAATGCCAAAAGTAGCATTTAATAAACCCAACAGATGAAATTTAGGCACAATATGATCAGACATGTTTTTTGCTTGGTCTCTTTTTTTTGTGGTGTTGCAGGTAGGGGAGGTTACCTTTACTCTGGAGAGTAGAAAAATTACCCCTCTCAATCATTTTCTTGGGCAAAGAGAGGGGAAACCTGAGACTGACGTGAGACATTGTTCATCTCTTTAAGACCCCTGCCAAATGACACTTTAAAACCCAGGGTTTATTCCACACTGTGGAACAAAATGGGCTGGCTACCTTCTATGGGGGAGAGTCATTCCCATCTGCATCCCCCATGCTTGGTTCAGCCTTTTCATTAGCCCGGGGAACAGAGGAGGTGGGGGGACCCTAAGTTAAGGTAGGAGTCCAGTCTTCTTCCAGGCCACATTATGGTGAGTTTCAATGGTTGGAAAGTGTAAAAGTTAAGTTTTAAGTTGTCAATAGTGATCCCATTAGTGTTAAAAGCAAACTATACAGTCTCATAACCTTAGTGTCATCCTCAATTCCACTCTCACAATCATCCTCATATCTATACTTTTGTCACATTTTGTAATTTCTATTTTCATAATATCCCCTCCATATGCTTTCCTTTTGTCAACCTGGAAAAATACAGAACCACCAAAACAGGGAAAATACATCAGGAATGGGAATTTCCATCATTAGGCAATTTCCATCGAGTGGATGAACTTGGTGTTTTATGTCCCTTGAGGGAATATAGAAATGAAGAACAACTGATTGGCTTACATGGAGACTAAGGAAGATTCTAGCCAGAGGCTGGCCTACCTAGGAGAAGCCTAGATACAATGGGGGAACCTTCTAAGACAAAAAAGTACTTAAGATTTTATTATATCCTATATTAATCCTATCAAGGGTGAGATCTTTAGGTACTTCAAGGTTTCATAAAACAAAGTTGTCACTTTCCATTCGCAGCCACTACACTCATAGCAGACCCTTAACATTCTATGCCTTTTGGTCCATCTCCTGGCTTCAAATCTCTCCTCAACTCAGCTCTCAAAATTGTCTTCTTAAAATGCAGGTCTGACCATGTTACTCCAATATAAACTCCAGCGGTTCCTCAATCCTCAATAACCACAAGATCAAATATAAAACCCTCTGTCTAACTTTTAAAGCCCTTCATAAGCAAGACCTTTAATACATTTCTAGTCTTCTTTATATTTGACTTTCCTCCACATACCCAACATGCCAATGAAAGTGGCCTTCTTGCTATTCCTTGAAGTCTGACACTCTTATCTGTGCATTTCATTGAATTTCCTCTAAAAATGGAATTCTCCCTCTTTACCTCCATCTCCTGACTTTTCTACCTTCCTTCAAGCTGCTCTCTGTTTTTTCTCTGAGCCCCATTCCTAAATCTTAGGACTTCTTTTTTCACCATTCACAAGTTTCTTCCCCTGGATAATCCTGCCATTCCTTATGTCCTTCCTTTATGGATCAGTTCCTCCCAGAACTTCCTTTTTAAGAATAGAGCCTAGCCAGGCCTGTTTATTCCTTCATTCTTCTCCAAGTCCCACTGTTGTTTCTCTGGAATTCTTTCTCCCACACACTCTCCTCTCAAGTGCCTTCTTCTCCCTGCCCCCCCTGCCTACCCAGGTGCTTTTATGTGTAATCTTCCCTAATTAGAATGTAAGCTCCTGGAGAGCAGAGTTGTCTTTATTCTTTTATTTGCCTCAGTATTTCCTGGGATTAGTACTAATAAATACTTAATAAATGATTACTTACTGACTTGACTCACCTCAAATTCCTCCTTCTACATGAGACCTTTCCCAGTTCCCATCCACCCTGCACCCCTAATATGATTGTCTTGCCATTAGGTTTCATGCTCTCTCTCTCTCTCTCTCTCTCTCTCTCTCTCTCTCTCTCTTTCTCT
>NC_058130.1:688472068-688500285 GCF_016433145.1 Gracilinanus agilis | reverse complement strand
TCTCTCTCTCTCTCTCTCTCACTCTCTCTCTCTCTCTCTCTCTCTCTCTCTCTCTCTCTCTCTCTCTCTCTCTCTCTCTCTCTCTCTCCTTCTCCCTTACTCTCTGGTTCTGGCTATGGCTTTGGCTCTGTGTCTGTGTCTGTTGTCTGTCTGTCTCTCTCTCCTACTCCTCCAGGTGTGCTCAGGCATACGCTTGGACACACACACAGTATGGATATGATTGTTTGCAAACTATTTCCCTCATTAGATTGTTAGTTCCTTGAAGCCAGGGACCCTTCTTTTTGCCTTTGTTTTTACCATCAGGGCTTAACACTGTAAATTTCTAAATTAAGGCACAAAACCTACGGATCCTGGGGCATCTTTCCCTGAAGGAAAACATATGGGAGAGATACAATGTCAATCACAGACTTTGATAGGACCCAAATCCCTGTTTCTCAAAGAGAAGAAAACTGGAGGGAAATTGTAATAAGCTAAGAATAATCTTTATTAAGCAGATACACATGAAAATGGGAGCATTCAGCCTAGTGCTGGATGAGCTCAGCTTGAGGACAACATGGATTATATATCTTACATATTTTTTTGACAATGAGGTGGGAAAGGGGCCAAGGGATCAGGGCATGTTATGGGCAAAGATTTCAGGCACAAGGTGAATAGAGAGTTCCAGGGAGTCAAAAATTCAAGAGCAGAAGATACAGAATTGGTACTTTTTGGTACAGTCAACAAGATAACCAAAGATAATATAACTGAATTCAAGACTTGAGTACACACAATAAGAAAAGTAGGGTGACACACAAAGTGGGAGGCCAGATGACAACATTTGTAAAGGATGTTTCAAAAAATCCAAAACTAGCTGATAACTCAGGGACAGCATTGGCTAGTATGAATGTTTCCATGGTCACCAACTTTGTACTTTCAGCAGTTTACTTTGTTACTACAAAGGTTTGTCAGTTTTTTCAACCCATTATTGATCCAGTCAGTCTCATGCAGACAGCTCTCCATAATTACCAGGATAATTGGGAAGCTCAAACAAATCAAAATAGTAGCGTATTTGTTTTCATAGCACAGTGACTGACACATAAGAGGTAAATAATAAAACTATGTTTGATTGACCAGAACTCAAGTACGACCAATTCCTTGATGGCTTAGACCCAATTCTAGCCTAATAGGTTTAAATACAGAGGTTGTCCAAGGATTTTAAGAACTGTCATGTGAGTGGGTGAATAGATTTGTTCCTTGACCTTTGCCCATCAGAAAGGACAATGAAAAAAAACCAAAGTTCTAATCTCATTTCTTCTTACTTTAGAAAATACACTCTACTCCTCTGAACCTCAGTTTCCTCAAGTCTGAAATTAAAGGATTGGATAAGATGGGGTTGAACATTCCTTCTGATATCAAATTTATGATCATCAAGTCATGTAACCAACAAGTGAAAATCACCAAAAGACAGATTCCATGTCAATCAAAGGAAGTTTTTTTGAAGAATTAGAGCTACCTCCAAAATGGAACAAGTTGCTTTGGAGAGCAGTGAGTTTATTGCTCTTCAATGTTCTCAAGAAGTGACTGCAAGAACCTTTTTAAGGATGTTGTCAGTATGATTCCAATTTAGGTAGCCATTGAATTAAATGGCCTCTGAGGTCCTTCAACTCTGAATTTCTATAATTCTAGATTCTACTCTGTTTTTTGTCTTCTCTGAAAAGGAGTTATATAAACTGTCTTGGGAACTTGACATTACCTTAAGGCATAGCTGACATCTTAAATTTAAAGCTGAGTCTATAACTAACATGACTTAAGCATAGTTTATTCCACCTATATAAGCATACACTATCTTTCAAAGTAATCACCTCCTAACTCACTTCATTGATTCCTAGGGCTGACAAACTTTCTGTTCCCATCAAAGGAAAAGCCATGGTTGGTAAAGAATGGGCCAATTACAGATGTGGCCTAGAGAACATCCCATATCATCTGGGAAAATACGTCATAATGGTGTATTTTAATGTAGTCTGCACCTGTGAAAATTTAAAGATTTTTATAGCAACATTTTATTAAACATTATGCACAAAATGCTGAGGTGATCTAAAGATAAAACCTAATCTAAAGATTTACCTGCCCTTGGGAAGGTCCCAGTCTAGCAGAAAGCTATGACACATACACATATATATGACAACAATTCAATAAATTAGTGATAATACAGTCACTATAGAAAACAACTGAGTTATTATCCTAAAATAATAGAGAGAGAGGCATTCTATTGTTCATCTTTGTTTTGAAGATCAGTGACATTCCAGAGTGATGTAATGACTTGCAAGTGAATTGAATTTAAGTGAGGCATAGTTGTAGAAAGTAGCATTAAAGAGTTAAAAAGTACTCTGTGAAGTTACAAGGAGGAAAAAAAAAATTGGGGAAATTTCTTGATAATTATCCTGGTATCACTGACATATTCCAAAGTAAAATTTACTTATTTTTAACTTTCAGTCATTTCTCAGTTTTGTCCAACTACTTGTGCCTTCATTTAAGTTTTTCTTGACAGAGATAGTGGAGTGATTTGCCATTTCCTTCTCCAGCTCATTCGACAGATGGGGAAACTGAAGTAAATAGGGTCAAGGGACTTGCACAGAGTCACACAGTTAGTGTCTGAGGTCAGATTTTAATTCAGGAAGATAAGTCTTCCTGATTCCAGGCTCAGAAAACTATCTACTGTGATACCTAATTCAATTCTTTAAAAGAAATTCAATTAAACCCTTATTTTCTAACTTAGTAAAAACTTTAAGAGAGATGGGCAAGGGCCAGGGAAACTGGCTTAAGTGGCTTCTCTAAGATTACACAGCTAGGATGTGTTTTGACTCTAAATTCTCCTGACTCCAGGTTTGGCACTCTATTTTCTGAACCAACTAATTGTAGCATAATTCAAATCTTTATGATCCCATGGATCATACTTCCATGGGGCATTCTTAGCAAAGTGACCAGGTATCATTTCCCCCTATTTTTGACCAAAGTTTTCCCTGAATCCTCCAACTGGAATTGATCCTCTTTGGAACTTTCTCAATAAAATAATTCTTTTCAATCACCCTACATGTGGGAGAGAAAGGCAGCAAGGTGTTATGGACAGGAAGCTGACCTTCTGGTTATGAATATATTAGTTTAATTTCTGTATTTGTCAAATTATGACCATATGGCTGGATAGGACATTCAATCTCATGGTGCTATCAAACTACTCTTAAGGATTACAAGTTGCAGAGCAGATATAAATTCCCATTAGTAGGTCAAATTTCCTCATTAGGGAATTCCCAATATCAGTGAAATCACAGATCAATCAACCCTCCCCCTCCCAATGCTTATGGAAGGCTTTGTATTGAGGTGAGAAAGGGGAATGGAAGTGGGAATGAGAACAAAGATGCCTAAGACATGATCTTTTTAAAGAGTTTTCAATTTTGTGACATTTCATTAAGGTTTATCATGTATTTTCATATTTTGTAATACCACTATTTTAGGGTCAAAAAATTTAGCTCTGCTAAACTAATTACTGTTTGACTATTTACTGGTTAAATTAACATCAAGTCTGTCCAATAAATATTTAATACAATTCAATAAATATTTATCACATACTATGGACCAAGAATTGTGCTAAAAGGTATGGATATAATTAATAATTAGAATATTAATCTAACATAAGGAACTTATAATCTCAATGAGAAGCCAACACACAAAAGGAAGAAGAAAAGCTAACAGGGTAGAGAAATATCAGAGGACAGCTTGTTCTAGAGAGCTAAAACCTGGCAGGGCAACAGATTTAAAAAGGAGTGAGCTGAAAGTTCAGTTGCTGCCTTCTATAAAGAAAGGCATTGGGAGGAGTTTGGTCTTCCACTTCTCATCCTCTAATCAGAGAGGAGAGGAGATTAAGGAAGATGTAGTCAATGAAGGCTTGAGTAAGAAATATGATGGTAAATACAGAATTTATAAGCATCACCTAACATGACTTGCATATAACATGCTTCTGCCACCATCCAAAGCTAAGCAGTTGCTATCGTGTTAATTTTACCTACAAGATACTTATCAAATCTTTCCCTGTATATCTACTTATATAACCTCTACTCATACTCTCATCAAGTGTCTATATAGTATAGTTGCTAAAATGCTTGACATTGGAAATCCTAAATTCTCATTTACTAATTGTATGATAAGCCACTTACCCACCTAGCCTCAGTTTCCTCATGGGGATAATAATATCACCTATAAAACTTGCATGGTTGTTGTAAAGATAAAATGAGATTATATAAAGTGCTTTACAAAATTTAAGGCAAAATATAAATATTTTTATAATAATCAGTGATTATTATTGTCATCTCTGACTGGGGTTGATAAAATAGCTTCCTTATTTCACTTGCTACCTTCCATTTATTTCTTCTAAATCTGCCAGATTGATGTTACAAAAATGTGTGACCACGTCATACTCCTACTCAAAAGTCTTCAGTGGTCTCCTGTTCTAAGATAGAAGAAAAACTCCTCAGTCTGACATATAATCCCCTAATTGTTCCCAGATACTTTTCTATTTTTATTTCACGTTACTCTCCTTTATCCATCATATATTCTAGTAAAACTAATCTGCTAACTTTCTCTGAATGTGACTCTCAGTCTTCCACTTCTGCTTTTAAACAAATGGATTCCTATTTTTGAAATGCATTCCATTCAACTCTTTATCTCCTAATATCTTTTGTCATTATTCCAAACATAGCTTTGATGCCCCTTCCTACAGAAGGACTTTTCTCATTCCCTCTGTTATTAGTACCATCTATTGACATTACTTCCTCTTACTTTGGGTAAATTTTGTATTTACTTCCATGCTTTATGAATCTCTACCTCATCCCCCCCCCAGGAAAAACTCAAATTCCTTTTATTTTTTTTTTATTTTTGCATCCTCAATATGTGGCACAAAATTTTTCACATAGTAGAATCTGAATAATATTTCTTGAATGGAATTTTTTTTAATAACCTCCCTTTCCCACTGGCTCTTATCTCTTCAGATTGACATTTTCCACTTACTTTGCTATTCACTCAGATGCCATGGCCTTCCCTGATGCCCTCAACCTCTCCTTGAGTTGGAAATATTGTTTTATACCCTAATTTGTTCTCAGAGCACTTTATAAGCTTTCTTAAATCATTATCACTTTTTAAATCACTGTACATATTTTATTGCCATATCTCATTTCTCAGTAAATCATAATCAATCAACCAACATTTTTTAAAGAACCTACCATATATCCCAGGCTCTGTGTTAAACTGAAGATATAAAAGAGCCATAAAACACTCTCTGCCCTCAACGACTTACAATTTCCTGTTGAAGGCAAAGATTATCTTTTCCAAATTTCTGGTTTAGTCTAGTGCCTAGCACAATATCCTCATATAATAAGTTTCTAATTAATGAATGAATTAATGAATGAAACCAATACTCACTATGCTACTTCATACTACAACTTAAAAGTGGGAGATTGTTTTAAAATTAATTACTAAAATCATATCATCCTAAATCCATTCATTTGATTCAAGAAATGTTAACCAATGGGGGCAGCTGGTTGGCTCAGTGGACTGAGAGCCAGGCCTAGAGATGGAAGGTCCTGGGTTCAATTCTGGCCTCAGATACTTCCTAGTTGTGTGATCCTGGGCAAGTCGCTTAACCCCCATTGCCTAGCCCTTACCACTCTTTTGCCTTAGAACCAATGCACAGTATTGATTCTAAGACAGAAGGTAAGGGTTTAAAAAAAGATAAGATGAATGGATTTAGGACTCCACAGAACATCATGCCTCCCCTAGAGCTGATAATCTGAAACCTCATCACAATCTATCTCAATTTCCATAGATAGTTCTTTCCTCTGATTGGAGGGCTTGAGGATGGAGTGATAGATTTTTCTCGGAATTTTCAGAACTTTCCAGGTAGTCCTTTTCTAATTCCATGGAACTCCATGTCCCTGACCTAGGTACCTTATTGGTGTTCCCCTCCTCATTTCCAATTTCCTTTTGTGTTATGTCTTCCCCTGTTAGACTATAAGGACCTTAAGAATTGAAGCTGTCTTTTTTCTTATTTGAATTCCCAGAGCTTGACAAAGTACCTGTCTCATAGCAAATGCTTAATAAATGTTTATTGAACTGAATATCTGAAGTACTGTCATCTGGGAAAAGGAGATTATTTTGCTTTGCCCTATAGAACAGGATCAGAAGAAATGTGAGGAAATCATAGCATTCAGTATAATCTTTATATACACCAACATATATATATATATTTATATATGTATATATAAAAATATACATAAAATATATTTAGGTAGCTTAAATAGTGTTAAGTGGACTTTACAATATTCTACATTAACAATAAAAACAAAAATTTATAATAATAAATATATTAATAATAGTGATTATTATATGTATATAACAATATAATAAGAATTATATTGTTATAATAATAAAATGATTTTTTACTAAGTCATCTACAGCTATCATCTCATTTGTGCTATTATGCTTATTTTACAGAAGAGGAAATTGAGGCTGAGAAAAATTAACACAACTGATAAGTACCTAAGAAGGGTAGAATTTGAACATACAGAGTTCATCCTGATGCCTAAACCAGGACTTTATCAACTATGTTAATCAAGTTACTGTCTACTACTCAATAACCACATCAAACAACCTAGCCTCAGTCTATTATTTGACTACTACCTTATTTATTCTCACCCTAAGGCAAATAGGGTTTTAAAGCAAAGTGTATATTCTGATATTTTCTCATGAATTATTAAAATTGTAACATCTCATTAAGTAACCAATTTGTTCTGAGTCCCAACTCCAGTTTATTAAGTATTGTTTCTTAATCTTGCTCATCTCTCTCACAATCAGTTCCTAGTTTTAAATGTACATCAATGTTACTGGCTATTCAATTTATTATGAATGTGACAAGTAATAAAATAAAGACAAATAATTCCTTTAAATGTATCAGTTATGAGAATGATCACTTTCACAGTCATCTCTAAGCAAACTCTCTGAAATCTGTCCCAACAATTCAGTTTTTTTGGGTTGTCACTTAGTCTCTTCCCAGGAATTCTTTCTGTTGTTTCTTCAGAAGTTAAGAGTTAAACTCAATTCTCCTAGGAAATGTTTCTTCAGACTCTTTCTCCATGACAGGTAAATCACTTAGTCTCTCGGGAAAGAAGTTCTCTTAATACTTTCTCTGTGTCCTTAATCAGTCTCTATCCAGCCATTACATCAAAATAGACTCCAGAGTGACAGTTAAGCTGGCATTCTTCTCACAGACTCCTCATGGATGACACTTAACTAACTCTCCAAGATTCTAGTTTCTCTTAAAGATATAGTAACAATATTCACAATCTCTTTGGGAAATGCTATTGAAACGTGTTATTGAAGAAAAAGAAAAGTATTCCTACCAATTAGAGCCACCTAAACATGTAATGAATGGGCTAGCTCCAGAAGACAAGATATTCATTCATTTACACTGGAGGGATGATGTCAGGAAGATTCTATTCATATTCAAGTAGGGGTTACCTGGGATGATCTTTGGAATCCTTTCTAGACATGAGATATTGTGATTTGCAAAATTCACAATTATTAGGCATTCACCATGTGAAGAGCATTATGCTAAGTTCTAGGGAAAGATATAAAGTTTAGGTAAGATACTGCCCTTGCCTTCAAGTTTATAGCCGAGTAGGAGATAGGATATAAACCTACATAATTATGTATGATAGTAAACGATAATTACATTGAAAATAAATAAAACAATATCTTCATTGCAGGTCATTAATAATCTCTGAGTCAAAATAACAATTAAGAAGGTTGCTTTTGACAAGGATAATGGAGAAATCTACTAATAACAGAAAATATTCTGAAACCTGAGGAAAATAAAGTTGGTTAAGAAGATGTTATTTGAGGAGAATTGTATTTCTGGATCATGGTTTAAAATAAAAGAATGATGGGCTCCACATCTAACAAGGGCTAACAAAAATGTAATCATTTGAGTCTTAAAAACTAATAAAAATTATTTAGCTGCAAAAGAAAAGGGAAAGGAAAAGGAAAAGAAAAGGGAAAGGAAAAAGCTTCCTATTTATAGTTACCAAACTAGATAATATGGAGAGTAGCTACAGTGTAAGAAGGAAAGCAGTAAAGAAAACTTGTGAAAGTAATTCATAGGAGACAATTGAAAAGAGAGATCCAACAATTAAACTTTAGCTAATTATACTAACATACACAAATCATGATAATAGGATAACAGATAATAGGACCTTGTTAGTATTCCTGAGACTTGGTGAAATGACAACCATGTTTGAAATTTGGCTCTAGAAGGATATTATTTAAAAGGATCAAAGGAGATTGAATGGGATGGGAAGGCAGTCAAAAGTAGCACTATATATCAAAAAGATAACATCAAGTAAGAAATTCTAGGAAATCATTTGAAGGGAGCATGTATAGAATTTGAGTATAAGTCAATGGAGGCATAAAAGGCAACCATATTGTCATCAGAATATTCTATGGGCAACCTGGATAGAAAGAGGAAGGGAGGGAGGTAATGGAGGAAGGGAGGAAAGAAGGGAAGGGAGGGAGGCAAGGAAGGAAGGGAGGGAGAGAGGAAAGAGGAAAAGGAATGTTTGGTAGCCAAGAGTCTCTATAGCTTCTTTCAGAATAGACCATGCCAGAATAAACTCATTTTCTTTTCCGACAGTTTTAGTAGATTGCTAGATCAAAGGAATGCCAGAGAAAGAGATGACCTAGATTTTTTAGCAAAGCATTTGATATACTTGCTCATTCAATTCTTGTGAGTAAGATGGAGAGACACAAGGCAGATGACAGTACAGTTAGATGGATTTCTGACTGGTTGAATGATCAAATGCCCAAATGTATTCATTAATGGTTGCATGTCAATATGGAAGTATGTCAACTGTGGAAGGATGGAGCCCCAGAGATCAATTCTGGGTCAGATACTCCTTAGGATTTTTAACAGTAAGTTGAACAAAAATGAAGATAAAATAGTCATCAAACTTACAGATGATACAAAGCTAGGAAAGATCATTGACATATTGGATGACAAGGAAAAAATGTTAAAAGGTTTGAACTTTGAACCAAATTCACTAATTAAATAAAGAAAAATATCTCATATTTATGGTAAAAAAATCAATTTACAAATATATTATGGGTGAGAAGTATCTATGTAGTGTTCTACCTGGAAAATATCTTGGAGTTTTAGTGATCTGAAAGCTCATTATGGGTCAATATCACAAAAACGTAAAGAGCTTAATTATGTTGAGAAACACAGAGTCTGGAAAGAGAAAAATGAGCATCCTGCTATCCTCTATACTAGGAAGACCTCATTGTATCCAGTTCTGTGTGCCACATTTTAAGAAGACATTGATGGACTGGAGATCATACAGAACAGGGAGACCAGGATGATGAAGGACCTTGAAAGCATGCTATATAAATATTGCTTGAAGAAACAGGGAGTGTTTACCCTGAGAAAGAAAAGGTTCAGTTAGGACATGATAACTATAAGTATTTAAAGAGCTAACATGTGGAAGAGGGACGTTTCCTGACAGTTAATTGCTATCCAAAAAGAGAATTGAATGCCTAGCTTCAAAAGGTGGAGTGAACTCTCCCACATTAGAGACTCTCATGTAATGACTGGATAACCTCTTCAGTTCAGGTATTTGGGGATCTTTTTGGCAGATAGTATTAGTGTCCGTTGTGAGAAATGCTTTTTTACACATTACCAGGAAGACAAAGACAATAGGCAAAATAGTCTTTTCCCATAAGGAACTTGTTAATATTTAGTAAACTGTTGCTTAGGTCAGAGATGCATTAAATGCACTAAAAGTCCAATATGGAGACTAAGTGGTTCTCTTATTTGTAGGTTCATAGACTTAAAGTTGAAAAGGACCTTAGACACGGTAAAGTTCAACTGTTTCATTTTATAGATGAGTAGCCTGAGACCAAGAGAGGTCAGGCAAAGCATCTAGAATCTCAAAAAGTGGGACTAGAACACAAGTCCCTTTATTCTAGGTTCATCATCCACTCTACTGTTCCAAGGGACTACTGTGTCTCTGGGCTTTAAAGAATAGGTAAAAGAATAGAATAATGTCATTTAGGATAGAAGGAGCAACCTAAGCAAAATCACACCCCACAACAATTGGAACAGAAGAACCCAACTGAAGTGCTAGAATTCCTTCATTTCTGTATAGTAGGTGGGTCAGTTACAAATGAGAGTTTGACCTAACCATAAACACTGACGCAGAGCATAAAGCACTTTCTTTTCAAGATGAAAATTGATTACCTTGAAAGGTAGTTAGTGTTCATATAATTGGAATAAACTTTTGAAGTAAAACTCAAATCACTTTAGTGATAGACTCAGTCTTAAATTAAAGACATCAGCTATACCCTACAGCAGCACTGACAGGCTTTTTCAGGATTGTGTGCCCAAATTGCACCTTCAAGCCACCTGTGAGCTCCCACATTATCCCAAAGAACAGAGGAAAGAATTGCTTGCATTGGGCCACTGGACAGAGGGATGGGGCATGCAAAATATATCCTCAAGCATAGTGGTAATGGGGAACAGAGGCACCCCCTCCATGTTGCCAGGGCATGCGTGCCACATCTTCACCAACATGGCCCTAGGGTAATATCAAGTTCCCAGAGCAGTTTATATAATTCCCATTCAGAGAAGATGAAGGAAGGGGATCTACTTATGCAAAAATATTCATAGTGGCTCTTTTTGAGGTGGCAAAGAACTGGAAACTGAAAGGAAGTTCATCAGTTTGGCAACGATTGAGTAAGTTGTGATATACAATTGTAATGGAACAGTATTGTGTCATAAGAAATGATGAACAAGATAACCACCAAAAAATCTGAAAGGACTTAAATGATGCAAAGTCAAGTGAATAGAAATAGGAAAATATTTTACACAGTAACAGTAATAGTGTATGATTATTGATTGTGAATGACTTAACTTATCAAACAATGCAAGTATCCAAGACAACTCAAAGGAACTCATGATGAAAAAGGCTATCCACACCACCATAGAAGGAACTGATAGAGTCTGAATGCACATTGAAGCATGTCTTTCTTCACTTTATTTTCTCCATGAATATATTCCTCTAGTGCAAAAGATGTGTCTTGTTTCATGAAATATGTATTGCATATTAATGTAAAATCTATATCTTGTTACCTGCCATCTTAGGGAAGGGAAGACATGGAAGGGATACAATAATAATAAGAGCCAGTGTATATTCGGCAGGAGGGGAGAGCTCCAAGGGAGTCTCATCTCATATAGACTCTCTCTATCTCCCCTCCATTCCTAACATTGGTGGCTGGCTCTCTTTAATCTTATAATTTTGGCAGAACCAACTTAGGTAAAGAGCCTAAATAATTCTGAGGGGAAAAAAGCCTCTGTTTGAACCAGATGGCAGCCATTTTTCTCCTACCTGGCTCGCCAAAATTATAACAATAATAAGAGCCAGGAATTAATGTTATGATAGAAGGGGAGACTGAGAGAGTCTATGAGGTGTGCCATTCTCTTCTAGCTCTCCCCTCCTGAGCTGAATATACACTGCCAAGACTCTGAGGAGGTATTACCCTGAAACTGGGTGACCTGGATGGTCGTGCCACCCCACAGGAGTTGGGGGTGAGGCTTCCCTTTAAGATGAGGTATTGAGTACCCCAAACCAATTCTGAATGAAGGTGGGGTTCACACAAGCCTCCCCTGAGGTCAGCTAACTTCACAGCGGGTGGTCTGGCTTCAAGATGGAGGCAGCCAGACCAAGCTGTGATTCTCCTCCCCCTCGTCTCTCAGGCACTCTGGAACACTATCTGACTAATGAATGTCTTTTATTAATATCAATATAGGGATTGGCAAAAGGGGTGAAGGGCAGAGGGATTCTGGGGTGACCCCTTCTCCATTTCTATGGGGTCCATCACTTGGGTGGGAAACTTTGGGGTTCCCACTCCTAAGAGTCTCCCCTCACCTCTTCTCCTTCAGTTTCTATTTCTGTTTCCTATTTCTATCCTTTTCTACAGTTGCAAGTCAAACTGGAAAGGGTCTCTCAGCAAGGTTGGATAATGGGGGATGGAGCCTAAGAAATCGCTCCCAAAATGGAATCCAAATACTTAGCTAACTCCATGGTTGAAGTCTTTCCAGGTGAGAAGCGATGGGATGCCTTTGACCAGGGAATAGGGGTATTAATGACCAAAGAGAGATCCTCAGGAAGCCCTCAGCTGGATCCGAGCTGAGATGTCCTCCTCCCTCTCTCAGTTGTCCACTGGAAGTCCTTCTCCTTCTTCCTCCTCCGGAGAATTACCCAGAATTCTCTCTGGTCCCAACTGTCAGTAACTGTTTCTTCTGGCTCTTTTTGTCCCATCACCCATCCTTATAGGGAGAGAGCATGGATTATGAAATGTCAAAACATAATTATTAAAAATTAGTTGACATGTAATCTGGAAAATAAATTAATAATCAATAAAAATTTAAAATCAAGTAGATTTCAAACTGGCCAAAAAACTCAACTATTGCTCTCCTAAATGGCAGATCTTTGTCTATTGTACAACCATTCATCATGAAATTAGAGATGTTCACAATTACTAATATTGACATTCTCAATTAAATGAAATTAGAAGGCATAAGGAAGTTAACACTAAATGATAAGAAGCAAGTTCTCTTTCAAAAGGTAACTAGAGATGTTGTCCAGGATTGATTTCATCATGTACCCAAAGGCAAAAAGAAATGGTTTCATGGAAGGTTTAATCATCATTTCTTACAATGCTTATAATGAATAGAGTAAGAAGATCAGAATGAAGATAGTTGCAATTTGTGGACCAACATTGATGGTAGAGCATAAAAATGTAGGAAAGTCATGTGAAAAACTAGAACAGATGCTTCACACCCAGTAAATGAATATCTTATTTTTCAAAGACCTCTATATAAATATTGAAAGAAGGTAGGATAGTATTAATAATAATAATAATGAAAAATATGGATTAGGAATTTTAAAATGAAATAGATCAATTGCTTAAAGACTATCCAAAAAGTATAACCATGTAGATCATGAATGTTCTCTTCAAGAAGAGAGTCAAAAGGCACAAACTAAGATGAGCCCCAGACAACACCAAACAAAAAATGCAGTTGAGTAGATATTAGACAGACAGAAAATAATTCACTATTGATGTAGGAATCATTTCTAAATCAGCCATCTCTTTGTGAGAGATCAGTGGGGACAAGTAAGTTTGAAGAAGTATTTTCTATAACTGAAAATATTCTCAAAATTTTATTACTGCTATGTAGAAAACCCAAGAATCCCCTTGGTTTATTATTTGTTGATTCATTTTTAAAAATCATTTGGATTTAAAAAATCATCTGGAAAATATAAGAATTGGTATAGAAGATCACATTTAGGAAACGTAATTAGAAATATAGAAACTCATGATAAAATAAAATAAAAATTTTAAAAGGGAGGAATACCAGTAAGGAAGCTTTCTGCTGCATGTCTGCCCACCTAACATGAAAGGATCTGAATCCCTCAAGAAGTCTGGTAGATTCACTACAGATTTATGAAAGGACTTGATGAGTAGCACATAGAAATTCTGGTTTGCAATCTGCTCTTTTTGAATCAGAAGATTTGGGTTCATTGTTAAATAATTTTGTGACCAGGAGCAAGTCATTTCCTTGCCTTAGTTGCTTTGTCTTGCAAAATAAGAACTGTAATATTTACACTACTCATCTTTACCAGGAATTCTGTAACAAAAAATTAAATAAAGCATCACACAAATAAAATCTTATTAGGATTCTATGTTCTCCTGGAATTGTAAGTAAATTTATATGTATGACTAGGCCTAGACTATACCTTTAAGCCATGCTTTGTCCCAAATTGGTGATTTTCTTCCTCATTCTCAAAGATCTCTTTGGGGGGGGGGGGATAAAATGACATAACCTATTCAGTTGCTTTTTCCAGTGTTCAATAACCTTCAGTGACAGGGAATCCTTATGGAGCTAACCTAAATTTCACTGGTAACAATTTATTAAACCCCTTTCCTCCAATTCTGTAAGCAATTGTCTTACTCAAGATAACAAAATCTCAATCTTCAATCTCTCCCTCTCCATCTCACTCCTAGATCTCTCTTCCTCTCTCTTTGGCTTCTGTTTCTGCCTCTTGGTTTTTGTCTGTCTTTCTCCTTCCTCTCTCTTTTTTTCTCTCTCCTCCCTCCCCAGCCCTATCACACACATAAATATAATCACACAAATACATAACCACAAAATCAGCAGGCGTTTGGCCAGCATGTGCTATGGGCCAGGCATTCTGCTAGGCACTAGAGCTGCCATAAACACGCATCCTCCCTGCTCTCCAGGAGTTTACACTTTGACAGGGGAGATGGCACATACATATATAGGGATATGCATGAATCACAAGACCAAGGTAAGCTCAGATGGGAAGACCCGGGAGCTGCAGAGATCAGGAAGGGTCTTCTCAGAGGGTAGTACTTGAGCCCTAGATCTTGGTGACTGTGTGATCTCTTCAGTACAGGAATCTTCTTCTAGTCATGTCAACTGCATCTCCCAACTCATCTACAACTGTTTTTGACAATAGATAAGTATTAAGGATTTTCCCGAAATACACTTTTTGCCTGGGATCATACACATACAGGAATATCTAATACAGGATTCTGGACCCAACTCTTCCTGCCTCCAAGCCCAGTAATCTATGCTTTAATATGTTTCATTATTGTCAGGCAATAAACATTTACACATGTATATGTATTGAAAAATCTGTTGAAAAAATATATATACACAATTACACACAGTAGAAAGTGGCTTGTGGGGGCTCACCAAGTTTAGAGGATATCTTAAAGATCTAACTAAACTCTGCCTAGAATTGTATGACCATAAATTTGTAAATCATGTGCTTTTTGGGGTTTTGGTTTTGTTTCCTTTTTTTAACTTTACAATAGTTTAAAATATATCAATCAGTTTTCTATGGAAAACTGTCAAAATGCACATGATCATAGGATTTAGAGAAGGAAGAAGGTCTTTTAAAGATCCATTAGTCCAGTCCTGTGATTTTACACAGTAGAAACCTGAGAGTCTAAGCAGGGAAGCCATTCACCCAAAGACAGAGTGGGAGTTGTTGAAAGAGGTCTGGTTCTGGCCCAGGTCCTCCAAACTGAAATGCATTATTCTTTCCAGTATGCCCTGCTGCATCTAAGCATAGTCAAAAGTCTTAGTAATATAGACACACTTAAGAAAAAATTCTGGCTGCAGAAGTCACTTCTTATCACTCCCAAAAATGTCTTTATCCTAGTCTTCAATCCAGAACAAACAGAAGGAAAATTAGAGCCAGACTTTCCAGTTCTATAAATTCAGGTTCATGTCTTATTGTATAAGATTTCCCTCCAAAGAAGTGGAGAAAAAACGCTAGAATTCAAAATAAAAAGAGAAACTAGTCATTAAGCTACAAAGGACCTTAGATTTTAAGTAGTTAATAAATATTTTGTGCCAGGCACTGTGCTAAGTTCTGGGAGGGTATAAATACCAAAAATAAAGATAGTCTGTCCTCAAGGAACTTATAATCTAATGGTGGAAGACAATACACAAAAGGAAATTTAGAAGAGGGACATGGAGGGATGAATATGGTTGGGCTAAGCCATAGTGGGAAATTCAAAAAGGCCCAAAATGAATGCTTCCAGAGAAGACAAAGAAGTATAAAATTAGTTCAACTGGGAGGGAAATGAGGAGACATCTGAGATGTTCCTCTCCTTAATCTGTTTATTATTTTTATACTTTAACTATTGTTATAATAATATTATTGTATATATAATGTATAACATATTATTATTTTACAATATAATAATTGTTATATTAATCCTTAATTCTCAATCCTATTCCTCTCCTTAAATGGAGGATTTTATGGTTCTATCCTAATCAGAGGTGGAGAGGGACCTGGAGAATAAAGAAATAGAGAGATGAGATTTATAGGGCAAGGTATATTCTAAAGAGAGAAGAAACCTCACCTGGAGCCCAGGAAGTCCTTGTTGTCTCACTTCTAGTGATACACTCAGGGCAGCTTTTGCCCAAAGGTGGTTTCCATGTAAGCCAACCATGCAAAGTTCTAAAACAAGTGATTCAGCCTGAATTCCCATAGGACAGCTGATAAACCCTTGATCCTTAATGCTCTGGGAGGAGGAAAATTGTGACAAGAAAAAAAGCATGGCTGGAATTAATGGATGGTCTGTGATATTGGGGGAGGACTAAAAGGAAAGGTGGAGTGGACCCAATGATTGCTCAGGAAGAAAACTTGTCAACCTAAATTTCAATATTCTAATACAAAAGACCAATCTTAATGCCTTACCTACTGATAGAAGAGATATTAAAACATGGAACATGAAAACTGGAATTCCCCTTAGAATACATGATTTATTGTTATTGGTTTTATATCATATTTTTTCCAGATGACATGTAGATACAATTTTAATAATTTCTGATAATTTTGTGATCCATGTTCTTTCTCTCCCTCCCTCTCACCCTTCCCTGAGACAGAAGGTAATGAGACATAGGTTGTACATGTGCTGTCATGTAGTACTTATTTCTATGTTCTTCATGTTGTGAAAAAAGACACATCATACTAGAGAAAAATTCATGAAGGAAATAAAACAAAGAATGGTATGGTTCAAACTGCATTCAGACTCTGTAAGTCTTTTGTGTCAGTGATTAGACATTTTTGTCCTGAATCCCTTGGAGTTGTTTTGGATTTGCGTTGCTAATAATAGTTAAACCATTCACAGTACATTCTTACTATGACTATGCACAACATTCTCCTGTTCTGCTTACTTCCCTTTGCATCACTTCATATACCTCTTTTAAGGTTTTTTCATTTCTTATGGCACAAAAGCATTCCATTACAATCATATATCACTACTTGCTCAGGCATTCCCCAATTGATGGACATCCCTTTGGTTTCTATTCTTTGCACAAAAAGAGCTGCTAGAAATATTTTTATATAGGTTGGCCCTTTTCCCCAATCTTTGATCTCTTTGGGATATAGACTTAGTAGTGATATACCTGAGCCAAAGGAGATACAACATTTTATGGTCTTTTGAGCCTGAGAACATAGGATTTTAGAGCAAAGAATGTAGAATATTTGACATAAAAATCCTTTAATGAATATTACCAAACTTATTTAGCCTCAGAATACTATTAGACATTTAAAATAATGATAATCTAGGCAAAGAATAGGCATAAATGAGCTGAATGTCCCAGATATATTCTATGTAGATTTTCTGAAGGACCTCAAAAGAGGTTGAAAACTAGTCAGTGAGTGATGATAGAGGGAGGTCTTTAACAAGGTGCTCTGAGATTGGTTTTTTGGTCCTCTACTGTTCAACACTTTTAGCAGTGGCTTTTGTTGTCGTTCATTCATTTCAGCTGAGTCCAGCTCTTTGTGATCCCAATTAAGATTCTTGTTCTGTTTTTGTAAAAGACCATTAAGCAATTTGTCATTTCCTTCTCCAGCTCATTTTACAGATAAGAAAATTGAGGCAGAGTAAAATGACTTGCCCAGGGTCACATAGCTAATAAATGTCTGAGGCCAGATTTGAACTCAGGTTTTTCTGAATCCAGGCCAGGCACTCTATCCACAGCATGACATCACCACCCTATCAATGGCTTAGGTTGAAGACATTCATGGAATATGATGGAGCATTTGTCAGATGTGTTCTAGACCTATAACTTGAAAGAACAGATAACTTGTTGGATAACAACAGAAGTGGGATATAAAACAATATTTTAGCACAGAATAATTAAATAAAACACGTGAAATTAAACTTAAGAGGAATAAATGTGTTTAATATCCCATGCCTGACCTGAAAAAAATACATTTTTATAAAATTGAATAATGTATACAAATTACTAAGTGTTTATTGTACTCTTAGAGGACAGAAAGGCAGGACAGTAGTTCATTTGATCAAAATCTGGGGTGCTTTTAGTAGACCACCAGCTCAAAGTGAGTGGGCAGTGTAATGTGGAAGCCACAAATGTTCATGCAGCCCTGGGGTTCATTCATAGAAGTTTAGCAGCCAAAGGAAACGAGGTAATGAGCCCCCTGTGCTCTGCCCTCTACAGACCCAGATGCCTTCCTTCTAGGAGCCACATTTTAGTGATCATAGAGTCTAAAGCCAAATTAGACCCTAAAAATCATCCAGTCCACTCCCAATTCCTATTTGACATATGAGGAAACTACAGCTAATAGACAAGAAGTACTTTGCTATAGATTACACAGCTAGTTTATAAATGGCAGATCCAGATCCCAAACCTAAATCTCCTTCGCTGACCGGTACTCATTTAATAAGACCCAGAAGCTAAAATTAAACAGCAAAATGAACAGTTATTTGTCAGTCTTTCAATCACTGGTGCTATCTCTATGTATGGGGGGGGGAAAGGGTACAATTAGATTTCTGTGAGCTGGCAAAACCTGAAAATGATTAATGGGCAGCAATGGTTATACCCATGTGAAATATTGAAAGAAATGGAAACAAAACCCCCAAAGAGCTGGACTTGCCAGCTGGGTTGGCAGGATTCTGAGGGACTTTTACTAGCCCTTTTCATAGATGAATAAAGAAAAATTAAAGTTATGTTGGAGGGAAATTTATACTTCATGAATATTTCATTACTATGAAATAGGCTTAATGAGATGCTCCATATTTCATACCTTATGATATTGAACATAACAGACAACAGTAATAAAGCGTGAATTCCTATTACCCTTAACTCTTTGACATCTGGTAGCTTGCAAATCCCGGCATTTTCAATTGTGGCTTTAATACATTATTTCCTAGTCCGTGGCACCAAGGAGTTAACTCTTATACCTTAACATACAGCAATTTATAAGGAAGAAGAACATTGACACGCAGGAGCCCATTTAGGGAAGGATAAACAGGAGGGTTCAGACCTTAAGATATTGCCATAAGAGAATTGGTTTGCCATTTAGTATCTTCAATTCTCTTCCAAACTCAGCTCAAACACCAGCCTCAAATGAGGTCTTTCTGGTAACTGACACCCCTCTCAAAAATAACCTTGGATTTATTTTGCATGAAATTTTATATAAACATACTTATGTGTATGGATAAATACATATATATTTGTATATATTTACACGAGGAGAGAACAAGAAAAGCACTTGTTTTCTCCACCTATACATATAAGCTCTCTAAAAAAGAATTCTTTATTCCTTTTTTTAAAATCCCCCACTAAATTAAATTTAAAAAAGGAATAAAGAATCTCTTTTTACAGCTCCTTAAAGGCAGACACTGTTTCTTTTTTTGTCTTTGTATCTCTAACTCATAGCACCAAATGTGGTGCCTAGTCAATGCTTAATAAATAATTGATTGCTTAAAAGAGAAGGGGGCAGATAGGTGACTCAGCGGATTGAGAATCAGGCCTAGAGATGGGAGGACCTGGGTTCAAATCTGACCTCAGACACTTCCTAGCTTTGTGACCCTGAGCAAATCACTTAAGTCCCATTGCCTAGCCCTTACTGCTCTTCTGTCTTGGAACCAATACATAATATTTATTCCAAGACAGAAGGTAAAGGTTAAAAAAGATAAAAAAAGAAAATGCATTTCTATGAATTTCTAATATACTTGAAAGCATAATGTTCCATTTAAAAAGAAAGTAAAATAAAAAAGAAGACTTAGGTGGGATGAGAGAGCTGTTTTTTTAAGGATTTGGAAGAGCTGGAGTATAGAAAAAGAATTAGAATGGTCCTGCTTATTTACAGAGATCAGAGCCAGAAGTAATCAGTGATGAATTTCAGAGATACAAATTTAGGCTTATCAGGAAAAAAACCTTGCTAACGATTAGAGGTGTCTCAAAGTGGAATGAATTCCTTCATGAGGGAGTGGGTGCCTCTCACTGGAAGACTTCAAATGGAAGCTACATGACCACTTGTTATTCATGTTGTAAATGGGATTCTTTGCTTTGGATATTTCATTTTTTGTGTTTCTAATAGGTATGGGTTCAACTAGATGGCCCTCTGAGGTTCTTTCCTTCTCTGTGATTTCAAGACAGAGAAAATTTCATCTCCTGATGTCTATTAAAAATATACTAGATTGCCTCAAGAAGAAGAGATCTGCATTTTACAATAAGCCTTCTAGTACAAGCTTTGTCAAGGATGCTCTAGAGAGAGGTCCTTCTCAGGAAAGATTTCTTCACATGTTCCTTTTGAATTAAGGGGGCTGACTTCTGGGTTAAGATGGCTACAGAGTGGAAGCAGGGCTCTTAACTCTCCTGACTGATCGATACATGATAACTGAAAAGGACACAAAAACCAAATCCAGATGAATGAAGGGACCCCACAATAGGTTGCAGCATTAAAGGTACATGGGATTTGAGCATCTCCATGCTATTAAGGTGTGAAATAGCTCTCACTAAAATGCGAGCTGATCAATCCACCCCACCCACCCCACCTATAGTGCCAAAGCCAGTGCACAAGAGCTAGAACAAGTATGGGGCATTCACTAAGTCACTAAGTTCTTGGCAGCTACATGGGACCACCAAGGGCTGGCTCTTGACTGCATCAAGACGTAAGACCCCAAGAGGCTAAAGAAAGCAGACTTTGAACACAAACCTTGAGCATAGACCTTGGGAGGAGACCTAGAGCAGAGGGGTGCCAGACTGTGGAAGCAGAGCCCTGAGACTCTTAAAGGAACCTCAGGCAGAGGATCAAGTAAGGGGACCACCAAGAAGCTTGACCCTGAGAACAACTAGACATGAGACTCCAGGAGCCTAAAGAGAGCAGACCTTGGGCACAAGGATAAAGCTGACAGGGGCAGGACTGCGCTGTGACTCAGGCAAAAACTGCTCCACAGCTCAATAGGCAGAAAGCCTGCCCACCACACCCAGACTTCTGACTGAGAAAGAAAAGCAGCATAATAATAATGGCAAGCATTGCCCAAGAACTAACAAAGAGAAAGAACAAAAGGAAAGCATTAACATTTGATAACTTTAAAAATCCAGACAACAGAGCAGACAGCAGAGGAGGACAAACAAGGAAACACATCCAAACCCTCCCAAAAAAATGAAAATTGGTCACAAGCTTTTGAAGTGCTCAAATCTGAGATCATGAGAAAGATGGAAGAGATTTGGCAAGAAAAGTGGGAAATAACTCAAAAGGAAATTAATATTTTAAAAGACAGAAACTCCCAATTAGAGAAAGATGCCCCCAAATCAAAAGAAATGATAAGCAAATGGGAGAACCAAATGAAACAGCAGGAAACCATGAAAAACAGGATAGACCAAATCAAAAAGGGAAATCAAAAGATTTTAGCAGAAAACCAGTCTCTAAAGGCCAGAATTGGGCAAGTAGAAGCCAATGATCTTGCAAGACAGCAAGAACTAATGAAGCAAAGTCAAAAGAATGACAAAATAGAAGGAAACATAAAACATCTCACTGAGAAAATGACAGATCAAGAAAACAGGTCTAGAAGAGACAATTTGAGAATCACTGGTCTTCCTAAAAATCAGAAATTAATAGAAATTTGGACACCATACTAAAGAAATTATCAAAGAAAACTGACCTAATGTTCTTCAACAAGAGGACAAAAATAGATATTGAAAGGATCCATAGATCACCCTCTATACAAAACCCTCAAAAGTCAACCCTGAGGAATATAATTGCCAAATTCAAGAGCTTCCAAGTTAAGGAAAAAATATTAAAAGAAGCCAGAAAGAGATAATTCAGCTATCAAGGAGCACCAATCAGGATTACACAGGATCTGGCAGCCTCAAAAATAAAAGACCACAAGTTGGGAATATGATATTTAGAAAAGCAAGGATCACCTACCCATCAAAACTGACTATAAACTTCCAGGGGAAGGTATGGGACTTCAACAAGAAGAGACCACATCTAACTGGAAAGTTTCATATTCAACCACAAAAATTAAGAGAAACATGAAAAGGTAAATAAGAAACAGAGGGGAAAGAAAGAAAACTCTTATTTTTAAATTTGCTTCTTTAAGGGTTTCAATAAAATCAAATTATTTGTATTCCTACATGGAGTAATTTTGTGTAATTTTTTAAAAAATTGTATTCACTATTATAGTAATTAGAAGAATTATTCATAGGGAGAGGTTGGAGTACTAAATGCTCTAAGACAATGATGGGCAAACTTTTTAAAGAGAGGGCCAAATGAAAGAAAATGCTCATATGTCAGTCTGTTTCTAAGACAACTTTTTGAAAGTTTCATTGTATTATATCCTACTCCTTGTATTCATCAGATTAGGAATAATGTTGTGCGGCCAGATAGAACATTTCAGGGGGCTGCATCTGGCCTGTGGGCCATAGTTCGCCCATCACTGGTCTAAGATGATACGGGGGGAAAAAGGGAGATGTGAATAGAAGATGGCACCAAGAAAAACTTGAATTAATAAGAAAAATAGGATAATCTATACCACACAAAGAGGGCATGGGAAGGGGAAGGGATGAATACTATTATAAGAAGGAGAGGAAGAGAGTGCTAATAGGTAATACTTAAACCTTACACTCAGAGGAATTACTCATGAGAGGGAAGAGTAGCTATATCCATTGAGATATAGAATTCTATATAACCCTACAGAGAAAGTCAGAAGGGCTAGACGAAGGGGGACAGTGGGGTGGGGAGTTCAAAAAGGGAGGGGAAGAGAGTGGGGAGGATATTCATTAGGCCTTAAAAATAATAAGAGGAGAACAAAAAGGGAGCAGTTGGAAAGGGAAGTAAACTAAGGGAGGAGAAAAGGAGGACTGATTTAAAATAAATCACTGTTACAAAAGTAAATAGTGTAAGAAGATAGAGCAGAACTAGAAGAGGATATCAAAATGTTGGGGAATACACAGCTGATAATTATAAGTCTGAATGTGAATTGGGATGAATTCACCCAAAAAACAGAAGCAAATAGCAGAGTGGATTAGAAACTAAAATTCTACTATATGTTGTCTACAATCTTCAGCTCCTGCCAGCTTTGCCTGACCAAGTCTCTTCTTTACTAATTAAATTAAATCCTCCACTTTCCCTACAACACTTTCAAGGTAGATTTCTGTGTTGCTGTTGTCTTGGGCATCTTCTCTGGCTATCCTCCATGTCTGGAACACTCTCCTACCCTCTTCATCTCTGCTTCCTAGTTTCCCCAGAATCCTTCAGGTCCTAGTTAAAATTTCATTTTCTGCTAGTAATCTACTCCTTAACCTTAGTACTTTCACTTAAAGATTATCCTTAGTTTATCCTGTTTATATTTTGTTTGTATATGATTATTTGTATGTTGTCCCACTTTGTGAGCTTTTTAAAGACAGGAATTTTGGTTCGTTTTTGAAAATTATGTATCTTTATTTTTGTGAGGGGTGAGGGGGGGCACCCTCAGTGCTCAGGACAGTGCATAGCACAAAGTAGTACCTTACCAAATGCTTGTTGACTGACTTACTGATCAGATTGGCCCTTTATGCATTTAGAAAATACATATTTTTTGAGGGGATTTGCTCTTTGATTGGGCAATGGCTGAACAAATTGTGGTATCTGTTGGTGATGGAATACTATTGTACTGAAAGGAATGAGTTGGAGGAATTCCACGTGAACTGGAATGACCTCCAGGAATTGATGCAGAATGAAAGGAGCAGAGCCAGAAGAACATTGTACACAGAGACTGATATACTGTGGTAAAATCAAATGTAATGGACTTCTGTACTAGCAGCAATGCAATGATCCAGGACAATTCTAAGGGACTTATGAGAAAGAACACTATTTGCATCCAGAGAAAGAACTGTGGGAGTAGAAACTCAGAAGAAAAATAACTGCTTGATCACATGGGTTGATGGGGATATGATTGGGGATATAGACTCTAAGTGATCACCCTAATACAAATATTAATTATATGTAAATGACCCATGTAAAACTCAATGGAATTGTGCATTGGCTATGGAAGGAGTGTGGGAGGAGGGGTGGGAAAGAACATGAATCATGTAACCACGGAAAAATAAAAATAAATAAAAAAAGAAAGTACACATTTTTGATCTAACTAGTGTTTATAGAATAATATGATAATTAAATTAAGTCTACACTGCCTATATTTAGATTTAATCACCAAGGTGAGAACACCTCCAATTCTGGGAGGTCCAAAACCCACTTGTGCTGGAGTGAGGGACGAATCAGAATCAACTGACCTGCCCCCTTGGCAGTCTATGAGAATTGTCTATTGTGACTGGACATGCAAATTAGAAGGGAGGAACAGAAAGTGATGTGTAAGTGACCCCTTTAAAAGGAGAAGGTCCTAAGTCAGCTGAGGTCTTTGGTGGAAGAGAGCATCTGTTGAGGATCTTTTCTGGTTCGTGGAGGAGTGTTTGAATGCTGAGACGCCAGTGAGATTACTTTAAATATCCCTTTGAATTGTCATGTGGGTAAGTTAGGCTGACTCTCTCTCTCCCTTGGTGTTTCTGGAGGCTCTAGCCTTAGGGAGGCCTCTCTTGCCTCTCTAATTGTAAAAGGCCTTGTGGCTAGAAGCGTTATTTAATTAATCTCTGTGCCCCTCTGCTGGACCTCTAAATTCTTATCTGGTCTGGGCCTCTGGTCCAGGCCAGAGTTTCTCTTTCTCAATTTCCCTACCTTCAACCTTCCTAATTGTAAATAAACTTCCATAAAAGTCAATTTTGACTTGAGATTATTCTTTATTGAGGATTGATAATAGTTCAATTCTCTGGTGACCATCTTTTAATATATTGAACCCCCCCCCCCAAAAAAAAACCCTATTTCCCCCTTACAATAAGCAAGGTATATTTTTGATAAGATGACTTAGATAAGAAGGAAATTCTTTAAACTTAAGTACCCCAAGGTGGTGAGCATCCTTGACACTCTCCTTTGTGCCTTCCAGGAGGGCTCTTCTTGTTAAATAGGCTATGACTTTGTGGAACAAAATCTGGGGAAAGAGGTAGTTGTCACAACCACTCCCTTAAGCACTTTTTTTTCCTCTTGTATTTGACAGCAGACTTGGAAAGAGAAAACTGAGTTCAAATCCTGCTTCTGGTAGTTACTATCTAGTTGACCTTGAGAAATATTTCAGCCAGTATTTATTTAGTAATTCCCTGACTTGAGCTATGCTCTGCATTGGAGATATATAAAAAATTTGTTCCTGTCCTCAAGATGCTTACATTCTGTTTGGGAAGACAATATATTAATAAACAATATAAAAGACAAAATGAGGGAAAAAGACCTCAGGGAATCAGTGAAAGCAAGTCACTTAACCTCCTTTGACTTCTTTCATTTCCTCACCTATAAAATGAAGGTTGGTGAAATAGCTGGCCTCTGAGATTCTTTCTAGAGCAGCAGCTCTGATCCCTGGATCCCCACTGTCTTACCCTTCCTATCAGTCTATCTACCTAGATGCCTCTGTAACAATTAAAAATGATAAAGGCTGATATTACAAGAGAAAATAATATTTTAATTGCCATGGCCATGTTGATAAAGTATATAATTAGACCACACACCTGATAAAAGTTCTTCAAAGATACCACCAGTGCCCATCCTCGCTACTTAGCCAGAAAGAGGCCATCTCCATTCCACCCTCCGAATTTAAATTGCGCTATACATTGGTTCCTGTCGTCTGACGTTATCACGTCAGAAACCTGAAAACTCATTGGATCACGGGGAATGTAGTCTCAAAGTTCCCCACATGTCCACAGGAAGTTTGTAAGATAATTTTTTTAAATTTTTTTTTATACCCTTAACTTCTGTGTATTGACTTATAGGTGGAAGAGTGGTAAGGGTAGGCAATGGGGGTCAAGTGACTTGCCCAGGGTCACACAGCTGGGAAGTGTCTGAGGCTGGATTTGAACCTAGGTCCTCCCATCTCAAGGCCTGGCTCTCAATCCACTGAGCTACCTAGCTGCCCTGTAAGATACTTTTAAATGGAACCTCCCTGAATTTCAAACACACATTTCCCCCTGAGATCCAGCAAAAAAAAAAAAAAAAAAAAAGGGTTGGCCCTTTTTTCTTCGCTGGATCTGTAACATAGTCAACTTCTAAATTGCAGGAATTTGGGGATAAAAGAAATGGATAAAACTAGCCTCATTGACAAAAAGCCAATTTTGGGGGCAGTCGCCTATTTGCATAAGAGTGTACATTCAAAACAAATGTATTCAACTCATTCAACTCCCCATAGTTCAAATCAACTGCACCCCAAAGTTCAATTTTGATCTTCATGGCGTCTTCACCAAACAGGTTTGTTGTCTGGATTCTGGGGAGATGGCAAAATCCTTATCCTGAAATTATTCTCAAAAGAATTTAAACTTTACACCTCTTAGCTCAGATGCTTCTCTCTGCACACACATCTTTATCAAATGTATTCCTTTATGAGCTCACAACTGTCCCTCAGACAGAAAGCACTCAAGATTCTATCCCAAAATCATTGACAAATGACTATCCAGGTATTTATGTGGTAGGTAGACAGGTGGTGAGTGGATAGATCACTAGACCTGGAGTCAGGAAGATTCAAGGTCAAATTTAGCTTTTGACATTTGATAGCTGTAAGACCCTGAGCAAGTCACTTATCTTGTTTCATCTATAAAATGGGAGTAATAATAGCACCTACATCAAAACATTGTTGTGAGGATTAAATGAGGCAATATTTGTAAATGAAATGTTTACACAGTGTCTGGCACATAGTAGGTACTATATTAGCTATTATTATTGGGTATGAAATATATTCATATATATTATAGATTTGAGAAAATATTTATATACACACAATTTTATATGTGTATATATATAACATCTTAGGGGGAAAGGATCATGCCAGTGTTGAAGTATTCTTAATTAACTAGATTTATAAGGAAGACATTTTTCAAAACATTAACATAGAACATGGAGCTGTAAAGGAATATTGTCACAGAGGACATCAGAGAATGAGACATTAAATGTCTAGTTAGAAAGGACCTTAGAACAGAGAGTGTTCAAACATGAAAAGATCTTAGGACATAGAATATTGGAACTAGAAAATATGTTGGAACAAGGTGTGTCATGAACGACCATAGTTACAAGCTAGATTTGGAGCTGAAAGACACCTCAGAGATCAGATTCAACTGCATCATTTTTTTAGATTAAGAAACTGAGCCCTAAAGAATTGGTGGGACTTGTCCCAAATCAGAAAGTGAGCGAGGAAAACCTTTAAAAAATTGTGAAAGAAAATCATTTGGACTAACAGTCTCTTTTCTGGTGGTTGTTTTTTCTCTTTTAGCTATTCACTGAATACTATACCCAAGTAGCACTGAGTGTGTTAAACATGGCTGGAAATGAGAAACCCAGGGGCACGATTTATTTCCTTGCATTTCTTTTTGCCTGCAGATGGAAACTTTATTGTTTTACACATCATATTCTGCAGTTGGAAAAAACAACACAAGATGATGATGTGTTTGTATGTATGTATGTGTGTATGTGTGTGTGTATTTTTCCCATCAAGCTAATGTTGAGGAAACCAATTTCACTTCCTTCTCCCCATCTTTCTACAACTATAAAATCACAAATCGGGCATAATAAGAGCATTCATCTTAAGTGTTCATTCAACCATCACAGCCAGCTGGGCATACAAATAATAAGAGTTGCATTTTGTTTACAGGGTTCTTTTATTGATATAAATGGACCTTTGAACCTGAGTGACTGAGCAATGAGTTTCTTTGCCCTTTGGCACTTAAGGGTCTCTAGTGTGTTTCCTGGGTTCTGGAAAAAGCAAATTGTCTTGCTGACTGCTTTAAATAACTGCCATTTCTATAACATTTAATGGTTTACAAAGTGCTTTCCTCACAACAGTTCTGTGGGGGAGGTTATTTTTGCAATGCTTAGGAAACTGAGGCTCAGAGATTAGAAATGATTTTGCCAACATCAAACATCTTTGCATGATAACTAGAGGAGAGTAGCAGAGAAGGAGAGGAGAAAGGAAACTGCACAGGAGTTTATGATGCCATGAGAAATTGCAAAGAACCATTGTTTGCCTGGGATGTTATGGGGAAACAATAACTATTTGCAGCAGTGGGCATAAGCTGCCTACTACTCTGTTGCTTTAGAGTACTACAGTCCCCTAAGGAATCCTTGAAGACTTCAAAGGTTCAATGAACTAACTTCCTTCCTTCCTTCCTTCCTTCCTTCCTTCCTTCCTTCCTTCCTTCCTTCCTTCCTCCCTCCCTCCCT
>NC_058130.1:688416397-688467497 GCF_016433145.1 Gracilinanus agilis | reverse complement strand
TGTTTTTTTTTCCTTTCCCTACTAAAATGTAAGCTCCTTGAAGACAGGAACTATCTCTTTGATTATTGTATTCTCAGTACTAGATGGCAAAGTGGATAGAGCATCAGGTTAGTGGTCAGAAAGATCTCAGTTCAAAGCTAGCCTGACTCTTACTAGCTATGTAACCTCAGGCAAGTCGCTTAAACTTAATTCATCTCAGTTTTCTCATCAATAAAAATAGGGATAATAATAGCACCTACTTCCCAGGGTTGTTGTGAGAATAAAATGAGATAATAATTTTAAAGTGCTTAGCCTGGCACATAGTCAGCACCTCATAAATGCCCATGGCTTGCCTTGCCTATATTGATTTCTAGATGATAGAATATATATATATATATATATATGTATATATATATATATATATAGTGAGTACTGAATTCAGAAAACCTAAAAGTGAATCTATCCTGAGATGCTAAATGCCCAAGGCATTCAACTTCTCAGTCTCAGTTTCCTAATCTATAAATGGGTATAGTACTTCAACTATCTACCTTACCAGTTTATTGTGAGGAATGAGCTTTATAAATCTTGAGTGTTATATAAGATTTTGGTGTCTTAATACAATCCTTCCAGCTTTAACGTTCTATGTGTGTATTTGCCTCTGGTCCACATCCCTCCAGGCATTAGTCTCACAGGTGTTGAAAGAGTTATTGCTGTGCCACAGGCATCAGACTTATTGTGGAGGAGGGAGGGGGGAAAAACAGATTTTAAAAATACACGCAAATATCCTGAAGTCATCTCTCTTTTATCTTCTCCAAATGGCTTGATTTAAATACCCAGTTTCTGCATTAACTTGCTGGATTGACATCTAAATGTCTTCCTCTATTTGTTCTCTGTTACTAAATATACATGGGGCCTCAGCAAAGTTTTCAGATTGACGGCTTTTGACAGACAACACAGATTTCAACATTTACACCGAAGTTGTCTGTCAAAAAAAAAAAGTGCCCTATTTTAGATTGGCTCCTTGCTTTTCAACCAGGAAAAAGAAAGAGAGAGAAGGGAATAGGGGGAGGGGGACAGAGCCCTCACAGTCTGGAACAGCAAATTATGCCAGTATGCACAGCAGTGCTGGGGTGGTTGCTAGGCAACCAGATGATGATGTGTCAGAGTGCAAGGGGGGAAGCAGGAGGGATGAAAGGAAATATGGTCCAGACATTCCAGGACATGCCAAGGAGCCTTCCAGGGACCAAGGCTGCTTATCTCTTCTCCTGGAATAGGACTTTTGAGTGGAGTGTATTTACAGGAGCTGAATTTGTTTTACATGACCACTTGGCCGAGGATGGTGTGATGATAACTCGAGAGCTCCTAAAACACATTAATGGCTGTCTGTGGTTTATCGCCAGTCCCTCTTGACTCTCATTAAATGGTGTCAACCCTGGCAGGATCCATTACCTTCCGTGATTTATTGGACCAGGGTTGAGGCACACAGGAACAAGTCGGGCAACAGTGTTTACAGAGGACCTATGGGGCTGTGCCCAGGCATTGTTCTGGGTCCTCATTGACCCCACTGATGAGAATTCCATCGTGGCATTGATACTGCCTGCCTAACAGCTGCACTGTAGCCTAGTGGAAATATTAATGGATCTGGAATCAGAGGACTTGGTCTTAAATCCTGACCCTGCCACTTGTTCTCTGGGTGACCTAAAACAAGTCACAACTTTTTTTCTATCTTCTTTTCCTCATCTATAAAATGAAGGAGTTGACTACATGACCTCTAAGTTGTCTTTGAGCTCTAAATCCATGGTTCTAAGAAGGAGAAAATTCTCATTACAATCAAGCCCCTCCAAAATCTTTTTTTTTCTTTCTGGTTATTAATCATGTCCACCTCCCAAGAGATGAAATAAGGCAAACACTTGGTTAAGGTGTGAATTTCTAGTCATCCCTTCAATCGCCTCTATTTATACTACAATGACAATGATTTATTGATTCACAGCCAATTTATACTCCTGGACTGTTCTCTTAGACTTATCCTTTTAAAGAGAGAGCAGAGATCCAAAAACAGAGATCCAGAGGTGAAAGAAGGCATTGAAAGGTTGTCACACCAACTTTTTCCAAGTCCTTGGAATCCATTCAGGTTCACAAAACTAGATGGCGTGATGTAACAAATCAAATTTGCTGTGTCTTATCTTTAAAACCAGTATTCCTGAGAATCCCTACAGATGCCCAGTTTCCACAAGCTCTGCTACTCCTCCTTCCCCTTCATCAAAGTAAAAGAGAAAATGGAAAGAATTAGAAGCAGAAGCAGTGACTTGTACACTGTTTTCTCAAATTATTTCTTCCTTGCCTTCCATCCCAGGGCATTTTGAGTCACTGACCCTGGTGTACCTTGTCAACACAGTGCTGCCAACTACCAAACAGGAAAGGGAATTAATGATCTGGTTCAAGAACAAATTTTGAAGTTTCAGTGTCTGAAGGAATGCTATCTCTCTACATCAGTGGCTCCCAAACTTTTTTGGTCTACCACCCCCTTTCCATAAAAAATATTACTTTGCACCCCCTAGAAATTATGAAACTATTTATTGAACTCAGAATAGAATGTAATACAAAAAAGTGTGGCCATCACCACCCACCTGGATCGCTGCAGCACCCACCAGGGGGCAGTGGCGCCCACTTTGGGAATCACTGCTCTACACAGAAGAGAAATTTCTGGGTCCTGGGGTCAACTACTTGCCTCATAGAAGAAAAGAAGCCTCAGTATCCAAACTATGCTGCTTTTCAGTGGTAGCAACAAAGAAGTGAAAGGAAGCCATATACAAGCTCTCCTAGAAGAGAGATGGAATCCAGCCAAAAGAAAAAAATACCAGCTCCATAGTCACTGTTGTTAATCTCCCTTTCCCTCTCTTTCCCTTTTCCCTGTTTTACATTCTCCCAAATATCTCAGGATCACAGGGTCATAGAAATGGATGGGAACTTGGAAACCATCTAGTCCAACTTCATTTTACAGTTGAGGAAAATGAGAACAAAGGAGGTTAAGTGTGTTCCCTATGGTCACATAGAAATTAAAGATTGGAAGTATGTTCTCTTTCTCAGAGTATCTTCTGGGCTTCTCTCAATGCAAGCAATTCCTTTAATGGTCTTCATCCCTAGATTATTATTTCCCCTGTCCAGGCATCAGTCTTCTCTTTGAAACAAAGAAAAGATGTCATAAAAGTATCCATTATTAGCTAGGACTATCTGTGTTGCCTACTTTAACACACTTTTTGACTCTAGTCCCTAAAGTGAAGTTTGCAGAGTCAAAAGTACTCACCAGGAGCCATGTCTTTTAGGGAAGCTCACAACCTTGTAGATAGAGGCATGGACAGTGAGGTGATGAGTTACTGGTCCAAACCAGAAGCTGGAGCAAAGCTCCTAGAGTCTTAATATTAATGAGTTCATTAATTACTATTAACTTTTAACCTCAGTTGTCTTTCTCAGTATTTCTCTGATGACTCTAAACCCTATTATCTGCATTTCAGATATGTAGTCTCTATTCTTGCCCTTCCTATATTGTTGTTTAGTCATTTCAGTCATGTCTGATTCTTCATGACCCCATTTGAGGTTTTCTTGTCAAAGATATTGGAGGGATTTTCCATTTCCTTCTCCAGCACATTTTACAGATAAGGAAACTGAGACAAACAGGCTTAGGTGACCTGTCCATGGTCACATAGCTAGTAAGTGTCTGAAGACATATTGGAATTCAGAAAAATGCGTCTTCCTGTCTCCAGGTCCTGCATGTGATCTGCTGTGTCAACTAGTTACCCTATGCATGGCTGAACAGAATTGGTTCTTAGATTAGATTTGAGTAAAATTCCTTTTTTCTTTTTACAAGAAAAAGTATAATGCTCACTGTTTATTAGTAAAGTGCTAAGTCTTGCAACTAAACAATTGCTTTGTGACTGTCTACAATAGTGTTTCCCAAATCCCTAGGCATTTGTAACTTCCTTTTGTTGTTTGGACAATTTATCAACAGTCATCACCATTGCTTCTCACTTTCCAAGTGTTGTCTAGCATCTATTTATTTATTAAGGCAAATTAAAATTCTCAGAAGGCTGAGAACTTGTTGACAAATCAGAGATATCCAATGAAACAATGTGGTTTCCCTCCTCTACAAAGAGACAAGTAAGTATATGACACTGGAGCAAATGGTAACATAAAGAATCTATGAGCTCACATTTGGGTAATCTTTCAAGAATAGATACCATGATGTAAACACATCTACTGAAGGAACTGGGGTTGTTCAACCTGGAGAAAAGGAGATCAGGAGCTACAGAGAGGAGGAGACAGGGGAAGGGAATGGAAATAGGAATGATGGAGAAGCAGGATTCTCATGAAAGAAGCAATAGGTAGAGTAGTAAAGGGGAAAGTTAAAGTCTGATGGATGAAATAACTTCCTATTACTTAGAGTAATTAAAAGGTGAAAAAGGCTGTCTTAGGGGGTAACATTCTTGATATTCAAACTCTCCCCCCAAAAAGGGTCCGGGTTTTAGTAGAGTGAGTTCCAATCGAGATTCAGGTTTGCAACTGGATTACCTTTCTACTACTGAGAGCCCATAAGTCTGAAATTCTATAACTTCATCTCATCCTATCTATGTGACAATAGCTTTCTCTATTCTAGTGATCAAAATTATATGAGGATATACTCCCTGGGAAGTCAGAAGACCTGGATTTGAATACATGGTCTACACAGGCACCTGAGTGACTTTGAGCAAATGATTTCTCTGCTCTGAGCCTGAAAACCATCTTTAAAATGTGAGGCTTGGAAGAATGAATGGATGAAGTATTTAATAAGTGCTTATTAAATTCAAAATATTTTGATAAGTGTTGGGGATACAAATAGAAAAGTATGAAAATCTATGTTCTATAGGAACTCATATTCTAATTGGGGAGGCAACACCAAAAGTTTCAGCACAATTAAGATGGGAAAGTCTCATGGTCATGAGGACACAGTGGCAAAGCAGATGTTCATACATTTTTATTAGTGCCATTTCCATTGAGAAAATTATATCCCTTCTGATATTGAACTACTTAACACTGAAAAGTACTTTAATGACAAAAACATTATTTTCAGAGCCTTTACTAGCAGTAGCAGAAGCAATGACCAGGCTCCATCACCACAAAGATTGTGTCCCAGGATGATGACTTGAGGCACTTAATTGAAGCATTGCTATTCCCAAGTATCCAGAGTGTGGGCAGGGTAGAGGGTCCTGGTTTGTTTTCATGAGTGTCTAAAGGAAGATGGTGGCCCAGATGGTGGTTTGACGTTCCTTGTATTTTCTTCTGTCCACCTTACCCTCAGGAAAGCATACTGCTTCATCAAAGCTAGACTTCCTTCCCTATAGAAGGTAGCTGGCTAGAAGTTGGAGGGGACGGATAGCTCTGTCTCCACAAGAATAGGTACTCTGAATATTGGGCTGGTATCAGGACAGACAGATGTTTTGAGGCATGCTACTACTATCCAACCTTGTAGTTATCTACCTGTTGGTGGCAGCTGATCAGCAGCTTTTGCTTTTGCTAATAAGAAAGTAAGTCCCTTCTCCATAATAAGTTCTCTCTTCATTGATGGCTATGGGCAATAGGGTGGAAGGTAGTAGATCTGGTGGTTTAGAGGTCATAATTATCTCTTCCTAGGATTCTTAGGTTCAGTGTCCTGGGCTGTCTCTAACAGCATCTGAATGAAAATAGTGGTAAAGTTAGTATATTTGTTATTCTATATGATCCCTTCTAGCCCTTAGTCCTAGGATCCTATTATCATATGTATAATTCAGCAAATCTATGCTAAGTTTCCTTGATTGCAGTGAAGGGGTTAAAGCTATAAATCAAAATGGGTAGAGTATTAATAGTGTTGTGGGTGGCTGGGTTGAGTAACAAGTTTGGAAAGGTACCTGCTTTCAACAGAAAGACAAGAAAGGAAGTAAAGCTAAGACAGTTAAGGAAAGGAAGAACATGGTCTTAATCCCAAAGTAAGAGAACATAAGTTAAGAGAGATGAACCCTTAGAACTGGTAAGTAGAACAAAGGACAATCAGGCCAAGATATTTGTGCTGACTTCACTGGATATATCTCAAATAGGTTTAGGAGAGATGATTGATAAATTTTCAGTGTAACCATTTAAAACTCAAAACAGCAAATGCCATAAATAAGGACTTGACTTGTTGTTTTGATGATTATACTGTACAGACTTTAAAAAGTGACAAACTAAAATTTTTAAATGCAGGTCAAGTTTAAAGGTGTGTCATTTGTTTCAGTTTTTTTAGTGAATGAGTTGTTAAATATTTACCATACATCTTTGCCTCAGTGGCTCAAAATGTAGTATCTTAACATAAAATAATGGAGCTCAGTAACTTAACAAATTAAAAATATGTAAATTTGTTATGTTTTATCATAATTTCTTTAAAAATTGGAAGTTATTTTAAAACAATTACTTTTTGTCTACAGGTGAGATAATAGGGAAATTGAAAGAATCTTGACTAATGTAATTGAAAACTGGTGACAGACTTCTGGCAAAATGAGAGGATGAGAAGGTATATCTAAGCTTTGCTCATTATTTTAATAGATCAAAAATATATATGTTTCAAATAAGAGTAAAGCAACAACTAAAATATGTAAAAGGAAAGAATATCCAGAAAGAAATGCCTATGGGGGGAAAAAAGCATAGAAGCTGAAAGAAAGGATTAAGGTGGGGGGGAAGCACTAATACAACATATAAATTTCAAAAGGGCTTTTAAAATAAGTGTATAGAATAGAGGAATCACCAGAAAATAATAGTTTCCTGACAACTAAAATTGCTATCCAAGACAGATAATTATGGCTATAAGCACCTCCCATAATGGCAAAAGATACTAATCAAAGGAAAATATAAGAAACAAAATTCAAATTATTAATAGAACTTAAAAGGAGAGCAAAAGATTAAAAAATAAGGCAATGATTACAGTGAAAAAAGAATGAAGAAACATAACACAAAAATGGAATGCTACAATACAAAGTATAAAAGTTAAGCAAAATATGGCAAAGCCCCTAAATAATTAGAACCCAACTCTAATATAAAATTCAAAGTCAGGAAATAGGCTGGGAAAATGAGGGAAAAATAGAAATCAAAGAAAGCTTTCTATGGAGACAGAGAAGTTCAAAACAAAGTCTCAGAAGAAGACAATGACTCAAAAACACAAACAACTAAAGCCTCAAAGAAAAATTCAGATTAGACTCAAGCCCAACAATAATTCTAAGGAGAGCTAAAGAAAGAGATATTTAAAAAGCAAAAAAAATATTAGAATTCTAATAAGAATGGTAGAGAAAGAATTGGGAAAAAAGAAATGATAGTAATATAAGAAAATATGAGAAAAGAATTAACACCTTGGTAAAATAGATCCAATATCTCACTGAAGAAAATAACTCCCCCAAAATAAGAATTAGTTAAGTGGAAGCTAATGACTCTGTGAGACATCATGAAGCAAAGTCAAATGACTAAAAGAAATAGATAAAAATGTGAAATATTTTATCAGAAAAACAACTGATCTGGAAAATAAATAGAGATAAATTAAAAATTAGTAGACTATCTGAAATCCATGACCAAAGAAGGGCTTGATATCATATTTCAATAAATTATAAAAGGAAACTGTCCAGATGTCGTATAATTGGGGGATAAAGTAGAAATTGAGAAAATTCACCAATCCCCTCTTGAAAGAGTACCCAAAGCAAAATTCCCAGGAATTCAGAGTTTCCAAGTCAAGGAGACAATACTTTAAGCACTCAGAAAGAAACAATTCAAATTCCATAGAGGCACTGTCAGTATCCTTGAATATTTAGCATCTCTTACTATAAAGGAGCAGAGGGCTTAGGATATATTCTAGAAAGTAAAAGATTTAGGATTACAAACAAGAATAATCTACCCAGAAAAACTGAGTGTAATCCTTCAGGGGAGGAAATTGATATTTAACCAAATAGTGAACTTTCAAGAATTCTTGATAAAAGATCAGACCAAAATAGAAAATTTGACATTCAAAAAATAAGACTAATTTCCAATACTTAACAGAGTTCCCAGCACTTAGTAGGGGGTTAATAAATGCTTCTTAACCATCTCTTGATTGTCATTCTAGTCCTCTGAACAATAAGGCAGATGACAAGTATTTTATTAAGTATCTATTATGTACCAAGCACATTTTTAGGGAGTAAAGATACAGAAATAATAATGAAACATGTCTGTGTTGATTTCTAGGAGGATGGTGAGATAAGCAGCTGGGGAATCATGACTGATTAAATGATTGAACTGTCATTTCAGCCATTCTCTCACTACCTCATCAACCTCAAACATTATCTCACTTCCCAGATACAGATCTAGCCTTTACCCAGAGGCCATGATATGGAAAATTCCACAATTTATCCTCATAACAAATCTACATGGCTTCAGTTATAGAATATAAGAAATTCAGAACAGTCATATTTACAAGTGAGCCCAGGTTAATAGAAAGCTACATGGTGAATGTAAGCAGTTAGATTTTATAGGGTTTTAAATGACAGTTGGAGGGACTTTTATTTATCCTAAAGGGAATGGGGAGCTATTAAAGATTTTTGACCAGGGGAAGAATATGATAATATCTGTGTTTGGGGAATATTAGTTTGGTAATCTTGCAGAGGATCATTTGGAGAGTAAGAAATAGAGAAGAGAGACAGAAAGAATAACACTAAAGAGATTATTGCTTTTGTTCAGATGAGATATGATAAAGGACAAAGCTCAGGTACTGGTCATGTGATAATAATACAAAGTGATAGAATTGACTTAATTATCCCTGGGACCCTTTTCAATTCCTGGATTCTATAATTTTTTGTCTTGATTCAGGTATACTGTGCAAGCTGCTCAACACCAGAGAGACCACCAGATGTCTTAAGCAACTTCTCTAAAAGACTTTTGGCTGCTTCTAGCCTCCTATCATTTATTCAACTCACACACAACAGGGAAGAAGATCATTTGGCAGGCAGTATTAAACTCATGTTTCTCCTTTTCATCAACTTTTAATTATAAAGCATTGGTTCTTCTACCATTATTGCTACTCTAAATTGTGATACTCTAAAAATTATCAACCAAAAGTGTTTATATTTTTTTAATCCAAACATCCTCCCAATATCAATCAATCCACAGATATGCATTGACCACCTGTTATTTGCAAGCCACTATGCTAAGCAACATGATATGTTAGGGAAAAGGAGAGAGGAAGATACAAGAAAATATTAAAATGCATATGCCTTCCAAGAGCTTTTTGTCTTGCTAAGTCAAAGGAAGGCACAGGAAATTGCACACTGGTTCAAGAAAGCTTATACCTGGACCCAAATAATTGTGGTAGGCAATAAATGCTACAGGAACCAAAAAGAGTAATATGACAGAAGCTCCAAGTAACCCATGAAGACTTTTTGAAAGAAATCTATTCTTCAGCTAGACCTAGAAGGACAGGTAGGAGACTCTGATTCCTAGAGAGCAAAGTGGAAAGCACATCTGGTAGAAGTGAATAGCACCAAAAAAGACAAATAGGCAGGAAAGTACAGACATGTTTGGGATACTATGACTACCCGCTTTTAATTAGGAAATAAGATTTGTGTAAGAACAGAATAAGGAACAAAACTGGACAGATGGAATGTAATAATAGCAATAATAATAATAAATATAGAAACTTAAAATTTTAAATTGTTTTCCATACATTCTTAATTGATCTTCACAAGCCTATGAAGTAGGAACCATTGTTATCTTCCATTTTAAAGTTGAGAAAATGGAGGCTGGGAGAAATTAGTTCCTTGCCTTGGTCACAAGTTTGGCAAATGTCTAGCACAGATCTAATCAATTCTTTCTGACTCTTAAGTCCAGACTTAGCAAATATCTTGGAAAGTATAGAAATCGTTAGACCACAAAAAGAAAGATCTTAAAGATGGAGAGGATTTTATAGATCCTAACATTTCAAGTGGGAATAGAAAATAAAGATTATGAAGTTCAATTTATTCATTTTATAGATGGAGGAAACTAAGTCAAAGAGTTAGTGATAAATCCAGGTGGACCATGAATGGCAGGATAAAAAGCTTGTATTTTTATCCTATAGGAACTTGGGGTTTACAGAAGATATTTGAGAAGCAACATAAAGGCTCATCAAGGAACGTGTCAGAGCATACTGTGATAATTGTCAGGATGTTTTAAAACCATAAAAGGAGAGTTACTTTCATGTAATGATTCTCCCTTTTGCTGCTGAGGTCTTTTTGTTTCTGAATTTAATAAACCATA
Source organism: Gracilinanus agilis (assembly GCF_016433145.1). Classification (NCBI taxonomy): domain Eukaryota; kingdom Metazoa; phylum Chordata; class Mammalia; order Didelphimorphia; family Didelphidae; genus Gracilinanus; species Gracilinanus agilis. The sequence continues at coordinate 688,457,225 of NC_058130.1, read as the reverse complement.
GAAATGTTGACTTGGAGCAGAGACCTTAACATAATCATAGAGTCCAAGAAAATGCCAGTAGACACACAAATACACTCTCTAAAGTCCCGCAATATGTAGACCTAGCTCCATGGGCTCTCTGTTTACAAAAAAGCACTTGGTATGCATTGCACTGGTCAGAAAACATCAGTGGGAACATATTTCATTGCTGGGTGTAATTTTTCTTTGCTACACAGTTACTTTCACTCTTGACTAAAAAAAATAGGAAAAAGGGAAAAAAATGGAAAGCATAGTCTTCATATCAAATCCTTATTGACATTTTTTTCATTTACAAAAATACAATTCTGTCTGTATATTAATGGCCACATGTCTGAGGGCCTGTCTTCTGTCCCTTCAAGTGCAAAAACCTTCTGCCAGCTTACTATCAGTACCTCATGGCCCAGCACCCCTAGACCTAGGCTTGTATGGACAACGTACATTTTTTAGGGACATTTCCAAAATCATAACTATGTCGTTTTTGCTCTCCCACAAAGAGTTTTCTATAGGAACCTTAGAAAAAAGACCTCATTTCCAGAATATATGAATAGATACATTGATAATAGATGGATAGATATGTAGAGAGAGCACTTAATAAGCATTACTATGTGCCAAAAACTGTGCTAAGCATTGGGTCTACAAAAAAAAAACAAGCAAATAATACATTCTAATGGGAAAAGACAATTCATAAATTGGATCTGGAAAGAAGGAAGGTGGCAGTTTGAGATGGAAAATGACGATACATACATGAGGTGGCATGGCCTGGAAGTGTTTTAGAGGCCTTAAATTGGGCTAGATAAAGGCCAAAGCTGCCCTTTACATCAGGGGCAGAGTAATTCTAGGAGCAGAGTCCAAGATTCTGGAGAGGAAGAGTTTGGGATGATAGCTAGAGTGAAGTGGACAATGTATGGGAATGAAGGAGAGGTTCTCAATTCCTTACATCCATCGCAGTGTCTTTCTTTGGATATTTCAACCACCAAAAGCCCAACACTGCTACCTTTTAGGCTACCTTTTAACAGCCAAGAACAAATGGATAGCTCTGACTTCTGATCTCAAACAGCCTCAATCAGTCAAATCATCCTTAGTCCCTAACACTTAATCATTTAACCTCATTTGAAGTGTATAACAAGATCAAGAAATCTTTCAGGCCCAAGAGATCCCCTTTGTCCTCTCCAATAAGGTATCCAGGGACATGTCTACATCCTCCACAGAAAGGCATTAATAAAGTTGCAAACCAAGGCTCACTTCCCTATAAACTTATTAAGTGGATCATAATTCCTAAATCTTGTCCCTATATAGGACAGAATATTAGAGCTGGAAGGATCCCAGGAGATCATTTGTCTAGAGCAGGAGTTCTCAACCTTTTATGTATCATGGATCCCTTTTGCAATCTGATGAAAACAACTCTTTTTAAATGAATAAAACAGGGGGCAGCTGGGTAGCTCAGTGGATTGAGAGTCAGGCCTAGAGATGGGAGGTCCTAGGTTCAAACCCGGCCTCAGCCACTTCCCAGCTGTGTGACCCTGGGCAAGTCACCTGACCCCCATTGCCCACCCTTACCAATCTTCCACCTATGAGACAATACACAGAAGTTAAGGATTTAAAAATAAATGAATAAAATAAAATACCTACAATTACAAAGGAAACCAATTCTTTTGAAATATAATTATATAAATTATTTTTTTTAAGAAAAGTTCAAAAGGTAAGAACTCATGATCTATTTCAATCTCCTCATTTTACAAATGGAAAAAAGAGGCCCAGTTAGAGGAAGCAAATTGTCCAAATTTTTATAACTACTTATATGAATGCTAAAAAAATGTTTAATGGCAAAATGCTTTTGTATAATATCTCATCTTTACATTTTCTATAATTCCTATTATATGTTCAAAGATGTGGCTTTTGTTTCCTTGGAATTTTGTAAATACAAGTATTATCCTTCCCTCCTATGAGGAATATAAATGAATTAATAAGGCATGCTCTAGTATACCAGCATATACATATTGTATATGCTAGTGAATATAATATATACTACTTTAATAACTAAATCTCTTATCCTCTTATCTCTGTGTATAAGAATTTATTGTTCTCCCTCCTATGGAATATGACTTAATATTTCATATGCAGAAGCTCAACAGGAGAAATGTAAGCCCCCTTTTAAGGCCTTTCATTCTTCACTCGAGGAAACAACCCCAGGCCATTAAGACTGGGCAGACAATTGGCATGTATCCAGAGGGATGTTGGTAAATGTTTAACAACCAGCTACCCTCCACAAAATAAAGGCTATGTGAATACACATTTTAATTTCATCTGCATTATTAATATGTTCTCCATCACTTTTTTAAGTGTAGAAAATCAACAAAACAATAAATCAATCTGAAATCCCAATCCAAAACATTCATGGGTTTCTGAGGTATAAATGTTTACAGAGAAAATTAAAAATTGGTTCTTAGTGGGTTTGAGTTGGCTCCAGATATTGAAATGTACCCCATAAGTGTTCCTTGTTCCTTACTTTTTTTCAAAAACTAGCAAAAGAGGTTTTCCTCCTCTTTGCCCACTAATAACTTTATAGATAAAAGTGTCCTTCTTGGCTCTTACTTATACACAGCTGGCATAATAGATAAGATCCTTCATGATCCTTTCCTAGCCAACCCCTTTAGAATCAGTGAATATTCATTTTTTTAAAAATTCTCATTCCTCTCAACCAATTACTACATTCAAATATTTCAAAGCATAGATATAAAGACAAAGATAGCACCTTTTTCCTCATCAGTAACTATTCTGAAACCCTTCAAGAGGAAGCATAATTAACACATGTTAGGGATGAGACTTTTCCAAAGGGAAAACTGGAAACTCACCTTTGGTGTTGCTGTCCTGCTCTCCCAATTTTGACATTGATATAGGAGCCTGAAGAACCACCCCCTCCTCCTTAGTCCTCCTGAAATCTCATTTGGCTATACATTATCCTTTAATCTTTTCGGACACATTAGTGTTATATGTGGGCTTCCTTTTCCCCTCCTTATATAGATAAAAGGTTGCCACATAATCATTCACTTGGAGAGACATTTACTAACCAATAAAGGAATTTAAATGAGCACAAGAAACTTATCAAATATCATCACATTTTTAAACTCCTTAAACTCAATTGCTAGTGAGAAGCCCTAATTTGCCTGCTAGTGGTTAAGCTATGAGCAGAAGCCATGCAATTTGATTCATACTGAAATGCTGAAATGGATCTGTGATATCTTTGATTCCAAACTTCCCTCCAATGATGTAGCTCACAACTCATCCATATCTGTCTATCCTCTGTGATTCCCATCCATATTTTCCCAAAAGTTTTTCATAGGGGGTTACCCAATATACTGGAAGCCTTCCTCAATTTCATTTTTCCCATTCTTAAATAACATTTATTAAGATTGTAAAGAAATTTAGAGTTTGTATTTTCACACTTTTTGTGTTTACTTACAGGTGACTTAGACAAGGCTATAGGAGCAAATAATATTAAGGGATTCTAAAGAAAGTTTGACTATCGTTTTAAAACTCTGAAAATCTAAGTATTCACAACAGCATTTACTGCAATTTAGCTATTTGTCCAAACATGCATTTTTAAAAAGTCTGACTATGGCAGAAAAATCCACTCCCAGGGAATGATAAAAAGAAGAAGCCTAAAAAATGTTCAATTCGAACAGCAGTTTGAATCACTGGAAGAATGAACTGTGGTTCTGAGATGTAGGAAAAGGGTTCTCAAATATAAGTGCTGTGCCCACTGGTTTTTCTGTGTAAATAGCAGATCAATGCCCTTGAGGTTTGTTTTGGGGATACCTCAGAAGCAGAAAATCCCATTTATTCAATCCAATCAATATTGAAGCACCATGCTATAAATGCGTATCGGAGACCTCTATAACTTGGCATGGGCTTTCCTGCTCCTTGTATCAATAAGAATGGGCAGAGGGCGAGACTGCCTTCTTCTTTAGCCCACAATATACAATAGGGTCATCACGAAGGTCACAGAGTGGAGTACCATGCAGTCATCATGATCTGTAGTGAGAAGTACAAATAGATGAATTCTAGACTCCATCCTCTTCAGATAATCTGATGCTATCTAATTGGGAATACTTAATGGCTAAGCCATTCAAAGTGTTCTTGCAGTTAGTCATAGTCACCAGTCCAGGTATGGCCAATAGGATAGTTTTGTAACTTTAACATGTTCATTATGCCAGCTTGGACAATGACACAACTGAAGAGATCAGGGCATTGATTTGCACAAGCAGTCACTAAAAGTCCTCTCTTTGATCCTCCATCAATAGTCAATCTCTTTGACAAAGTGCACCCTTCTTTTATAAGATATTCAGCAGTTTGTTGAAAGTCACCAAAACAGTTTTGCTTGTTGTTCAAGATACCTCCTTTGTGCCAGGTCTTTCCATATTCAGCCCCTCTGTTAATGTTAGCTACTACTAGCATGCCAACCACGTGCCTCACAAAAACAAGCCTGCATACAGTATAGTTTGGTGTGATAGATATATCAAAGCTCCCATAGCCATACACGAAAGCAGGGTGAGAGAGATTTAATTTGACTCCTTTCTTATGAAAAATGAACACTGGAATCTTTGTGCTCTCTCTGTTGGGGCAGAACAACTCAAAGGTTTGATCCAAAGCATCAGTTCCTTACACAGTAACCTCTTGGAAAACTCTGTGCTCTCACTCTTTCCTGGCAAGATCAGAGTAATAAATAATACCTTTCAGAAGTAGATCATTATAGCTGATCTCTGTTCTTTTGTAGAGTCCCTTCTTTGATTTCTGAACGGTCTGGGTAGCTGTCATCCATCAGTCTTGCCAAGTAACCATATATCTCCTTTTCCAATCACTCGATTCTTTGATAACATCCTAGTTTCCTATTCTACTGCAGAGTTCCTTTTGGACTGGATGTTGTAGCTGCCCGTACTGGCTACATGTCTTTCCATTGCCTTCTGGATGATACTTGTCTATAGTTATTGGGAGGCAATAATACTTCATATCTCACATTTATCCAGCAATAACAATAGGAATTAAGATTAGGAAGTTAGTATGGGAAGCTTGAGGTCCTGGTTTACATCTATGAATAATAAAATGATAAATTTTTATACTTTATAAAGTACTTTCCATTTACTATATCATTAGATTGGCATAACAACTGGTAAGTTAGTTGGATAAGTATTAATATCCTTATTTTTCAGATGAGAAAATAGAGAGAACGAGAATTTAAGTGACTTGCATAAGGTCACACAGCAATTCCTCATAGTCCTCTCAAAAACAAAAGTGAACCCAAGGACATGGAAAGAAATGAGATACCAAGCATTAGCCTTTCCACTGTAGTTCTCTTATAAGATATTGAGACAATAGACATAAGTTTGGGTTTTCTCTCTGACATTTGCCCCATCTGTAACTTTGAATATATTATTTCACTTCTCTAAATTTCCCTTTTCTCATCTGTAAATTGGGGTTGAAAATACTTGCACAACCTAGCTTATAGTGTTTCATGATTACCCAATGTAATAATGAATGTGAGCAGCTGTTCCAAAGAAAACTGACTGCAAGAGGTTTGATTTTGGTGCCTGTTTGAATGAGTATTCTGCACCTAGGAGAGAAAGACGTTTTTAAAAATGGGGATAAAACTTGATACGTTTCTACTGTTCATTTCAATTCCTTCATTTTATAGTTCAAGGATATATATCTGATTGTGAGTGTGGGGAAGCTGTATTCCTATCACAGTGAGACTCAAACCACATAACAGATGTGAGGCACTATGCCAATGCCCGGTTTATTTTGGTTGTTGTTGTGTTTTTGTCCCATTAGCAAAATGCATGCTGGTGAAGCTTAGCTCATGTGTCCATCTTTTGCCTTCTCTGAAGCCCTCATGTTCTGTCTAGGTTCTGTTGCATCTAGGCTTGAAATCATATATTTACTAATTTATAGATAAGGAAACTGATGCCTAAGGAGGAAAGATGATTTGTCCAGTTTCAGAGAAATAGTAAGAGGTACAAGCTGCTTCCTGCTCTATCACACTGGGTTCTTATAAGTGTCAATTCTAAAGCATCTTAGATGACATATTAGCAATGCTAGTGTAACCTGAATCCAAAGCCCATTGAGATGGGACTCTCTCCTCATTGCTGGATGCATGCATGGGGGCAGAAAGGAGTTGGGGAAAGTGAGAAAAAGGACTCTTCAGGCTTTTCTTCCTATTTTCCCTCCTAAAAGGAATGAAAGTCTCCCTTAAAGAAGGGTGGGCAACAAATAGACCAGAGATATCAATTCTACCTCCCTTTGAACCACGCAGTGATGACACATGTTACATGTGAGAGGACAGTCCTCACTGTCATATAACAGTTGATATTTATTGAATGATTTAAGTTGTAAGGGAGTTGTTATTATTGCCTCCATTTTACAGATGGAGATGTTTTTATGTAAGATAAATGGCTTGTCCATGGTCACATGGCTAGAAGATGAGAGAGAGAGAGAGAGAGAGAGAGAGAGAGAGAGAGAGAGAGAGAGAGAGAGAGTATCTCATCGGGAGTCTTTTGGGCTTGAGGCATTGCAATTGCTTCGGGGGCTTTAGACTTCCAGCTTTGAGAGAGAAAATGGATGATGCCTATCCTATTTCAGACTACTGAAAGGAGAATAAGATTCGGGGAAGAAGCTGGTATGAGAGGAGCTGGCAGTTTCCACCACAACCCTATTCCCAGATTGCTACATTAGAGACTTAAGGGAATTTCACCTTGAGTGAAATCTGGGACTCTCTCTCTTTCTTGGTTGAGCTGAGTTACTTAACTCCCAAAAGGAGAATTCCTTTACTCTTGTGTAATATGGTATATATTCTCATGTGTCTACTTTCTCTAATTTCTGTTTTGCTAATGATTTGGCTAAATAGTTTTATTTGCTGCTTTCTATGTATGTTCAGGAAGGAATTGGCATTAAGTAGGAAAGGGGTAAAAACTTGGATATGGAGTTTATAGTCTTGCTTTCTATACCAACGATGACACAGAGATCAGAAGTTAGATTGGGACTCTTCCTGTCTCTAAGTCTTATAATATTTAAGAGAATAGACAGATATAATTCTGGCCTAGTTACCCCCTCTCTCTGAGGACAGCTTAATATTTTTAAGCCCCACCTTCCTACTTTCCCTCCTAGAAGGAATAAAAGTCTCCCTTAAAGAAGGGTGGGCAAAGAATAGACCAGAGATATCAATTCTACCTCCCTCCCTTTGAACCACGCAGCAACACCACATGTTAAATGTGAGAGGACAGTTCTCACTGTCATATAACAGTTGATTTTTATTGAATGATTTAAATTGTAAGGGAGTTGTTATTATTGCCTCCATTTTGCAGATAGAGATTTTTTTATGTATGTATGTATTCTTAAATGCCTTGTCCATGGTCACATGGTTAGTAAGACTTGAGAGAGAGAGAGAGAGACAGAGACAGACAGACAGACAGACAGAGAGGAAAAGAGTGAAAAAAAGAGATAGAGAAAATGTGTGTGTGTGTGTGTGTGTGTGTGTGTGTTTTGTTCCCCAGAGAAAGGAGACCTGAATTGAATTTTTGGCTGTGAGTATCTCAAATTGATATTTCACACAGACCATAAAGCCATCATGTAATTACTTTGGCACGGTTTGGCAAGGAGGGCACTGAGCTTAAGAGCCATCCAGCTCTTGGACTTAGTTTGCTGCTTCTCAGAACTTAATTGAATTGGCAAAAGTCCTGAATATTATAATACAACCTAGTATGTAGCAAAGAATCCAGACCATATAAAGGTCCTTAGATCTGACTCAGAGGATGACTAGATTGAACAAGTGATTAACCCATGACCCCAAGGGAAAAGCATCAATGAACAGGGGTGTTGAATCTGCAATACCACCCCAGCAGAGCAAGGAGAGGATGTTGTTAGCAAGTTATCACTGGGAAAGGACATTGCTGGATGAAATTCATGCTGGATATTTGGTCATCTGCCCTGAAGCTGTCCCTCTTTCTTCACCTGTAAAGCCAGTCTGTGAACCTAAAATCTCTTCAACAACCTTCTAATTTTCTTTTCACTGTTACCCTCTGCCTCTAGTGTAGAATAAGGTCATAATTTGACTCCTTCCTCTTCTTTGTTACTATAATAGTGTCAATCATTAGTGCCTTGTACCCACATGAAGCATTATATCACAGATATTAATAAGACTCTCTTCTCTGCCCCCAGTAACCTCTAATGAGCTAAGAAACTAAAATGATCTGGTATAGGATATCTTGCATTTCTCCTTCCACATAAGAGATGTTCAGTGAAGTAGTGGCAATGTTGTGTGTTAGCACTAAACTTAGATTCAAGAGACCTGCTTTCTTCTAAACCTTGTTCACTGTATGACTTTGGACAAGTTATTTCTCTGGGCCTTAGTTTCTTTACCCTTAAAAAAGAAAAAGAAATGATCACCAAGTATTTTAAGAGCTATCTCATGCAAGAAGGATTGAACAATTTTTGTTTAGCCCAAGGGGACAAAATTAAGAGCAGTGCATAGAAGTAAAAGGAAGGCAGGCTTTAATTCAATTTGAAGATATGAGGAGATTTTCCTGATCGTTACAACTGTCTAAAAGTTAAATGAATAGTCTCGGGAAGTAGGGAGTACTTCAAGCAGAAGTCAGATGGCCACTTGTCAAGGATGTGTAAGAGAGGATGCCCAGTCAGATGTGCAACTGATTTGGCTGATCATTTCAGCTTTGTGATTGGCTGTCTTGAATCCATCCCTGATCAGTTTCAAAGCGATCCTTTTAGATTGGTGTTGAGACAGATCCACGTGCTGATTAATTTTCATAGGTTCTCCATATAATAAGAAATGTACTGGAGAATTAGTTACGGTTGTCCAAACATGGAACAGGCTGCTTCACTAGATCTCTTCACACAGGGGATGGCTCATTATTTGTCAGGGGTTTTTCTACAGGGAATTACCTTGTTTTAGATAGAGTTGGATTAGATGACCTCTAAGGTCTCTTTCAATTTTGACATGCTATGATTTTGCAATTCCAACAGAATAGTATAGGGATTGAGTGAAGAGAGTGAACAAACAGAACATAAGAAAATCGAGAACCAGTCTCGGTGGAATTGAAAACCATTTCCCCAAAACACCTTTGTTTTTTAAGAAAGGACCAGATACAGATACAGCAGAAACCGGGTCTATTATATTTTATCATCTTGGGAGCTCTAGAAAGTGAAATTTTTGATATACCAAATTTAAAATTTTAATACAAGTGCCTATATTTATATTAAAACTAATGGGAGGATGTAGTTGTTGACAGTTTCTACAGTTACAGTTTATTCTTCTTTTTCTTTGAGGAGTCAAAGAGCTTTGGTAAAGAAGAATGTCAGGGGCAGCAAGATGGCTCAGTAGAGAGAGGGAGAGACCTGGAGACAGGAAGTCCTGCATTCAAATCTGGCCTCAGACACTTCCTAGCTGTGTGACCCTGTAAAAGTCATTTAAGCCTAACTGCCTAGCCTTTAACCACTCTTCTGCCTTTAAACCAATACTTCGTATCAATTCTAAGAGAGAATGTAGGAGTTTTTTGTTGTTTTGTTTTTTTTAAGTGAGATTTCTCTTACACAGGATTTGTCCTCATAATGGTGGTTTAAATAGGTTGTTGGAGAAAGAGGTGATAAAAATAGCTCTTGGTGTGTTACTTAGGCAGGGTATCATGATTGCATTCGTAATGCCAGATTTCCAATGTGACAAAACAATGAAGTGGATCAGCTGTCATTAGCTGAGAAATAGTTTTCCTTTAGTTCTAAAGTATTTCCCTTCTAGATGTCCCAGTTCTCAGAGGAAGTAAGTGATGAAATTATTTTTAATGAAACAAATAGAAAAAAAACCTTCTCCTATAGTTATTATTCTAAAATTCAATTGGCAAAACATGTAAGAATACTCACCCACTCCAACACCAAGTCAAGTCTACATTTCACTAGACAGATAGCAAAAACCTAAATTAGGACAAACATGTCTGTCTCTTTGGAATTAGGTAGAAAGATAGCTATAGACAGTGACTTATATGTCTTTAATACCAACTTCCTCTACTAGAATCCTCCTCTGATTCCTCATTCTGGTTTCAGAATGTTCCTGGATTCTCAAAGCCTGGCTCAACATGGATCCTATCAACTCCTGAGCTGGAAAGCTTCCTGATGTGGACTGGATCACCGACTTACATAAATATACCTAGCCACTTTCCTCAGGTTTATTAGAGCCACTATTATTGCTATTCTTACACTTTGGGGCCATTATTAATAACTAAATAGCATATTAATGAAACAAAGGCACGCTGCTCTGAGGTGGACACATCTCTTTACAAGGTGAGAACTCCAGACAAAGACTGAGAAGAAGCTAATGTTTGGTGCAAAACAATGTAATGGCTCACTCTAACATTTCTCAGAGTGAGAATGACTGTGATAGGGCTCAGAGACCTTATACCACTTGGGGAAATAGCCTGCTTTAGCACATAATTTAAACAATTTATTTTATTTCTTTTTCTGTATTTATTTATTTATGATTGAAGGTACCTTAATTTGCAAGTGTTGAGTATGTATAAAATAAGGTCCTACTGTATATAAATGCAGAATCTCTGGTTTGTGAAGAAAAAGTCTCTCCCCAGTTCATCTCCAGGGAGAACAATGAGTCTGAAATAAAGAGTAACTATAAGTTTCATGACTTGGACTGAGCAGGAGGTTTCTATTATTAACAAGTCTGTACCTCTTTTTATTCAAAATTGAATTGATCTTAATAAAAGGCTATAGAAAAGTATATGTTGACAAAAAGGGAAATATATATATATATATATTTCCCTTTTTGTCACGTCATGAAACAAGATGCTTATTCCTTAGACTAGAGAAAAATTCATGATGGAAATAAAGTGAAGAATGGTATGTTCCAATTTGCATTTGGACTTCATCTGCTTCTTCCATGGTGGTAGATAGCCTTTTTTGTCATGAGTCCCTTGGAATTGATAGTAGTTAAGTCATTCACAGTTGATTATGATACATTATTATTGTTACTGTGTACAACATTCTCCTGGTTCTTCTCACTTCACTTGATCATATCAGTAATTCCCTTCTAGAATTTACTTTTGACTGTGGTACTTTCATTGCCTCAATAATTTGCTTAGAAATTATAAAGGACACACAGGCAACCTAGCAGTCTTGGGGTGCGTGGAGATTCGCCCCNATATATATATATATATATATATATATATATATATATATATATATATATATATATATCCTGTTTATCACAGAAATTGTGTAGAATTAAAGATCTTCTGCCCTTGTTTTTCCAAGGCTCTGTCTCTCATGTGCAGAACCATTTGAAATGGTTCTATTTCTTCTTCACTGGTTAGTGGAGAAGCAGAAGACTTCCCTCCTCATTTCATCCCTTCAGTCCCTTTGTCTCTGATAGCTTGCCTCTCACACAGTTTCTTTATTTCCACTCCCTTCTTTCTCTTAGTAATTTGGAACTGAAACATCCTTATAAATTTATGTCAAGGTAAGCTTACCTGGACCCAGGACAGGTGATCTAAATCTATCCTTTTATCAGAAATTCTTGTGTGTCTGTCCCTCTAGAATTACTGTTGAGATTTATATCCTCGATTTCTAAAATAATTCTAATGTATTTGCATGTTTGTGCTGAGCTAGAAAATTCCCCTTAAATTTTTGTGAATACCAATACCCAGTTAAATATATCTTTTCCTCTTTTTCTCTTGGAGTGAGTATTGCTATTTCCTCAGTGGTATTCAGATAGTCTAACGATATCCACTGCCTATTTCACAAGGTGCTGGCTAAGGAGGGGATGGAGTCAAGTATGTGTGCCTCCAAATCCCTTCCTAGAGCAGAATTGTTATCAATCCCATCTTCTAAAGACTATATAACAAGGCATGGAGAGATTGTGTTTTGGGTTGGTAGAAAACATTTCCCCACACTGATGAAATTATATATCCTTCAACTTAAAGTGTTGAAGAAACAATTACTTGTCTTGTAAAGAAATCACTTTCTCTAAAACACCTTGTTAGATTTCTTTTTGAACAACCTTCATAAAGCTATAAATCACCTCCTTTTTACTTCTTCATAAGTCTCTGGAGGGAGAAAGAGGGCAGTTATAATAGAGAAACAAAGATTATGTGAATTCACTAGATTTTCTGACTAACCATCTACCCCTACTCTGTCAATATGCTTACTGTCAAAGCTTTTACTGTCTTTTTCTTAGGGAGTAGGGGAAGAAAAGGGAGATAGAAGCTAATGACTTACATTGTACTGTGGCAGAACTGGTAAGTGAAAATAGCTCATCTGATTGTCAGTCCAGAGCTCTGAATCTTCTGACTTGCTCAAAACTTCTCTCTTCAGTTCTGTGTAAGACAGCTCCCTTCAGGGTGTTTTTGATTTTGTCTAGCTCTGTTAGATGAGGAGTGATTCTTCCACCATTTCCCCTGGCAGATGTAGTTTTTGTCTCAAGTCTCAGAATCCACTTTCTCAAAATATACTTGAGTCTAAAGTCACACAGAACCAACCAGGACTTCTTTCCCAGGTGCCTTAATTTGCTTTTCTTACTTTACCTTGAAAGACAGCAACAGCCTTTCAAGAGCTCTGGGGAAGAAAGAAATAAAGATAACTCAGGAAGGGCATGTTTCCCTGTCTTCAAAAATATAAAATGCTGTCAAAAACTTGTTCTGTTTGTCTCCAGAGGATGAAACTAGGACCTATGGGTGGTTACAGAGAGGCAAATTTCAGTTCAATATTCTGAACTTCCCAAAAATCAGAATATCTGAAAAATGGAATGGGCTACTTCAATATGGAATGAGGTCCCCATCACTGTAAATCTCTATATGATGTTGCATAACAAATATTAGAATGTTACAAAGGAGATTATTGCTTCAGGTGTGGGGTGGACTAGATAACCTCTAAAATATCTAGTAAGCCAGAAGTTTATAGACTATATAGAGTCCTGTACTTTGAATCAAAAAGATATGTTCAAATTTCTCCTTTTCTAAAATACTTATTAGCAGTATGAACTTGAGAAAGTAACTTAACTTCCCTGGACTTGATAACCCCAAAATGATCAGACTAGATTTGTGAGTTCCTCCCAACTCTTACACCATAAGCCTATGATCTCTTCCATCTGTAGTTTCTATGATTCTATAAGTAGAATCTGAGTGAGGCTACAGCATGAATGAAGTAGATAATATATAAGTAATGATTGTTTGATCTTGTGAAATGGATGAGATCAACCAAGAGTAATTAACTCTGGTTAATTAAACTCATAAGTTCCAATATATATTTATAGTCTTCATAGCCCAAGAATTTATCTTAATTATTTGTATAGGTCATTCCTTTCTTTTTTATTTAATTTAATTTTCATTATCATGAAAAACACACTTCAATATTGGTCATTGTTGTAAGAGCACACTCAAGTAAAATCAAAACCCCCAAATAAAGCAGTAAATACACTTATGTGAATAATAGTATTCTTCAGTATGTATCCATCTGACTTAAAAAATTCTTTCTCTGGAGGTAGATAGCATTTCCAATCATAAGTCTTTCAGGACTGTCCAAGATCATTGTATTTTAAGGAGTGGCCCATTTATTACTATGCTTTCTAGTGTTTTTTTTTTAACTCTTACCTTCCATCTTAAAATAAATACTGTGTATAGGTTCTAAGGTAGAAGAGCAGTAAGGGCTTGGCAATGGAGTTTAAGTCACTTGCCCAGGATCACACAGCTAGGAAGTATCTGAGGTCATATTTGAACCAGGACCTCCCATATTTGGGTCTGATCTCAATCCACTGAGGCACCCAGATACCTATTCTAGTGTTTTTAATAAGAATGGGTATTGAATTTTGTTAAAGGGGTTTTTTTGTATGTACTGAAATAAGTTTGATTATTGATATGGTCAATTATGCTAATAATTTTCCTAATATTAAACCAAACTGTATTCCTGTTTTTAAAAATCTCACTTGGTCATGGTAAATGATCCTTGTGATCCTTGTGTGTGTGCTGTAGTCTCCTTACTGGTATTTTGTTAAAATTTATTTTATCTATATTCCTTAATAAAATTGGTCTATCATTTTCTTTCTTGATTTTTGCTATTACTGGCTTAGGTAACTATATATTTGTGACATAAAAAGAATTTGGTAAGATTCCTTCTCTACCTATTTTCCTAAACAGTTCATATGTACCAAATCCATCTGGCCATAGGGATTTTTTCTTAGGAAATTCATTGATGGTTTATCTGGTTTCTTTTTCTGCAATGGGATTATATAAATATTACATTTCCACTTTTGTTAATCTAGGCAATTTATGTTTTTGCAGATATTTACCCATTTCGCTTAGATTGTCAGATCTGTTGGCATATAATTGGGCAAAATAGCCCCTAATGATTACTTTAATTTCCTATTCTTTGGTAGTGAGTTTACCTTTTTCATTTTTGATACTGATTATTTTATTTTCTTCTTTCCTTTGCTCTGTCTTTTTGTTTGTTTGTTTTTTCATAAAACCAACTCCTGTTTTTTTGATGTAAACATTTAGAGAGATATAAGTACTGCTTTGGCCACATCCCATGAATTTTGATATGTTGTGTCCTCATTGTTATTCTCATTAATGAAATGATTGATTGTTTCTATTATTTGTTCTTTTACCCACTCCTTTTTTAGCATTAAATTATTTATTTTCCAATTAATTTTTGACTTGTCTTTCCAAGGACCCTTCTTAGTTGTAATTTTTATTGTGTTAAGATCTTAAAAGAACACATTTATTATTTCTCCTTTGATTTATTTGATTCTGAAGTTTCTATACCCTAATACATGGTCTATTTCTGTGTAGGAACCATGTACTGCAAAAAAGAAGGTATAGTCTTTTCTATTTCCATTCAATTTTCTCCAGAAATCTATTAGTTCTAATTTTTCTAAAATTTCATCCACTCCCTTTACTTCCTTCTTGTTTAGTTTTTGGTTTCATTTATCTCGATGTGAAAGGGGAAAATTGAGGTCCCCCATAGTATAGTTTTACTGTCTATTTTCCCTGAAGCTTATTTAATTTTGCCTTTTAAAATTTGGAGTCTATACAATTTGGTGCATATATGTTTAGTATTAGTATTACTTCATTGTCCACTGTACCTTTTAGTGAGGTGTGATTTCCTTCCTCAACTCTTTTAATAAGATCTATTTTTATTTTAGTTTTGTCTGAGATCATGATTGTTATTCCTCCTTTTTTTTACTTCAAATGACACACAATAAATTCTGCTCCAGGCCCTCACCTTTACCCTATGTGTGCCTCCCTGCCTTAAATGTGTAAACAATATGTAGTAGAAGTCTGGTCTTTAATCCAATCAGCTATCTGCTTCTATTTTTTTGTGTGAGTTCATTGCATTCATATTCACAGTTATAATTACCAACTATGTCCTCCCCTCTATCTTATTTTCCCCAATTGATCCTGCTTTCTCCTTTCACTCTGTCTCTCCCCATCGGTGTTTTGTTTTTAATCACCATCATTTAGTTCTCCCTCCTTTCTATTACCTACTTTGTCTTATTCTCCTACTACTTCAATGTGGGATAAGATAGGATTGATTACCTGATTGAGTATAGTGGTTGTTTCCTCCCTGAACCAGATATGAGAGAGTAATGTTTAAGCATTGCCTATCACCACCCTCATCCCTCTACATTGTAATCATTTTCCATATCTCTTTAGGTGGGATAGTTTACCCTATTCCACCTCTCTCTTCCCTTTTCTCTCAGTGCAATCCTCTTTTCCCCCCTTTTTTCACATATTACATCATTCTAATCAACCTATCCCCAGACTAACTGCTCTAATAATGATTATTTTTTAAGAATTACAAATATCATCTGTTCACATAGGAATACAATTAACCTTATTGAATCCCTTAAATAATCTTTTTCTAATTTAACTTTTTATACTTCTCTTGTGTCTTGTGTTTAGACATCAAAATTTCCATTTGGGTCTTGTCTTTTAGTCAGGAAGCTTAGAAATCTTCTATTTTACTAAATGATAAATTTTCCCCTGACAGAATATACTCAGTTTTGTTAGATAGGCAATTCTGAGTTGTAAATCTAGATTTTTTGCCTTCTGTAAGGTCATATTCCAAGACTTTCAATCCTTTCATGTTGAGGCTGCTAAATCTTATGAAATCCTGGCTATAGGTTCATGGTATTTGAATTGTTTCTTTTTGACTGTTTGCAGAATTTTCTCCTTGAGTTGGGGGCTCTTAAATTTAGCTATAGTATTCCTTGGAGTTTTCATCTAGGTATTTATTTCCAGAGGTGATCCATGGATTCTTTCAATTTCCATTTTACTCTCTTGTTCAAGGGCAATTTTTTGATAATTTCGTGTATTTTGATATCCAAGCTTTTTTTTTTTGCCCTTGGATCAATTTTCACAGTCAGTTTTTTTTTTTTCCTGATGTGACATTTTAAGTTTTTTTCTATTTTTTCATTCCTTGGATTTTGTTTTATTGTTTCTTAATGTCTCATAAAATTATTAACTTCTATTAACCCAATTCTAATTTTAAAGAAATGATTTTTTCCATGAGCTCTTCAATCTTTTTTTTCATTTGGCCAATTCTGCTGTCATTTTCTTCTTACATTACTTTCATTTCTCTTCCCTATTTTTCCTCTGACTCTCTTAATTGATTTTTTAAACCCTTAATTTCAGTGTATTGTTTCATAGGTGGAAGAGTGGTAAGGGTGGGCAATGGGGGTCAAGTGATTTGCCCAGGGTCACACAGCTGGGAAGTGGCTGAGGCCGGGTTTGAACCTAGGACCTCCTGTCTCTAGGCCTGACTCTCACTCCACTGAGCTACCCAGCTGCCCCCTTCACTTAATTGATTTTTGAAAACATTTTGAGCTCTTCTAGAACCTGAGACCTAATTCATATTTTTCTTTGAAGCTTTACCTGTGTTTTCTTTGTTTTCATTGTGCCCTTCTGTGTCTATGCATTGCTCTTCTTTGTCTCCAATTTTTTTCCTATGTATAATTGTTTTATGTATGTGTGTATATGTGTGTGTATATGTATATATATATATATATATGTGTGTGTGTGTGTGTGTGTGTGTGTGTGTGTGTGTTTACTCATTTTCCCAGCCTTTTTCTTGATTTTCACTTTTATCTTAA
Organism: Gracilinanus agilis; assembly: GCF_016433145.1. Taxonomy (NCBI): domain Eukaryota; kingdom Metazoa; phylum Chordata; class Mammalia; order Didelphimorphia; family Didelphidae; genus Gracilinanus; species Gracilinanus agilis. The sequence goes on along the minus strand of NC_058130.1, from coordinate 688,440,055 downwards.
AAGTAGTCTCTGTTCTCAGTGTAGATAGGACATTCTCTTAAACTACCACTTCTTCTCTAATGCTCCTTTTAGCTCTATTCCTGGATTTTGCAGTTTTCAGTTCTTCAAAGGTGGCATAATGCCCTGTGGGCTTGGGGCTCTGAAAGCTATATCACACTACTGATTCAATCATCCCCTGAGACTGTTGCTGGCTTGGAGAGCTCAGATCACTATGAACTATCCTGTGCCGGGGCTCAAAGTCTAGCCTCAGACTTGAGTCAGGGCTCTTGGACTCACTTTGGGCTTGATCTGGTCAGGCACAGTGTGGACTGCCTTGCCCTGAGGCCTATAAGATGAGCTTTGATAAGGACTAGCTATGACTGCACTCATAAAGACCAAAGTGCTCGCACCTGTCTCGTGCTGGGGTGCTCAGAGGCTCGCTCTGGGTTTATAAAGACTGCCTCATGCTGGGGCTTATGTCCTCACCACAGGCTTGGACTGAGTCTCCCAGCCTTCCACTGAGCCTACCCAGATCAGGCTTGCCATGCAGACTGCCTGGAGCTGGGATTGTGGACATTACTGCAGGCCTGGGCTGGGGCTTGGAATTTTATAGGATGTGAATGGGATTGCAATGCTGTTGGCTTAGCCAGAGTCTCAGGGTGTGAACATTGGCTTGGGGTCAGTCTCAGAACCTGAAACTGTAGATGTGGGATGAGGTGGGCCTTGCTTTTGGCTTGAGCCAATATTCCTAGGTGTAGTCTCCTACAGGCCATGCTCCTCTCTCTCCCTAGTTAATCAGATCCTTTCTGCTTAACATTCAAGTTGTTCTCTGCATTAAAGTTGCTTCACTCTGTCTCCATATTAGTCTAGTATTTGTTTTGAGGTGTTATGTTAAGGTTGGTTGGAGAGGATTCCCTTGGTGGTTTGAACTTTGTCTTCTTCTACTGTGCCATTTTGGCTCTGCCTTCCCTGGATTCAGGATACCCCTTTCTAAGGATTCAAGTCAAGTCAAATCAGGAAAATAACCAGCCTACTGGGAAGCAAGAAGGAATATTGGGAAAAGTTGAATAATCTTAAGGAATATTCTACTAAGTAAATAATTGGGGGCAATAATTTACTCAGCATTCATTCATCTTAATAACTTCCTTGTTTCTTCATTGCTTATTTGCATGTGCAATAGTTTTTAATGTATAATCCATAATCAATCAATCAATAAACATTACTATGTGGTAGACACTGTGTTAAGTACTGGATATCATGTCAATGTTTTGAGGTAGATATAAATATTATTACTCCTTTCTTACATATGATGAAACCAAGGCTCAGAGAGGAAAAGTCAAAATTCAAATAAATTTAAAGTGGCAGAATCAAGAATAGAACTCTTCCAACTACAGAGTCATTTCTTTCTATCGTTCTACATTCTCCCTTGACAAAAGACTTGCTCTAAAGTGTTCTTATTAGTCTTCCAGAGTCAGAGCTCCCTTTCTCTCCCCTTCCTGATAGTATTGGAGCAAAATTGAGAAAAAAAATTTGATTCTCCTTTCTCAAGACTCTATCAAAATCATATGAATGGCAAAATAGTGGAGTAGGTTTTATTCCCCCCTTACAACCCAAAAACCCTAGAAAAAGGAGTTATACATTTGATATAACATAGCTAAAGTTTAATTCACTTTTTGAGACAGCAAAGAACTGATGAGAAAGTAATACCTGTCAAAGGGAGCATGGCTAAGTACATTGTGACACATTAATCTAATGGAATGCTATGGTTCTATAAGAAATTATAAATATGAAGACTTTGGAGAAATAAGGGAGTTATTAAGATGAACTGATGCTGAGTAAAGTGAGCAGCTCTAGGAAGAATGGCACAATATAACTTAAAAGTACAAGAAAAAAGATGAAATTAAACAATGCTATTAAAAGTGACTAATCTTGACTAGAGAGAAGTTGAGAAAATATATTTTCTTTTCTTATTTGCATTGATGAATAGGCAACTATGAAGATGGGGCACTGTATATTGTTAGATTTAAATGATACGTTGGTTAGTTTTGTTTGACTTTATATTCTCTTTCTTCATCTGATGGACTGTCTGAATATTAAAGTTGAGATATATATATATATGCATATATATGGAAATGGTTATTGAAAAATGAATAAAAAAATTTAAAAGGAATATAAGGACTGTTTAATTTATGTCTTTGTATTCCCAGTACCTTGAAAAAAAGAAAAGGAAAAAATAAAATATATTTCCCCCACTTCTCTGTTGGAAGTAAAAAACTATGATATGGAATATTTTGTATGCCATCAGATCCAGTTAATGAATTGGTTGGTTTTACTAAATTGCTTTTTGTTGTCCTTTTTTGATTTCTGTTACATGGGGCAGCTCCTGGGGGGAGAGCAAAAGAAAGTAAACATTCAGAAATGTATGTGATACAAAAAAAAAAGGTAAGGAATTTTTAAAAGAATGAATAGATTCTTTTATAAATTTACCTCCTGAAGGACATAATACATCTAGAAGACAACTGATTTCTGATAAGTCACTTATCCTTACAAACCCTCAGTTTCCTCATATGTAATACAGGAATAATACTATTTGGACTACCAACCTTCCAGGGCTTCTGGGATGAAAATGCTTTCACAGACCTTAACTAAGCCCAATATAAATGTGGATCATTATTATCACAGGAGGGAATCACTACTCCGTACCTACAAGAGGATTATGGGATGTTAGTTGGTAACCGAACCTATCCCATGCAGTGTTCATTTTTACTCTGAGTGATATTCAGACTGTTAGGCTCCCCATTAAGACTGCCTCTATCTCAGGTGTCAATGATGTCTTGGGCCATTACCCTTGGATTCTATGAAGAAATGCAGATAATCTTGCTGGGTGAGATTGGGAGCAGAATGCTACAATAGGACCCCTTTGCCAGGTTCCTGTGTTGACCATGTAGAGTAATAGTCTATGTGCCTCAGCTTGACAAAGAGCCCATGAAGAGAGCATAAGCCCCCAGCTAGGCTCTTGTGAGTAATGTGGTGGAGTTGCAGCCATGCTAAATGAAAGAAAAAAATTCATTTTCTATTTCCAAAATTATCCTTTTTCCCTAGTGAGCTCTTTAGGAGACTTTGAAATTGAAGAAAGGAGAGAGACACAGTGGGCTTTAAAAGGTCAATGATATTAAAAAATGTGGAATCTTTTTACATTAATGTCCTAATTGTTTTTATTGCTGGGTTCTCACTCAAACGTCAAACTTAATCTCTATGCTTTCCTTCTCCCAGGTCACAGATGTTTAATATTCCTGACTAAGACATAATGAACCTTTTTATTTCGCTATAATATTTAGTCTCTTTAAAACATGATTAGTTTCATCTCTTGCACAATGGAAGGATGACTAGGCATTCTGATGATGGACTTCCATTAGGCTGATATTACTGCAATGCCAAGTTGGACGGGAAATTAAACCTGGGTGCAGAGTTCATTGATCATGAAGAGTGCTGCCAGTCCTTCTTAGATCTTCTAGAAATCTCAAATCAGGAAATAGGAAAAAATGGAGAAAGAGAAATGGAGAGAGAGAGGCAGAGACAGAGACAGAGACAGAGATAGACAGAGACAGAGAAAAAGATAGGGGCTCTTCTGGGTGCTTTATTCAGGTCTACTTTTCAAATTACACAAAATAAAGTGTCAGCTTCAGAGTCATGGCCCTCCAATTGAATAATTTCAGTCACCTAGAATAGGAACAGTGCTAAGCTTACTGTTAAAAAGCTTGTTTCATATACTAGAATTCCTGGGTTGGAAAGGAACTTGGAAGTTACCTAATCGTACTTCTTGTTTTACAGTCTTAATCCTACCTATCACATACCAAGCCAACCTTTCAGTAAAAAGTTTATATAACTCAAATTCAATTGAAGGTACAGAGTTCAAATCCCTTTCAGGGCAGAAGGATGATCTGCTTTTATTTATGGCTCAAGAAGAATTTTTTTGCTTGTCATTTGAATTATTCCTGTGATTTCATTCATTAAAGGACACTCTCTACCTCAATGTTTATAGACAACTATTCTGCAATTTATATTCTTAGAGCAGGAGTTTATAACCTGGTATCCATCAATTTGTATTATATTTGATTTGTTTAATATGTTAAAAACTGTATTTCAATATAACTTATTCCTTTGTATTCATATATATTTTATTTTATTCAATTAAAACATGATTCTGAAAAGGAGTCTCTAACCTTCACCAAATTTCCAATAGGATCCATGACAAGTGTTATATGTATCCTGGTGTTATGAGGAGCTGAAGCTGAGTGAGTGAGGAGGATTCCTAAGTGTAACACACAAGCAGTGGTAGTGAAATGCAAAGGACTCCACAGGAATATTTGTAACGGATCTGCTGCACCCAACTTCAGTATAAGTGTCCCAGGATAGATAATCAAGTGAAGAATTTGTGGTTAAGAATACACAGCTACTTCTAACTGTCTATCCCAGCTCAATATGGATAATGCTGGTTGACTATGATTCAAACCTTTCTACAGTTGAAATAAATCTCCTCTTCCCTCAAATACCCAAGGATATATTCACTAATCTCTAGGGTAAAGATGACATTCACTTTAGGTGAGTTTAAAGATTTCATAATAACAGGCTTGGGGAGGGAAACAGGGAAATGATGGGGAAGAGTGTATCGGAGATCCTTGGCTTGAGCTATTGATGACAAAGATGGTATATGAATTGAGGTAATCAGGGTATTCAGCTTGTCAGTTGTCAATGGTTAGTTTGCCAGTCATCAGTGTGGCAGAGCCAGACTACATCAACCTGAATCAGGTCATTTGGTAGTAAATGATGATACTTCTTCTTGATGTGTCAATTAGAATCAGGATGTTCAGTATAGGATATCACAGGATTTGAGATTATGGAAGTGATCAGTGCTGGTTGCTTGCATCTTAAGTTGACCTTCAGCCTACCCAAGCCCAACCAAGACCTCTCACACCAATCCCTATCTCAAAACTGAGATTTCTGTCTCAGTTCAAATCCTCCTTTTATATTCTCCCATCAACTGAATTTGAACCTGGTAGGCTCTGCCACGCTCAGCTCATTCCAAGTTCTAAACAGCTAACTGTCAATCATTTTGCTTTTTATATTGCATTGCAAAATGTCATTACACAAGAAAGATTAAGAACCTCATCTTAGAAGCGTTTGGAGCACTAAGAGGTGCCCAAAGTCACACAGCTAGTGTGTGTCAGAGGCAGTTTTTGAATATTGACTCAGAGGCCAACCTTTTAGGCACTTGTGCAACTCTGATTCTTGTGTGGAAAATAAAAAAGAAATTAAAAAACAAAAAATCTATGAGCTACTTTCTAAAAAAGTTTAGGTTCCTTGGAGGCAGGTGAAATTTTTGTTTTTGTCTTTATATCACTCATATTTAGCTGTTACCTGGCAAACAGGTACTTTAAAATATTCAGAGAATTGACTTGAATCCTGCTTGACCTCTGCAGCTTGGTATAATGGAAAGTAAAGTAACTTTAGAACCAGGGTCCCTAATCCTAACTGCCACACATCTTGGTCTAAAGGAAATAATTTGGGACTGATCTTTAAAGGAACATAGTAAGATTTGAACTCGTGTTTTTCTACCTGCAAATCTAGTACTTTATTCACCTCACCACTCTGCCTCTTGAGGGGATCTATTTCTTAGAATCTATCAACTCAAAAGTCTAAATTGTACTACTGCCATTTCATCCTCAAACCAAATTTCCTCCTTTGTCCCAGCTTCCAGTGTCCTCACGCTGAACCCAGGAGAACTTTTGTTCAGTGCTGTCAAGAAAACTGGCACATTTTAACAGTCCACAGTAGGGTTTTGAATGAGAAACAATATCTTAAGTCCGACTGTCTCTTTGTGAAATCTCTATCTATGTTGGTCCTCTGGCCTTCCAGAACCAGTGAATTCCACACTTTAATTTTAGTGCTCCAAACGCTTCTAAGAGTTGACAACGAGTTTTCAGGGTGAAGAGTGGGGAACTGAGGGAGGAGGTGAGAGACACAGGTCACCTTGAGATGTAATTGCATGGAGGCAGAGTTGAAAACCAGCGACACATGGAGAATGGAAGAGGGCTTGAGCAAGCATCGATATAAAGATCCGCCAAAGTCCACGCTTGGCTAGTCTCTGACCTTCATGCAGCAGGACACAATGAAGCAGGCTCTTTGATTTAAGAGCAAGGAAAGGGGAAAAAAGATTGAAATGGTTTGAGACTGGTTTATTTAAAGAGAAAACAATTCACCATAATTAAAATCTCTTGAAAATATTTATAGATGCATGGAAATGTTGTCAATGTTCATTCATGCTCTATGAAAATGCATTAACCTATAGTTTTAGCTATTGTATAATAATAATTTTCTTGTTGTCGTTCCAGTTCTGTGATTTCATTGATGCAGAGAAGTACTGATAAAATGACTTTCTCTATTGATATAGTTGTACAACTGTTCTACAACTTGGAGCTTTAAAGAGATGCCAATTAACAGCATGAATTTAAATGTTTAGGGGAAAATCATCCAACTATTATTAGAGTCAAGACTTCACCTCAGGTTTTCCTAACTCTGACAGTGATTCTTGGTAATAATGATGATTACATTAATAACTCCTATTAATAAATCGCTTTCTCATTTGTAAAGAACTTTCTCTGACATTCTTGCATCCTGTACTCATGATGGCCTTGAATAAGTCACTTGACTTCCCTAGACTTCTGTTTCCATATATATGCACATATACATATATACATATACATATATACATATATATATATGTGTGTGTATGCATATATGTATATGAACTGGATGTTTATTGCAGTGTCTTTTAATTTTAAGGTTCTGTGATTCTGTGAAGCATCCTGTCTGGTAAGCAGGGCCATGGACAAATGATAAACTCTTGAAGCTACAGTTTTCCTACCTCTCAAATAGGGGGAATAATAATAATAGCTCACATTTATATAGCCCTTTACAGTTTAGAAAATCCTCTCCTCACAACAACCCAATAAGGTAGGTCAGCAAGTGTTATCTTAATTTTAATGCCAGACTGCAGAAAAAAAGTTCATTAATTATCCTCTGTAACCTTTTCCCTCATATCTCCCCTTATTATCTTCCTCTATAGTTTCACACACACATAACTGGTTTTCCTCCACACATCAGTGGGAGTATTGGGAAGTATAAGTTCAAGAAGACAGAAAGAGCATGAGAGCTGTATATGAATGATCAGAGTACAAGAATGCTCCTTGAAACATATAGATGCACTGTATTTTTTTCTTTCTATTTTATTTTCACTAATCTTTGTAATAACAATATGTCGTGTCCAAGCCCTACAGATGAGGGAGGACTTGTGATCAGGAAAAAGGGGGAACTCAGACGGATGAAGTGGGGAATCTAGAGATGTATACAAACTACGGATTTTATAAAAAGGTGAGAAGAAAAAAACAAACAAGACAGCTTTGAAAGTAACAATGAACACAGTAACAGTTTGAAAATAACACAGTTGACAGAGCTCTGGAACTAGAGTCGGGAAGGCCTGAATTCAAATCTTGCCTCGAACATTTAATATCTGTGTAACCCCCGGCAAATCACTTAAATTCTGTCTACCCCAGTCTCTCAAGAATTAAAAGGAAATAATAAATCTCAGAGAGTTGTGAGGATCATATGAGATAACATTTGGAAAGTGTTTATCATGGTACTTGGTGCATAGTGGATATTTAATAAATGTTTGATACTTCCTTACATTATATACCAATTTAGAAGAGAATTCTATTTGTTCTCTTTTTTTGGTTTTAATTTTTTATTTCAATTAACAAATATTTATTCTCTCCCTTGTCACTTTCCTCCCCAATTGAAAAGAAGAATAAAAAAGAAAACTTAGAATCTTATAACAAATATGCATAGTCAAACAAAAGAGACTGCAAGATGTACATAATAGAGATTCATAGTTTCATTTTCTGTTTTACTTTGTACATTAAAGTGTCCCCTTCAAGGGGGTCATTCAATTCAAAACTTATAAATAAATTTAAAACAACTAGAGTTATCCATAAGTGGAATGGGATACTTCAGAGAGGGTGGTTTTTCCTCCTTAGAAGCTGGTCATTTAGGGACTGATTGATTATATTGTAGTAAGGATTCCTTTTTAAGTATAATTTGAACTAATTGGCTCCTGAGGTCTGTTCCAGCCCTAAAACATTGTGATTCTATGATTAATTTTTCCAAAATAAGTTCTATAACTCCCAGCCTTCACAACTTCATAAAACTAGTTTTCAAGCCTCTACATAATTTTGTCCAACCAAAGTCATTCAATGCAATAGTGACTGAATGGCAAATAGAATAATAATGGTGGTTAACATTTATATGGTACTTTGAGCATTTGCAGAGGTATATGTTATCTTGTTTGATCCTCTGAAAATGAAGCTAAGGAAGGTTAATTGACTTGCCCAGAGTCATCAAGCTAAGAAGTGTCTGAGGCAGGATCTGAACTCATATCTTCCCTAAATCCATACCTCACTCTCTTCATAACCTAGCTCTCATGTCTCTTGTCTTCAAGTATTATTCATTTTAGTGTTCTTTCCATATAAAACTACTTCAAATCTGCCCTTAGACTTTTATTAGCTGTATGTCCCAAAGTCACTTAATTTCTATCTTTCTTAGTTTCCTCATCCATAAAATGGGGATAATATCATCTACCTCTCAAGATTGTTGTGAGGATCAAAATGAGATAATATTTGTAAAATCCTTTGTAAACTTTAGATTGATATATAATTCTAGTCAAAATAATAACAATGTTATTATTATTGTTATTATTAGACTACTTGACTCTCATCATATCCAGCTATCACATAGTAAAGAATTGATTGAGCAAACATGTTGGTTTTTTATCCTCTTCTTCTTTTTAAGGTGTCATCACCTACCACATAAAAGAAAAGTGACCAGGGCACTCCTTTAGACATGATTTTTTTCTTTATGGGAAATGCATCTTCAAGAACTGAGAACTATATCTCCATCCTAAGGGTCATATATCCCATCACCCATCCGGTAGCATCAATGACTTAGTAGACACACACTGACTTGATCATTAAATCCAATTCTTAATATCCTTGCTGCTATCCTTGAGGATTTGGGGGATAATTAACCCCAGTCTTTTTAGCATTACCATCCCTAAATCAGCGATATGTTTAGCCTATGGATAAATCAGGTTACCAGAAACTAGTGGAAGAAAATTTTCCATGGGATTATGCACTCAGGAAAGACTTTGTCTCCCCTCCCTGAAAAGGTGGGAAATGAGACCTGTTCTCAGTACTGCAATGGACAGATTAGTTGGAAAGGAGGTATCATTTGAAATGATTACCGTAAATTTACCTACATCAAAACCAGGAACTCATTGCATAGTATTTTTCAGTTATCTTCCTTACAGAAGCAAGGGGAGTTTGGGATAAAGAATAAGTATGTTTTCATTTAAACCAAAAATTACAGAATCTTATCATGAACTCTCAGAGGCTATCTAGACTCATCCCCATCCAATAAAGGAATTTTGATACAACATCCCTAATGATCAGTTTGATGGAGAAGGACCTTGAGATCACGCCATATCAAAATTGTTTGAAAAACTAGTGTGGAGACAAGAGGAGAAAAATTTGAATAAAAGAAGACTCCAGAAGGCCACAATAACTGTCTTTGTACATTTAAAGGGATGTCATATGTAAGAGAGATTAAATTTATTTTGCTTGACCCCAATAGTCAACAAGTAAAATCAATAAGCATTTAATAAGTGCCAGACATTTTCTAAACCCTAGGGTTACAAAGTCCCTGTCCTCAAGGAGTTCAAAGTCTAATGGGAGAGATCACAGGGACACTTTTATGTTCAAACATGATATAGAAAGGATAAATTGGAGATCATCTTGGATAGAAGACACTTAGATTAATGGGGTTTGGAAAAGTTATCTTAAGTAATAATGGAATTTTATCTGAGATCTAAAGGAAAAATAGGGAAACCATGAGTTGGTTTCTTCTTCTATTATTGGCTTCTATTAGTGGAGTCTAACATTCAATTGTGTTTTTACCTGCCTTGACAAACTTATTGGCTTATATTAATCATGAAATACTCAAAAACCCTCTGATTATAATCTATTATCCAGTTATATCTTTCCATCGTGAACTTCTTCTGATGGTGATTTTCTCAACTCAGGTAAAGGTATTGTCATTTACCTATGCCAGATAATTCATTAGATCATATATTTGGAGCAGGGAAGGCACCTTAAAAATGATAAACCTCAAATATCTCATTTTATAATTGAAGAAGCTGAGGCCCAGAGAGTTTTAGCAACCTTACATAAATAGTAAGTTACAAAGCCAGAAGTGGAACACAAGTGTTCTGGCTCCAAATGCAGCATTTTTCCCCTCAAACCATACTTTCAATGTTTCTAGGGAGGAAAAATAGACTCAAAATAAATTGGAGACAAAGAGAACTAAAGTAATTGATTTCCTTGTTGAAATTCTGGATTACCTTCTGAAGTACTTTACCATTCTTCTCTGTACCACTCGCATGCCATTTATGCTATAATATCAAGGATTGTAGTTATTTGTGCATGCTCTTAGTTCAGTTGAAGCAAAATAAGTCTAATCTCTCTTACACATGGTCACCTTTCAGATATTGAAGAAGTTATCTGTTTCCATCACTTCAAAATGTAAATTTATTGATAAAAACCCCCTCATAGTCTAAATCATTGTCAGGAATGGATTGGGGAGGAAAGGAATGGCAAAACAGAAGAACACAAACCAAGATGGTGTATAGCGATACATTTCTTTTACCCCAAACCTTCAAGGTGTCTGTGAAAGCCTGCCAGGTAGCCAGAGACCCTGGACAATTGGAGAATATCACTGCCTGAGTTCACACCATGGCCAATGTGGTAAAACTGCTCCTATGAGCTAAAGAAATAGAACAGGTTGCAGGCTTAATTCATAATTATAAGAGCAGGTTCACTTACCCCAAGACACATAGATAGGGGTTGTAGGCTGGCCTTATCATCATGACAATCAGCTTGACACGGAGAATAGAGCATATAATAATGCTCCTTTTTATTACAGTACCACAAAAAGAGAAGATTAAACCAGAACAAATCAGAAATACTAATATTCTACAGACTAGAAATGTTTCAGTGCAGAGGGTACTGACCTTTATATTAGACAAACCACAAATGTACAGAAAATGGACTGAATATATCAATGCTTTTTATTATGTACTAGTACAGTGTTATAAAAAATATTGCTAAGAGATCTCCCTAATTATAGGCAAGGGATTCATATTGCTTTTCGTCAATAGTACCCTCTGCTCCAAGTCGTACCACAATATATTGCTGACTTGCACAAAATGGCCATAAAACTTCATCCCAAAGCAAGCTAGGATTAGATGAAATAAGAGATGAAATCAAGAGTTATTAAAATCGGAAGAGAGAAGGAAAAATTGAAGGACTCGAGGCCACTGAAAATCTTCATTTAATACAAACTCCACGAAAGTCTATCTAAAAATGAAATGTGTGACAAAAACAATACTCATATCTCAAATGATTTCTAAAAGGAAATGGACATATTTATACTGGATTTTCAAAAAAGCCTTTCTGAGTATGTTGGCATGAATCTAACAGTACAAGTATTCCAAAACAGAGAAATTCAAAAATGCTCCATTTGCTTTTCTCATTTTTAATTTATTTTTATATGAAATTCACAAATACCAAATGAAATAAGCATTTCCATACACATAGAATAGAAGAGAGATTTTATATAAAAACCTTTGAATCTCTACTATGTGCAACTTATTTTTTCTTTTTTAAATATATAATCAGCGAGCAGCTGGGTGACTCAGTAAATTGAAATTGAGAGCCAGACCTAGAGAGGGTAGTTCCTAGGTTCAAATCTGGCCTCAGACCCTTCCTAGCTGTGTGACCCTGGGCAAGTCACTTAACCCCCATTGCCTAACCCTTACCACTCTTCTGCTTTGGAGTCAATACACATGTATTAACTCCAAGATGGAAGGTAAGGTTTTTAAAGTAAAATAAATATGTAATCAATTCAACTTTTACTTTCTTTTTTGTGGTGTCATTTTTCTTTTTTCATTAATTCAATTTTATTTTATTTTCAGTTCCAAATTATCTTCCTTCCCTACCCCAAAAAAAAGATGTGTATCAATGCAAAACATATTCCTGTACTAGCCAGAAAAAGAGGGGAGGTAGTGGAAAGGGTGGGGGGGTAGGCAGAGAGAGAAACAGGGAGGGAGAAGGAGAGAGGGATGTGTCAATTTGCATTCTGAGTCCTTTGGTTTTCTTCCTAGAAGTGGATAACATGTTTCATCATAAGTCCTTTGAAATTCTGATTCATCTTGTTGTTGATTAAAGTTACTAAGTTTTTCAAACTTTACAATATTGCTGTTATTAAAGAAATTATTATTCTGATTATGTTTACTTCACTTTCCATCAGTTCATACCAGTCTTCCCAGGTATTTCTGAAACCATTATCTTCATCATTTCTTATAACACAATAGTATCACATCATATTAATATACACTCATTTATTCATCCATTTCTAAATTGATGTATATCACCTTAGTTTAAAATTGTTCTGCTCATCTGTGTTTTTTTCTGGCTGTCTTCTGTTCTCTTCCATACATTTGAAAAATGTACTTCAATTACATTTTATTTCTTTTTATTTTGTCTTTTTTATTTTGGTGCTCCTATCCCTAGACTTCTCCCTCTTGCTTCTGCCAAATTGAAAATGAAAATTTTAAAAAACTTTGTAACAAATATGCATAGTCAAGGAAAACAAATTCTTATATTGGCTATGTCCCAATCTGAATCTTGAGTCCATCACCTCTTTATCAGAAAGTGAAAAGCATGCTTCATCATCAGGTCACTGGAAGCATGGTTGATCATTGCAGTGGTTCGAGTTCTCAAGAAAGCTAACATTTGTTATAACCATTACTAATGAATACATACTGCCATTATTTTTCACAAAGTGTAAAAATTTTTCAGAAGTTGGTGCATAACAGTATGTAGAGTAACCTTTACCTAGTTACCATAAGAGGGAAGATGGAGCTAACCAGAAATATATCTGGTTACAGGTGCCAAAAACCATCATGGCAAAAGTAATGTACATTTTGAAAAGTACATCAATATCTAGCTGTTTTGTTTTATAAAACTTAGATGCCATATCACCAAATTTAAAGTTAGTAAAAGAAAACAAAGAGAACTGAATCTGGAAAGCATGTCTATTCAAAATACTAGGTTCCATGAAAACAAAAGTCAAATGATTAAGGTGATATAAGGAGTCAAAGCTACACAAACAAAATCAAATGAACAATTCAATATCAATTAAATACTTTACTTAGAGGCTTGAGAAACAAGCAAATAGGAGAAGGAAGAGAAGAGAAAAGAAGAGAAGAGAAGAAAGGAGAGGAGAGGAGAGAAAAAGAGAAGAGAAGATGACAGAAGAGAAGAGAAGAGAAGAGAAGATGAGAGAAGAGAAGATGAGAGAAGAGAAGAGAAGAGAAGAGAAGAGAAGAGAAGAGAAGAGAAGAGAAGAGAAGAGAAGAGAAGTTATTCTGCATAATGAATCCATCATCTCTCAGTCAGGAAATGAGTAGAATTCCCCATTATCAGTTCTCTGGGTTCATTGCAAGTCATTGTGTAATAAGATTCTTAAGTCTCAAAAAAGTGTCAATTTTTACAATGTTGTTATTATAGCATACATTGTTTGCCTGTTTCGCTTTATTGCATTAATTCATAAAACTCTTCCCAAGTTTCTCTGAAATTATCCCTTTCATTATATCTTATGGCACAATAGTATTACAAATACGTTCATACATGGTAATATGTTTAACCTTTCCCCATTGTTCCCAAATACATAACAAAAGTCAATAATAATAATAATATCTACTATCAAATAAGTATGCCAATAATCTCTCCAAAATAAATAAATTATGTATATATATATGTACATATATATAATGTATACAATGTATCCATGGTTTTTATTTCCCAAAAATATATAAACACAAGAAAAAATTGGGGGCAGTGAGGAGGGAAAAAAGAAAGGGTAAAACAAAATGTTCCAGTGGCTAAAATAACTTTTAATCAATTTAGTAATTATTAAATGTCAAAACTGCATTTATTGATTATCTCAGATTACAACCATCTACAAAACCCCATGTTATAAATATGGACCTAAAATAACCTTGAGAACTCACCAAAAAATACACTGAAACCAAACCATTTTAATAAGATGAACTGTTTCCTGTAATCACTCAGATGTTACATTGATCCATAAAAACTAAAAAATAATGCTTTTAATAGATAATACCATACTGGACATCTAGGTGGCAGAATATACAGAGTGCCAAGCACAAATTCAGGAAGACTTGAGTTCAAATTTGACCTCAGACACTGATTAATTTTGTGATTCTGTGCAAGTCACTTAACTCTGTTTGCATCATCTGTAAAATGAGCTAGAGAAGCAAATGACAAACCTCTCCAGTGTCTTTGCCAAAAAAAAAAACCAAATGTGGTCATGAAAAATTGAACATAATTGCAAATGACTTAACAATGATAGCAACCACAGCAATTTAATTGATATTAATTTCCAACTTATGTTGAACAAAAAGGTTTAAAAATATAGATATCAAATAGAAGAAGTCTAAGTTATGTGGAAACAGAATGTAAGATATCACTATCATTCTGTCTGCTATGTTAGTGGTCTAAAGATGCTTTAATTGAGCATACGAAAAATGAGTTTACATTTTAACATTTTTATTCAGCTAAAATAGATAAATTTAATCTACCTGTGTGATAGTCTTCAAAATATTAAACATAAAATTATTAATATTACAACTTGTCCCAGATTATTATAGATTACTATAGAAAAGATAAGATATCATTATCAGTAGTGATAAAGATAACAACAATAATCTACTTCACAGGGTTATTCCATGGTTGAAGTAGGATAAAAAATTTAAAGCACTTTTGTACATTTTGTTCTAGCAAAGATAAATTATACATTGTCTTCTTGATTCCAACCTAGTCTAAAAAGAATTTATTAGAACCCACAAAAATATCTGCAGAGAGCTATGTGAAGTGCTATGTATTCAAAGACAAAATCAAAATTGGATCCTGCCCTCAAGAAACTTACATTTTCCAAGATAAACATCCCCTAATTTCTTCGACTGACCTTCAAAATAGTTCATATTTCTCAACTCCTTTACAGAGGTTTTTTCCTCCTAACTATGAGGACACTGGTGCCAACCCCTTTTACAAGTTGAAGAAATTGATACCAATAGAGGTAAAATGAGTTTCTCAATGCCACAAAACTAGAAAATATCAAAACCAGGATTTGAACCCAGTCCTTTCAAATCTGAATTCAATTTATCATAACTTTATTAGGTGATGTAACATACCATGACCTATTCTCTGGGAGATACAAAAGGGGAAAAACACCTGAAAATAGACCGTACTGTAAAGAAGCTAATTTCCTACTGGAAATACAAGGATTGAAGTATTTTACATTTGTTTTGTATTGGTCTTGAAATAAAAAGAACTGACTTTAAATTTAAACTTTGCTACTTAAATATTATATAATCTTGTGAAAAGGATCCTTCTCGTTTCAGTAAAATAAGGATTTGAACTAGATGACCTCTAAGGTCTCTTCTAGTTTTTCAACCTATGCCAGAATCAAACCACATTCCAGTAGTCAAAGGAAATCACTTCTAAATCACCCCTGAAAAACCTAGCATTGCCTTGTTACTGCTATTCAATGAACCCCCATGGGGAATTAGGATATTCCATAATGGAATGAGATAAAAGATCAAAATTCTAGACAAAATGGAACACAGTTGTAGTTCCTTAATTCTGGAGAAGCTAAAGCTAGTGGATTGCTTGATGTCTAGTATTCAGAACTGTGCTGGGGCTAAATAAAGCCAAGTAGGTGTTAGTTCTACATCTGGCTCCATATAATGAGCAAAGAACCCCTAGACTGCCTAAGGAAGGATAAATGGGCCTCAACTAGAACAAAAACAGGACAAAACATCTCTGCTGATTATTTTTGAGTGACCACTGCACAACCAGTGTGGGAGACATAAGGAGACCATTTTTAAAAACAAAAAAAAGCAAAATTAAATAGAAAAAAATTAGACTGAAAGAGATTCAGGTGGGGGGTTCATTTTTGCTGTTCACCAAATAATGCTATTCTGCACAAAAAGGCCTTGCCACATCAGTACTTCTGACAATTGGCTTTACAATGATATGCAACCCATGGGAAAGTATTTCTTGAAGTACAATCATTCCTCAAATAGCCAGTCAGCATGTGTAGGCAAGATATCCAGTTACTGTAATTTAGTGCCTGCAGAACACAAAACATCGAAATGCTCGAGTCAATAAGAATATTTAATAAACAAGAAGCAGGCAGGGAGAGTACATTGTATTATTGCTGGCTTGTTATTCTTGGAAATCCTATCTAATTTCCCCACCTTAAAAACTAATTTCATAAAATTGAAAATTGGAAGAAATGAGAGAATAGCTAGTCCACCTTTCCCACTTCACTTTACAGATGAGAAAACTGAGGCTCAGGGAAGTAAAGGGGATTGTTTAAGGTTACAGATGTAGTAAATAGCAGAACCAAGTTTCAAAATTGCTTCCTCTGATTCATCATTGAGTGCTCTCATAACTATTCACTTCATTTTAGTGGGATATTCAACTTCAAGTCCATGCTTGAGTATAAAAAAAAACAGACAAAAAACCAAGGGAATAGAAACAAAAGCAGCTAAACAGGAAAGGAAAGAAGGCAACATGTAGTCCAAAGAGTCCTGAAATGGGGGAGAGAGAAGATTAGGATCAATCTCACTCTCTGGGTGACCTTGTACCAGTCATTTCAACTTTCAAGATATCCATTTTTTTGCTTCTAAAAGGTAAGAGTGAAGTTGGGTGAACGCTAATATTCCTTATAGTTCTAACATTATATTAAGCAAACATTTTGAGCCTAGTATGTGGTAGACTCTATACCAAGTGGTAAGGTGGAGATGAATATAAAAGAACTTGAAACTGCTTTCTGTCATCATAGAAATTTGGAACTGGTTGGGACCTCAGAAGGTAGCCAGTTAGTACAGTGGATAGAGCACAGGGGCTGATGTCAGGAAGACCTGCATTTAAATCTGGCCTCGGACACTTACTAGCTATGTGACCTTGAGCAAGTCACTTAACTTTGTTTGCCTGTGTCCTCACCTGTAAAATTAGCTGAAGAAAGAAATGGCAAACTACTCCAATCTCTTTACCTTACGTGGGATCATGAAGAGGTGGATATGACTGAATTAACTGATCAACAAATGGGATCTCAGAGGTCATACTGTCAAAATTCCACCTGGAAAATGAAACTTCCTAGCAAAATTCCCCAAATCACCACTATCTTTCAAAGTAGTCCAATACATTTTAATCACCTCTGTTTTAACTAATTTTTATCATTCTATTTTAGTTATCTCTGATCTCTAATTAAACTGTGATTATGTACTGTATCCTAGATATTTTGTTCATCCACATTTCATCTCCACAGAATGAGTTCTTAGAGAAAGGTCCTTAAAATTGACTATCTTTCCTTATATAAATACTAACGAGAATAGAAAGGTCCTCAAGGACTTTACAGACCAAGTGAGACAATAATATAAAAATAAATACAAGATAGGATATAAGAAAGATACTGAGAATTACTTAATTTCCTTCTGCGATGAACGTCTACTTTGCTTTTTCCATCATAGCTTCACACCATCCTTACCCTAATATGATCTGTGGATCACTGAATTTGAAGTCTGGAAGTCCCAAATTCAAATCCTGATTCTGACATTTATTTATAAGTTGTATGACTTTGGGCAAATAGTTTAAATTCTCAGGTCTTCAGTGGCTTTTCTATAAAGTAAGTCAATTAACAAACATTTATTAAGTGCCTACTAAGTGCAAGATGCTGTGCTAAGTAGTATGAATACAAGAAAAAATAAAAGACAGTCTCAGATCTCAAGAAGCCCACAGTCTAATAGAAAGTCCAATAATACCTTAATACCACATGGATTTCTTGTCCATCAACTTAGCTGGCATCATAAAATGTTTTCGTAATGGAAATTACTACATTTTGCCACCTGTATTATCCCATCCACCACATGATATGCCATCATTTTTCTAATTAAACATATGATCATCCAATTAAATAAAAATTTATTAAGCATTTACTTTGTCTAAGGTAGTGTTATTTGGAAAAAAAAAAACAACTCACTGACAGGTTTGAGACCTGTCAGTTACTCTCGATTTGTTTTAGCCCATCTGCTAAAATGGCTTTATCAAGGACTAGAACTTCTGGTTTGAGGGCTTGCTAAGCACTTCTCCAAGCTGTTCAACCACCTTGGTGTCTACCTGTCACCCAATTCTTACCTATGGATCCAAGAAGTGATAGCATGTGCAGTACTGAAGACAGACACTCCCATATAATGTAGCCAAAAGTGCTTATGGAAAGAGAATCTAATCTTCTTACCTCTCTGATTTGTCTTCCTTTATAGGTTTGTTTTCATATTGACTCTTGTATTTTGTTTTCTTTTTTTTTTTCTTTTCATGGACCTCACTACCTTCCACCCTCCTTACTTAAGACGCCCCACACATTTTTCCTATACCTACTTGTCTTTTTCTCCCTATTGCCTCCTTCAAATCATCACAAAGAGGTTTCTAACCATTTACCCAGAGAGACTCTAGCCATAAAGGGAGCTATGCAGAAGTTTCAGGCATTGGCTACCTGACAGTGAATAGATCATCCACCAGAAGATGTCTTACAGCAGTATGGGACTATGCTTCCCTAGGGGAAGCAAAGTACCTTTTTCATATTTTCTCTACACTCAGGTCTCAGTCCGTTGTGGGAAAAGAGCCTAGACCTACTATATTCTTAGAAATGACTGCACATAAATAACACAAAGAAGAGGATGGAGAAAACTGGATAGAAGTTTTTCATGGTTCTAGGAAAGAGATCAAATAACCAGAGAGAAGGTAAATATTTACAGTGTGGAATTAGGCCTTTAGAGAAGTATTATTTATCTGTGAACCAGCTGGGAGCTTTCCAAGGTACCTGCTGTAGTGGAAGGTAGAGAATGAGCACCAGGGTAGAGGTCAGGTAATATAATGGATCCTAAACCCTGGTTTTGTAACTGTGTGTAACTTTGGTCAAAAGCCAATGAAAGTGGGGCAACTACATAGTACAATGGATAGAGTGCCAGTCCTGGAGTCAGGAGGACCTGGGTTGCAAATCTGGGCCAAGGTACTTCCTAGCTGTGTGATCCTGGGTCAGTCTCCAATTTCCTAGCCCTTGCTACTCTTCTGCCTTAGAATGAATACTAAGACAGAAAGAGTTAAAAAAAAGAAGAAGAAGAAAGAAGAGACAATGAAACTTAATAGGAAGAAAGAAGAAAGAAAGCATTCATTGAGTACTTATTATGTGCCAGGCACTGTGCTAAGCACTAGTTTGGAAAAATGTTATTTCATTTGATCCTCATAATATTCTGTAATGTGAGTGTTGTTACTATGATCATTTTACAATTGAAAAAAAAACTGAAGAAAACAGAAGTTAAGTGACTAGCCCAGGGTCACATAGCTAGTACAGATTTGAACTCAGTTTTCCTGACTCCGGAACCAGTGCTGTATCTAAGGAATCACCAGTTGCCTCTGAAGAGAACTCCTTACCCATGAGTTAGCACCTAACTAGAAAACCGGATCTCAAACCTGGTAACAGACACTTAGTAACTGAGTGACCCTGGGAAAGTCATTTAACCTCTGTCAGTTGTAGTTTCCTAAACAGTAAAATGGAGATAATAATGTTACTTCCCCCATAGATTTTTTGTGAGATTCAGATGAAATAATATCTGTAGTAGCCCTTGGCACAGAATTGGTACTATATAAATGCTTATTCCTCTCCCCTCCTTCCCTTCAGACAAGAAGACTTGAATTCAAGTCTCACTTCTGATGCTTATTGGCTGTGTGACCCTGGGCAAGTCACTTAACAGGCAACTCTTCAAGACTATAAATTTTGTTGACCAGTGGCCAGTATGCTTGAATAGAGGGAGATTTCTAAAACTTTGGAAACATATAGCCAAGCAAAAAAAGATCCCCTCTGGTCAAGGTAAGAAGGACCTTAGAGATGATTTGTAAATGTCAAAAACAAGACCTCTCATTCCCCAATCCTTTTTTCCCTAATAAATCCTCTTCAGAAATGAGCTATAAAGTCACATTTTGGTATGGTTTCTGGAAATCATTCCATTCTCAACTAGCTCGTCTTGAGTTATCTATAATTAATCAATAAATCTTGAAGTTTTGGCCAGCTTTCCTTGAGCTATATTAGTTTAATTCTTATCCAATAATCACTCTAGTTTGAAGGCTTTTTAGCATTTAGTTGATGATCTATGTGTGATTGATGGATTGAGACATTTTCTCTTCTAGCTAAGCTATCCAGGCTAAAATGAGTTGGGATGATTTCAGCATCATCCTTACCTTAGTCTTCTCTATCTCCTTGACCAGATTATTAGTTTATTAGGGATGAGAATCAAGTCGTATATTTCTTTGCAATCCAAACAATGCCCAGCACTATCAGGATGCAAGAAATGTTTATCGATGATGGCAATGATTCTGATAGCGCAGTGTCACCACAACAAGGTGGACAGAAGAGAACAGAAACCTTGTTAATCAGGAAATTATCTTGCTCCATGGAGAAATATAGCAGTCCAAACAAATGATAGCATGAAGTGCAAATTCATTTATAAAGCATTATTGGAGAAGATAGTGGGGGACTTCTAGCTGTGTTATCTCATTAAAAAGTACAAAATACTAGAAACTAAAACAAATTGCACATAACTTGACAGGAGAAACAAATGAAACATTTCTTTCCAAGAGCCTTCATGGATAAAACTGGCAGAAGGACAACAAATGGATGGAAAATGAATAATTTGTTTATATTCATATGCTAATCTATTTTCAACTTCAGAGACAGTGGAACCAGCAGATTTGGACCCTAACACCTTGGGCTCTGATGCACTATATGAGGAATTTGAAATGGCACTTAAAAGATCAAGAAAACAAGGCTGTTTGCACATACGTCATTGCCTGAGCACCTGCTGCACAGAGGGATGGGTGCTCACAGGTACACAGGTGAGTAAACACTTTGTTCTTTGTCAGATTGAAATAGGCATACAGCCATTTGTAAAGTGTATTCATCACCCAATGCTGCATGGAAATAGAAGGCAGAGCTATTTTTACACATAGGCAGACTATATGGCTTCCTAGGAATAGTAGTAGTTCATATTTTTATGGTCATTTAAAGTTGGCAAAAGTACACAGAAAATGAAACACCGTTGAACTATACAATGTAATGGACTTTACTACCAGTAGCAATGCAGTACTTGTGAAAAACAATGCTATCCACATTGAGAGAAAGAACTAAGGGAGTAGAAGTCCAAAAGAAAAAACATAGGACTTCTCACTTATCACTTGTGTATATGGGTATTCTCACTTATCACTTGTGTATATGGGTATATGATTTGGGGTTTTGACTTTAAAAGATTGCTTTGTAGCAAAAATGAATAATATGGAAAAAGGTATCAAGTGACAATATTTGTACAACCCAGTGAGATTGCTTGACAGCTCTGGGAGGGGGAAGGAAGAAAGGTGGGAAAGAAAATGAATCATGGAAACATGGAAACATATTTTTAAAAAATTAAAAAAATAAATAAAAAAGTTTAAAAAGTTAACAATGTGATTATTTAATTGTTTAAGCCAAGACCCCATTTGGGGTTTTCTTACCAAAGATACTGGAGTAGTTTGCCATTTCCTTCTCTGGCTCACTTTTACAGATGAGGAAACTGAGGCAAATAGAGTCAAGTGATTTCCCCAGAGTCATACAGCTTGTAAATGTGAGGTCAGATTAGAAATCACAAAGATGACCAGGCATTCTATCCACTGTGCCATCCAGCTTTATTCCTCACAAAATTCTGTGAGACAAATAGCTTAGCAAGAATATTCCCATTTTATAGGTGAGCAAATGATGGTGAGGAGAAGTGAATTACTAATGGTCCTTCAGATACTAACAATAGGACCTAGAATTTACAACCAAATTTCTCTTTATTCTAAGTGTAATGTGATTTCTATAATACCATACTTTTCTTGTGATACTTCAGGGGTTAGAGGAAAGGGTTATTGTCCCCTCTACTATCTCTTCCATATATGTCCTGGTGTATGAAATATTTTTGCATAGATCTATAATCTTCTGTGTCATAGAGGTTTAAAATGCAATTACCCCTAGCTTGATGGCTTTGATATTCTTGAAAGAACTTAGTACCATAAATTATTAGACCTAGGGTTCTAATCTTAGCTCTCTCATTAAACAAAAGTACATCCTTGGGTAAGTCACCTAACATCGATGAGCTTTGGCTTCTTTCTCTGTAAAAGTAAAAGGGAAGCAGGATGTTAGAATTAGAGTTAGAAGATATATTGGTTTCAGAGACTGGAACTATACTTATAAACCACTTATGTAGAGAATATTCCTGATTTGGAAGATGTGGGACTTGATAAGGAAAGAAGATACAGAGTCTAGGCAGCTTTTTCTCTCTGATGGGTGCCTAAAGTGATGCTCCAAAATCTGAGTCAGATACTCAGAGATCCAGAGGAAAGAGAAGTACAGGGCACTCCTCTGTAGTGTTTAAAGTTAAGGAAGAATGGAGTGAGAACATAATTCTTTTTAATCTATCAAAGTTTTCATATACTTAACATTGTTATAAATACTTGGGAGGCAAAAACTGATATAGATAATTATAACCTCTCCCTCAAGCAGCTTACAGCCTAATTGAGGAAACAGAACTGACAGAGTTTAATACCTCAGCTGGTCTGTGGTCTCACTGATGTATTTCCTAGCAATTCAGCTATTTGACTCAGACTAGCAGAGTAATTCAGTTTGGGATTAGAATGCAATGCAACACTTGCAGACCATAAAATGCAAAAAAAAAAAAACCCACAACTTTATTTTAAACAAATTTAAAAAGCCACATTTCTTGGTTAATGATGAAAATAAAATATTTTTATTTTAAAATATTCCCCTATGCCTTCTTATTTACCCCAACAGAAGCATTAAGGTCAGAAAGGCTTTTTCTGAAGGGAAGTAAGAATTTCATTATACTATACTTTGGAATTCCATATTTCAGAGATTAAGAAAATAAAACCAATGATTAAAGCATTTATCCCCTAGCCAACATTTTGTGGTTATCAACACACCACTAAGATTGTTTTCCTTCACTTTCACTGCATAATTGTCCCACTTCCTTTTCTAATTATATAGTTCCTCAATAATATCTTTTATGTCACTTCTTATGTCCAGACATGGACATACATAGAGCATAGTCTAGTGATGATGCACATCATGGAGCAAGCAATATCACTGGCCTTTCCCCTAAGAGCAAAAATAAAAAACAGTACATAACATATACATATCTACGTGTGTAGGCTATTGCTGGGAACGAAGGAGAAAGAAAGAAAGAAAGAAAGAAAGAAAGAAAGAAAGAAAGAAAGAAAGAAAGAAAGAAAGAAAGAAAGAAAGAAAGAAAGAAAGAAAGAAAGAAAGAAAGCTGTCTCT